>NW_028186348.1:1244219-1399587 GCF_003343005.1 Rhea americana | reverse complement strand
GCGGGGTGTGGGGCAGGGTGTGTGTGGGGCAGCGGGGTGTGTGTGGGGCAGCGGGGTGTGGGGCGGCGCAGCGCGCGCCCGGCGGCGCCGTCACCTTCTTGCAGCAGAGCAGCTGGTGGTCGAAGAGGAAGAACGTGCGCTGCTGGCCCCGGGCGTGCGGCGCCGCCATCCGCGTCAGCTCCCCGGAGTGGATGAGCTCCGAGCTCCGCGCCAGGACGTCTTCCCCCTGCGGCGGCACGGAGGGCGTCGGGCGGAGCGGCCCGCGCAGCGCGGAGCGGCCCGCGGCAGAGCTGCTGGCCAGGGCGCTTGCGCGAGCGCGCGGGAGCCCCGCCACGGGCCGCGCTGCGGCCGCGTCCCCGGGGACCCCGCCTGTGCCCTCGGTAGCCCGGAACGCGAGCAGCAGGGTGTCAAAGGAAGCGGCTCCCTCTCCACGGAGTACGGCCAGGGCAGCTGATCCCTAAGCTCCACCCCTGACGCTGAGGGGGCGACACAGCGGCGAGCCGAGACTTTACCCTGACGCCCCTGGGGATGACACGGTCTGGTTTCACCGAGTCTCTGGTGTAAAACATGTTTTGTTTCCTTTATCTGTTATTTTTTATGTTGAGTCTACAAGGAAGCTCGGCTTCCCTTGTAGCTGCATCAGAGCCTGCGTTTCTGCAACAGTAACTTGCATTAAGCTCCTAGGGGTAGTTCTGCCCCTCCTGACAGTTTGAAGTCACTCGGATAAAATGGGCAACAGGAGGAAGTGGGTAGAACTGCACTAGCGGGCCAGTTTCATCCTACAAGGAAACAAAAGTCCCAGGAACCGTGCTAGGGGCAGCTCGTGGGGTATGTGCCAGACCTTCTAGGCAATGCGGGAAGATGACGTGGAGGGGCAGCAGGGCTGAGGCAGGGACAGTAATCTATACAAAGTAATTGCTGTCGGCAGACGTTGCGGAGGAGAGAAGGGAACCGCAAGACGTGGAATTCCTGGGGAAAGCCACTCTCTTACCTCCCAGTCCTCTATTGAGCTCTGCCACTGAGCAATCTTGTCAATGTTCTCCAGCCGCCGCTTTCTCTCGTTGATGAGCCGAGCAACGTTCTTCATGGCATTTAAGGCAGCTTCAACATCTTTAAAATCCCTAGGGTACAGCAGGGTTGTTAGGCATGACCAGAAGACAAGCGCTCACTGTGCCTGCACGCCAAAGGAGCACGGTCTAGGGCTGGACAGCAGGAAACATGAGTTCCACGTGCAGTTGCAGCCCTAGACTGTGAGGTGGATGTTTCTGCGCACAGCTTTTCAGGAGAGCCATGCTATTTGTGAGGCATATAAAAGCAGTAGTCACATTATAGCCCTGTGGCAAATCCAGGCCCAATCTGCGAAAGGGAAGGGGGCAAGCAATCAAATTTCGTCACAGAAGTGCAAAATACTAATTGCTAGAAGAATCTATTTTTGGCAGCGCTTTCCAGACATGTTTACCCAAAATAATAAAATGCATTAATAATGCTACTCTGTTTCATGCAGGAACTGGTTCTGTTACACAGGGGTGAAAGTTTGGAAATCGCTGGCTTGCCTTCAGATAGGAGCTGTTAGTTTATATGGGAGGATAGGACAGAAGCTGGCCCACCTCGCCCACACACCATCTGCTGCCACCAGCTACTTTTCCCAGAGCTGCTCAGTGTAGCTGTGAGAAGAACTGTACTGCAACAACTTGTCTCTAGTGCAATTTTCAAAAAAGCTATTGTACTGCATTAAGCAGCTTTTCGTTAAGTGGTTAGCTTCCAAGCAACATACTTACAGATTTAGTAAGACATGCTTAAAACAGTTCTGGGAAATTTCACTGCTGAAATTAAGAAGGTAAAAATTCAGCTTAAATCACAGTGGACCAATATCAGTGCTTTCCTCTGATACAAATTTTCCGTATTGTATTTCTGTAGCTGATTATTTCAGATGCTTTAGTTAATTAAGCCAGCTGAGCTTCACCTAGTTGGAGCAATAGGCTTTTGACTGGGTCCTAAAGAAGCATCACACATTTGTGTGTGTGTTGTTGAATGCTGTAGGCCAAGATTTCCCCTGGGGAAGCATGAGGCAAAAATTCTTGACTGTCTCGAACCTTGGTGGGTGATGACTTAGCGACATGAACATTTTGGGTACGATCAGCCAGTGCTTTCAGAGGCAAAGATTTCAGCACCACAAACATAGGAAACGGTTAACACCCAATGTCTGTGCTTGTATTGCAGATACCAAAATACAGAAAACGCTTGTTGGAGAAGGTGGGACTTTGCAGCTTCAGGTCTGTAAAACAGGCAGGAAAACCCTCTGCTGCTGTAATGGAAAATAATGTATTTGACAGAAGATACTTTTATTTCTTTTTATTTCTAGTTTCTAGAAGGTAACACACAAAACGCACGAGTCTGCATTAGTCCATTTGCATGAGACCAGTCTTGCGCTCCCCCACCCCGCCAGCCTACCTGTGCTGGGGGTTGGTGTATTTGAGCAGTTCAGCCAGTTGCAACGGGTATTTGCAGATTTTCTGCACAGGAGTTAGCAGAAACCCATCCAGAGAGATGTCGATCATCTTCTGCAGCAGGCGGCAGGCCTCAAAGAAGTAGACGTACTTGTTAACTTTGGTGAGTCGGGACAGCTCCATGCAGGCATTGGGGTGGTTGTTGCAGTATTCAGAGTATATCTGAAACTCTGTTTGCTGCAAGGGAAAATGAAGTGATTTGGTGTCCATGTTCTTTTGGGTGATGGCCTGGCTCTGAAACTACTGTACGTGCTCCTGTCTCACTACTGGCTGTTCGGTAATTTGCATCCTCCCTCTGACACTCTGAAGCCAGAACACTTAAAGCTGGGGTTTGGGTGAGGTGGGGTATATTAGAAGTTAAGGCATGGGCAGCTTGTCTGACAGACTTAAAACATTCCCCTGTTTTCTTGCCCATGTTCAGCTGAATGTTTCAAAAGAACAAATCAGCAGCTGAATATACAGACTTGCAAAAAATGCAGGCGCAAACTCAGGCCCACCTTAACGGTGCTCCATTTAGGAGGCCATGAGCCCAGCACAGTTTGCAGCCCCAGGCAAGGAACTCATCCTTCTGAAGAGCAAGGGCACAGTGAGTAATGTGGGCCTGGCTGGGTTCACTGTGTGTGCAAGGTAGTCGCTTCGTGGGCACACAGAGCATTTGCCCAGTCTTTGCCTGTGGCTGCCCCTTTCTGGATGCTCAACTGCAAGAAAGCCCAACATGCAAGAAAGCGTCCTGCTGACGTGAAAGGAGAAATAGTGTCCCATATACCGCTTGTACGATACAATACCATACTCTGTATAATATAGAAAGTAAGTTCTGCCTTTTACAAGATGCCCAATGATGGTTCTTTGGCCCATACGGCTTGAAGTGAAGGTGTCACAGTTCCCTAAAGCAGTATTATCTGGCAGGGAATGCAGAGCTCAGAGGCTGAGGCACTTTGGAAATGTTCTCTCTGCAACCGCAAGAGCTAGAGGGTGTTTGGTTGTGTGTGTGTGTTTGGTTGTGTTTATTTTGTTGGGTGGGGGAGAGGGGACTGATTTTTTTTTGGTTTGATTGGTTATGTTTTTTAACCCACAGCTTTGACTCTGTCAGAACACTCTTCAAGCCCTCTGGCCTAATCAGCTACCCTTTTCCATTAGGTAAGACAAATTCACTTACATACTCCAAGAAGCATGAGCCAACCTCACTCAAATGTGGGTGGTCTTTATTGAATTTCTTCTCTAGTGCTTTAACAAATTTCTTTTGGCACCTGTAGATGTCTTCAATGTTCCCAAAGATTGTCCTGAGCTGTTCTTCTGTAAACATGTCAGCTCTTTTGCGGCACTGCTTAATGTAACCCTAGGAGGAAAGCAAATTGGAAAGCATGCTGAGCACTTCCTCTTAGGCCTTTGGATATCAACAGAAACCCTAGAGACTGCAGTCAGTTGTACCAGGTTCCTGTACCCCCTTGCTGTGTAAGTGCATGCTTTAGTTATTTTTTCCTCTAATACCACCCAGTATGGTAGAAATAGAAATCACTACCTTAAATGACACTGTAACCTACACTTGAAGGAGTCTCTGAGCTGTTCTCTATCCTGTTAGAAACATCTTTATCTGCCTGCAGGCTGCTGGGTGTTCTGACACCAGCACTGATCCACTGATAGTTTAAAACAGATAAATCCAGCTGAGGATCTGGTGTTGATGCTGTTACCAGGAAACGCCTGGCTGATTTGAGGAAGGAGGGCACAGAGAACGTGGCGGGGAGGAGCTTCCTGGACGCTGCAGGAGGAAAGGCTTGTTTGATAAGTGCGCGGTGCCTTGGCGCAGCTGGCTCCCCTGCAGGCACAATGTTTTTGTGTCATTTCAGTGAAGGACTGTATCCTGCAAAACTATTCTATCAATTACCATCATTTACCCCAGTGTACATGACAGCACATCTCTTCTGGAAGAGGTGTCACAATACTCGGCATATTTGGAAGTGAAAGACCTAATTGCCTGAACATCCCCCAGTTGTTTTGATCTGAGCATATGACTTGCCCAAAGGCTGGGATCACCGATTATCTTACCTCAGATCGTATATTAAAGAGGACAGCAATGTTAGACATTTACTCTTCTCTAGCTTGGGAAATTCAATTAATTCCATTTAATCAGTGGCCAACTGGGTACTCCAATAAAAGGGCATTTGGGATATTGCTGTAATGAATTGTCCCCTGTTTTCTGAGCATGCAACATCATTTAGCAGAGCAGATTCTGATGCAATTACCATCTTGTTTTCAGAGGAGGGGGAATGTTACCATCCTAGGAACCTTATCTCCATGTACAGGAGAAGCACATAGTCACTTTCTTTAAAGATATTATTACACTGGTTTCCTTCTTTTTTCTCTTACCTCACAGATGTCCTTCAGATGCTTGATGTAGTCTCTCTCTGTGCTTATGATCTCATTGATGACGTTGGTCCTCATTTGATCTTTGGTGGTCTGCCCCATCCCAAAGCGTCGGGTACCACTGCTGGAGTCGTCCTCTTTCCCACCCTCTACCTTTAGAGGATAGTCTTCCATAGGTTCATCCTGGTTTACTCGAAGCTGTGCCAAACACACAAGGATGCCCACCGTTGGTACTGCTAACTACAACTTTCCACCCCAAAGAAAGGAAGTTTAGCAGACAAAGATTGAGCTGGAATAAGGAATGAAGAGGAATGCTACATATGTATTAGACACATCTGCAGACATATCTCCCAGGGGGGAATGCTAAGGTCAAATAGTTTTGGGAGGGTATTGTCAAGCCACATAATGACTGCTCCCACGATGTGACATGGATGGTTTTGAGCAGGCATCACCTATGGACAGAAGTCATGGGAGTGATATGAAGTTTTCTAAGATGAACATACACAAAATCAGGACAGGAAATGGTTTATCAAGTGAAATTTGCTTGGGTATTTGTGTTGGGGCTCGTAGAGCAGGAGAGGGGAACCAGTAAATAGCTGCTTTTTTATTGCTTTATGGTTATTATCATATTATAAATAACAGATAGCATCTCAGTAGCTTCTCTCCCTAGATTATTTACAGAGAATTTTTTTTTAATATAAAAGTAAATACAGTTGCCAGTGGGCATATAATGTGGTAAAGAATCTCATTACATTGCAGGGCTGTGTAACTTGCGATTCTTTTAGAGCGCCCATGAGATGGCAGCACAGCATGAGCAGAGGAAAAACCACCAGTGTTTGGTGAACAAGCTACACTACAGGGTCTACACTGTAGGCAGTACTGAACCACCTTCGTTAATGCCAGGCAATTATCAGTGCATTTCACTTACAAGCATTCTTTTATGTGGCAGTGTTGTAACAGAATATTAAAGAGCTCTCAAAATGCCTATGGGAATATTTTGTACACAACCAGAATCATCAATCTCAGCACAGAGAAGAAACAAAAAAAAAATATAGAAGTGGGGGAAAAAAGTCAGTTCTACTGTATCACTTTCCAAGCATGCAAAAATATAAGCAATTTTATTAAAATGACATACAGCTACTTTAAACTTTTAATGTAGTTTCCTCTAGGTGGGATTGCTGGCCTCTTTTTATATTTATATGGCTATATTTTATATTACATAGGCAGATTCAGGTATACACCCCTTGTCCACATATGTGTAGATTACATTTACTCACTGTTTACAGTTGGTGGAACCTTGAAGATGTGCAATCTACATTTTCCTTCACTTTTAGCAGAACAACATTGGCTTGTCTTAATTACACAGAACCAGTTTCAGGAAAAGGTCTGAGCTTAAGAGACCTGCAGATTTATCCTTGCCCCAAAACCTACAGGCCTTCCCAGCAATAAGCTTGACATCCAGTGATAACTGGCAGGAGATCTTCGCACAGATACTTAAGTAAGTAATTCCTCTGTTTAAAGAACCTGTTATTCTGCATCCTTAATGGCTAGCACTAACTAGTCTTATTTCCTCCAAAACATTACCTCACCATAGGCTTTGCCAATGAGGGCAACAGTTGAACATAATAGTTGAACTTTTCAGTAAGTGAAAGAAAAAAAAAGGCCTGTGTTTTGACTATGAAAAAATCCCAATTCTGCCCCTGCCAGTACTGAGAGTTTGGTCCTAGTGATCTTATGTGCAAAAGCATCCTCTGTTTGGAACAGTTACCCAGCGGAGACCATCTCCCACAAGCTATAACAAAACATTTCAAAACTTTTATAACAGTCTGCCCCACTTCTCTAAGGACTTTTGCTACAGCCACCATATTGTCTCCTTTCATCCTTCACGTGGTTTTGGGTCACTTGTGATCTAAGGTGACTCGGATAAGAAGCTAAAGGGCTGACAGTCTCTTTGCTCTCAGACACCTAATCGCCTCTGCTGTACTGAAGAGTCTGTCCTTAAGTGCTGAAAGCAGGGTTAGGCATCTACACCAACAATTACAGCCCAAAAAAAGGAAAAAGCCTTTCTCTTCACAGAAAGGTAATGCACAGCAGTTACCCAGACCCTTGTTTTACCCTCAGCTTGCCCAGAAAATTCAGGTGCATTTTAGACTGCTCTGTCAGAAATGAATCTGACCTCTGCAGTGTATACCTTTAGGCTGTCTGGTCACTACAAGCTATTTCTGCACGGGATTTGTAGGCAACACCTGGAGAGAACTTTGGCCCCAAAACAAATCACAATCAAGTGCTTCTTGTCCCCACTGGAGCAGGTGTCCCACATGATCTCTAAGATAACATTGCTTTCTTGTGTTTTTTCCCTCCATTTTCAAGTGCCTGAAATGAAGTGCTCTGTTGTAGGTCCCCAGCCTTATGCTTTCAAACCTCCAGGACTAGGGAGGGTGCAGGCGGCAGGTGGTTGCGTACTTTGGGATGTGGTATAGCATTGGAGCTAGTGCCAGATGGATAAAGCTAAATTTGCTGCCTGCTCATCCATACTGTTGGAAGTGGACCCTAGAGTGAGGACCTCTGCCAGCTGTGTCTGGGATTCCTCTGCGAGAGCAACAGTTCTCACTCCAGAAGGGGAGGCAGTTTACCTGGCTGCAAACTAGCCAACATAGAATAAGCATGACCCCAGGGTTCTGCTGCCAACTAGAGAGCAGTCAAACAGGCACAACAGTTCCTCAGCCCGCGCAGCTCATTTTAGCTCCAGAGCCTGGAACTGGGCTGCACTTGCCATGATTTACTGGTGTGTGGGGGGAGAGAATTGCACACATGGCAGCTCAGTACAGGGGGGGCTCACTAGCCATGTGTGTATGAATGCTAACAAGTACGTGCTGAACCAGCTACCTCTAGGTGTAAAAGTAGTAAGCAGTCGTTAGATAATACAAATCCTTTGGTGAGGGGAAAAACAAAACAGAATGCCTACTGCTAATGGAGAGATGTGAAGAAACATTAAGGCCTTACCCGAACAAAGCTGGCTGGAAACCAGCCTTCACTGTCCAGAATCCTGCCCCACCACCACTCCTTGTTGGTAGCGTCCATTACTTCAATGACATCGCCAGCCTTGAATCCCAGCTCCTGGTCGTCCATCGTGACATGGTCCCAGAGGGCTTCTGCATACACCACGCTGCCATCACTGATGAGCTGTGGACAGAGCAAGTTGAACTGTCAGCAACCCATCCCAGGAGCCATGCCGTCAGCTACTGTCTGTCTGCAGCACTGGCATCATCTCATCTGAGCCAAACAAGTTGCCCACTGCTTAATCCTTGCAAGAAAAGTGAAAAGGAGCTGATGCTTTGACTGCTTTGTGATCACTTTGATTGATCTTGCTCTCAATAGCATTTTTTCAGCATCACTTGGGCACAATATATTTATACAATAAAAAGATAACTTTGAGGCCACAAAAACTTACTGGTGACTTTGCTTCAGCCAGTAAACTAAGCTCATCAGTGCGTTGCTGGTGGAGGCTGCTCTTACAGAGCCTTTCTTTGGAAAACCTTGAAAGCCAACCATGAACTTCAGTGTTTCTAGAGACATACTTCAGAGCTGAAAGTATTCTGAGACTTCAGACCTGGTCTAGGATGGATGGAGCTTAAAGTCTTTAAATTGGTTAAACTTAGCACTTAAGCTGGTTAAAATAAATCTCCTAGAACGTTTAAGTAATTATGCTAAGGGCCAATGGTTATTTACAATGCATATCAAAGACGGCCTAATATAAGGAAAAAAGGAGTCCGGGAAATTAAAGAAAAAAAACATGCCTAGAGACTGTGTGGGGGCTCTTTAACACAGTAATAACTGCATCTATGCATGCAGAGTGCCATTCTCAACTGTTCCCTACTTAGCCACCTTCTAGTTAAGTAACACTCAGAAACTGTTGTTGCAATGGAGTATTTTATTTGCAACATTTTCTCTAGCAAAATGGTGCAGTGGTGGATTCTGGGAAGATGATGGTAAGTGTAGTCTGCCAGGCATTGGGGAGGAAAAGAAAACCTGTACACCATCCTTGGTAATAAGCTGCATCATTGTGGCAGTATCACCACAGCCATAATCCACTTACCATCCATTCTGGGCACCTTAGCTTGCTTGTTGTCACACAGTCATCTACTGAATCACACAATCACTGGGGCTGGAAGGCCCCTCTGGAGATCATCGGGTCCAATCCCCCCAGCTCGGGCAGAGACACCTACAGCAGGTTACCCAGGACGGTGTCCAGTCAGGTTTTGAACATCTCCAAGGACAGACTCCACAACCTGTCTGGGCAATCTGTTCAAGCACCCTCACACAGGACTGTTTTCTTATGCTCAAGTGGATTTTCCTTTGTTTCAGTTTGTGCCTGTTGCCACTCATCCTGTTACCAGGCACCAGATTGAGAAGAGTCTGGCTTTGACTTCCTTACACCCTCCCATCAGATATTTATACACACTGATACTGAGTCTTCTCTTCTCTAGGCTAAACTGTCCCACCTCTCTCTCAGCTTCTCCCTCTATGGGAGCTGCTCTCCTCTCTTGATCATCTTTGTGGCCCTTCACAGGACTTGCTGCTGTATGTAAGTGTCTGTCTTGTAGCAGGGAGCCCAAATGGGACACAGCACTGCTCTGAGTTAACTCTCACTCCCCCAAACAATACGCATGTTGTAAAAGAAAGTCAGGATAATCATGCATACAGTAAAACATAAAATTAACTAGAGGTGTTTGAAAAAAAAAATAATACTGTTTGTCTTTGGAGAACAAATGGATAGCAAATCCCTTTAACTGAAGGAGACATAGCTTAATGCAGTGTATCTTTCTTGACAAAAAAGGCTATCAGGACGAGTGGGAAGAAGAGGAGCGGTTCCCACTTATCTACAGGGCCGGCATGCTGGCGCTCTCTGCCCTGCCTCTCCCTCACTGCCACAGCACTCGGGTGCTTCCTTGCTGCAAGTTTCTACTCTTCACAAGGGTAACCATTGCTAGGGTGACAGAGAGGTTACGGGACCTGCTATCATACAGCCTGCAGCACAACGGGAACATAACGCAAGTCTGAAATGGTGTCTCACTAATCCAAGCTACTCTAGCAACGACAGGCTTTGATCACATGGCAAGTAAAACAGTAGTTTTGTTAGTCTCAGAAGACCAGACTTCAGTTAGAGATGACAACGGCTGAGCTGGATGGTTGGTGGAGGATACTAGCTGCATGCTCTCTACCATGCAGACGGCGCGCTGAGCCCAGCTCCTCCTTTGTGTGGGAAGAGGCGAGAAGCTGCAACAGGGTGATGGGGGTGGTTGGAGCCACCGTGTCCAGCCACCTCTGCGGAGCAGAGTGGGGACAGTCGCTCCACTGCGCAGGATCTGGACAGCCAGGTTACCCAGGAACGGCGGCCAAACCACAAACCGTGCTGAACTGGGTTAGGTATCCCGGGACATGGGCTGGCTTTTGTTCAGGAAACTGGCGTACATCGATCAGTGTGTTTTTGGAGAGAGAGGCGTTCGGAGGGCTTTTCAACATACAGTGACCACCAGCACATAAAGAATATGGCACATTTGGGGATAAAATTTGGAGATAAAATTTGCTGAGTACTTAAGTCTGCCAGGCTGAATCAGTGCTCTGAGCGTGATGTGGCAGCTGCGGTACATGCCAGGACGGTGACCAGAGAGAGCTAATCGCATTCCTCTGAGCAGTCTAATGATCACACAAGCAGAGCACAGACAAAGTGAAGTCAGTAACACCTTACAGTACAAGCTGTCAGATCTCAACGTCTTGACAAGAAGTCAGGAGCCCAAGCCCGACCTAGCATTAGCAGCATTTGGAGGTCGACGCATTCAGCTCACAAGGGGACAAAGCCACATGGTTCTCACCAGAGTTAATAAAAACTGTGTGACTAACTAGTGAAACCTCAGCTGCTATTTTAATGCACTAATATTAGCATCTTAAATTTTGGATATTCAAGAAACAGCCATACTGAGAATATGAGCTGCCAAATGTGGAAAGTCATGGCTGACCTGTCGGCAGGCTGGCCAGACACCCACAGGCAAGCACACCGGACACTGCCCCAGATGGTTCTCAAAGGACTGACCCAAAAGACCCCTGAAATAGAGCCCAGGATGTTTTTAACCAACCCTGAACACCATATTTGTACAAAGGAAGGATCAACAGGAGGGACGAAAGCAAGAAATAAAAAATACTTTATTTTGGCTTTGAACTGTCTCACTGATCTGAGCGCAGCAGTATTTGACTCACTCCGCAGCCGCAGGCTGACAGGCTCGGCTCAGCTCTGCTCCATCTCCCTGCACTGCCCGAGTCTGAGGTCAAGGGGTGGCAGTGAGGAGGGCAGACATTGAAACACTGACAGGAATTTAATAACCACAACATTCGCTGCCCAATTTTCTGTTAAGTCCCTCAAGCTGCACCTTACATTATTTTTGTCAGTTGTGTCCAGTTTAATTCCTGGACTCACACAGAAATACCAAACAGACTCAGTTTAACAGTCCCTCTCCAGTGCAAATCCTGAGGGGGAGCCGTGAGCTCAGGTTTGACAGCGCTGACACCTGCACGGCACCAGACGGGCTGCGGGCTGGCAGGGCCCTGCAGAGCGCCTCCGCCACAGCGCAGCTCGCCGCGGCGTCCGCCCCGAGCAGCTCACTGCTACCGGGGGGTAAAGGGCTAGGCCTCGCCCTGCCTATCCCGGGGAAGGAAGAAGGCTCTCCAGGAGAAAAAAGGCTTTCTGTAGAGCCTGTTAGAGCAGCTCATCTTCCAGAGAAGCACACGTTAAAGGGAATACTCGTCATTTCCAACTATGGCAGCTCCTAGGCTCAAAGTGGCTCATGTTATCTACAATTTCTGATCTTTACAATTAAAGCAAGCTTTGAAAAACAACCATTAACTTCCGTAGGAAATAACTTTTCATGTTCTGGATTTGTAAAATCATGGACAACTTGATGTATGTTCTTGAAGAGCCACAGTCTCCTGCCTAAGCCAGTCTTTGGAAGGGGAACTTCAGAGAACAGCAGATGCAAACCCAGCCGCCCCTATAGCTGCTACTGCTGCTTCAGCACTGAAAACAAACCAGTTATAGGCTCGAAGTTAAAGGTTTAAGTTTGTAGGCATTACTGCCTGCAACCCAGACGCAGTATTAACACTGACTCTCTCTGAAAATGAATTTTCACTACAGCAGTTGCTCTAGGACTGTATTAGCATTTTTATGCAGCTGTCACTGCTTTCCTAACTGCCTGTGCGGGTACAACCTCCCTGCTCACGTGCGGACGTGGCAGAGGTGAAGGATGGAGCCAGGGAAGGATGGGGGGGGCGCAGATTTACGGCCCCCGGCGCTGCCCTGCGCAGGCTGAACAAGCACTGCCAAAGGGCCTGTCACGACCAGCTGCCCAGCACTAACGCCGGCACGTGCAGGCAGGCAGCTCTGCCTTGCCGAGGCCCTGGGCTGCACGCCTGTTTGCTTGCTAGCTACCTCGTCCCGGTTTGTCTGAGGCTGGACACTTGGACGTGATTGCCTCCGATGTCCCGTTCTTGTTCTGACAGGAGCTCCAGGCAACATTAGCAGAGATAAAAGATCTAGACAACTTACAGAAGGAGGGAGGAAGACTGCTTCAGGAAATATTTTTCTTTCAGTTGCTCTGTTCTACTTGAATCAAATTTGAATAGCCTTCTCTTGAGAATGCTAGGCACACTTTATCACCGAGAACTAAAAATTAACCCAGCCGCATCAGAAGATACCAGGAACCAAGCAGTTCAAGGATAAAGTGCAAATAAAATGGAGTCTACTCTTCTACTCTGTGACCCTAAAACAGAAACTTTCAAAGAAAAACAGCTGAACTGAAGTACTTCCTGGTGAATTAAAACGGTTGCTGAAAAGCCTGCGTTCATTAGCATCGGAGCATTCCCTGTGCCAGCTCAGAGCCTGCGGGCTACAGCCTGAAAGCCAGCGGGGCTGGCACGTCCCACACTGAAACCCTGCAGGCGGCCCCACCAGAGCCCCCGTTCCTTCTCCTGTCAGTTTGCTTCAAGAGTTTCTCTTGGGTCTTTTCTAATGCAAAGGGCAGCAGAGGAGTTAAGAGAAAAACGTTACTTCTGATCTTGCCTCAGGGTAGTGTTTTATTAAAATACAACATGTTTATTTTGTCAGAATATGTGCAGAAGCCAACTAACCCGTGCTTTGAACTGGACCCCGTGAGATAGTTATCAAATCACCCTGACAGCTCTTTCCTTCTTTCTCCCCAAACTTTTAGCTTCATTGTTTAATAATGGACAACAGAGATGAAATGCATCTCATAGGGCTTCAGTCATCGGAACAGCAGGCATTTAGTCTAAACTCGTTATCGTGATCGTCTTTATGGAGACACTCGCCTTTGTGGGAGAGACAGGCACCCCAGGGAAGGATTCATCGCAGGCATCTGTCTTGGCGGCTGCACAAGCCAAGCCCCCGCCGGGGCTCCTGTCTCCCTCTGCTGCCAGAGAGGAGTTGTGGGCTAGCTAAGGCTTGCTGTCTGCAAGCTGGAATCACCGTCAGGGCCCCACCACCACAGCTAAGGCTTAACTGCTTCTCGCTGCTGCTTCGCCCGCGTGTTCGGGGTAACACAAGCCTCCTCGCCACAGCACCGTACCACAGGCACGCGTCCTTATTTGGGTGGTGGGCTGCCTCCTTCGCTTCAGAAGTTCAGACCTGCACACCATGACCCAAATCAATCCATGCCCTCATCATTAACTGCCCTTTTGCCTGTTGTGCCAGTGGTGTAATTTTATCACTGTTGATTTTGGAGTGTAGATTAAGGATAGTAGAAGCCTCTCAGGCATTTACCACGCACTGCAGATCTCCATTCAAAATATTTTCATTTGACAGTGATTCTCCTTATAAATATCTTTGAGATGTCAGTCAGCCAAGATCTTAATCCAGCTAAGCATGCTTTCTTGATGGCATATAGTACTGTTTTTTTTTTTTTTTTTTTTTTTTAATACGTGCCTGTAGTCAAACTCCTCAAAAAAGTACATTACATCTGGTATAGTTGCCTCCATTGACCAAACGTCATCAGATTTATTTGGTAAAAACTATTTCCCACAAAACTATGCTGACTGGCATTTGTCATATTATTGCCTTCTACTTACATTATCTGAGTCCTGGTTCCCCCTCAGAAGTAGTTTAAACAGCTGGGAAAGAGGGAGAAGGAGAAGCTTTGAAGCCACTCTCTGTTGAGTGTTATAGATGGACCCTTGTAAAAAGCAGAGGAGGCAGAGCTGTGCTGTATGCTACTTCAGTCTGCGTACGAAAAGTAAACCATGAAAATGCATACCATGTGCACAGACATTTAGGTCCAGTTAAATTTGATTTTTCAAAGTCCAGTGTGATGCAAGCAATTCCCAGTTCCTCACCTAGGATATGGTAGCTGATTATTTTAATGCAAAACAAATCTGCTAAAACTGATTTAAATCATGTTATTTTGTGCTGAGATAAGCTAGGAGAGCTCTTACAACAGTGTGGGGATAAATACCTTCAGCTAAGGAGGACAACTACTCAAGCTTCTGCAACTAGATCCTGTCAATGTCCTTAGTACCCCAAACCTCACCTTCCAATGACCTATATGGCAAAAGAGTCTGCTAATTTGGGAACTAACATCCTTAAGCTTGGAATGAGGAAAAACAGGAGTTGAGTAACTTCTTATATTTGATATTAACCTGCAAAAGGCTATCTTTATATCACATTTTATAGTTAACTGTTCACTAATTACAGCAGTTGCTGGTAGTGATTTCAGTAAGTAAAGTTGTAAAACAGCTTCCATTTACACCTTTCATACAAGTTTCCAGGGGATATTTATTTAAGTTTAAATTCTCCTATATATCTGCCATATGAGCTCAAAGCCTTACTTTCTGGTATAAGTGAAATACATTTTCAAACAAGATACAGTGCTGGTTGACATGGTGACAAAAATGGCAAATGAAACTCCATGGTGATAAGTGTAACACAACACAGTATCTAACAAGAGAGTGGCTCTAAATGAGCTGCTCTCCTCAGGAATGCAGACAAATTTAGCGTCAGCTTGGTGCTCATCAGGGTCAAAAAGTCAGAATGTCAGGAATGACTCAGAAAGAAAGAGGGAAGAGAAGAACTAGAAAAGGCACAAAAAGGAGCAACGCGAATCAAAATTATGCAACAGCTTCCAGGCCAGCACAGGCAGAACAGACTTTGAAGCTGGACTAGAGAAGGTTAGATGGAGGGTGATCGCAACACGAGGGCCTATAAAATCACAGTCACCACTGCCTGTTCACTGGTTCTCATCATGCAGGACCCATGGGCACCCAGTGAAATCACCATGCACCAAGTCTAATTAAAAAGCAGTACTTTTTCCAGTGGTGCATAATTTAGCTGTGCCATAGGATGCCATGGAGCCAAACATATAGATAGGTTCAAAAACAGATTAGAAAACTGTATGACCTTCATGACCATTTAAACACACCATATCTGGACACAATTGCTAGGACCATCAAGCATCTTAAACGCTGTTGGAAAGACACACAAGGGAAAGAACCAAATCAGCTTTACATCCTTTCCAAGGCAGTTATCCCAAGTCACAGCTAGAAGAGTTATTTACTGCTCCTGTAGAACTGTTCTTGATATGAGGGAAGTAAAAAATACAAAACAAATTTATTATTTTCTATTTTGACTATGCATATTGCCCACAAATACCTCATGCAAATGGTAAGCCCTGAAAATATAAGCTTGACATAGACAGGCTTGTTCCCCAAGGAACAGCAACACTCTTGTTCAGCCGGAAAATTAGCGATTGCTAACGCAGTAATTACAAGGATGTAAAAATACCCTTGGGGCAGGACTGCCACCTTCCTGGCGAGGACTTCTCCCACAGAGGTAAGTGCAGCGCTTCCACGCAGCCCTGTCAGATCCTGTACACTGCATGTCCTGGACACACAGCATTCAGCAAGGGCGTGGAGGAAGGTCCCATCTGGAGTAGCCATTCGCCCCTTACACCTAGGAGTCCAGCCCTGGCTGCTCTGTCACACATCTGGAAATGCCTGCTTTTCCCTGCCCCAAGAAAGAATTTTGCAGAGGTGGGAGGGAAAGAAAGTGCATCCAGGGAAGGAAAGCTGTATGGGCATCTTGTGAGATGCATACAGGGATAAGGAGTCCCTGAGCGCAGCCTACATGAGTGGAGATGTGCCACATCCTCACTCAAAATGCTCAGAAAGGCCTGGACAACTAAGAGCTCAAAGGACCTAAAAACCTCCTCAAGCTCACAAAGCCAGAGAACCTAAGTCATTCTAAAGCTCTAAATCAGCTTAGCCATCTTAAACTCCTCTAAAGGCCTAAAAGTGTTCTAAGCATTTTAAACCCATCTAAAGCCTTAAAGTGGCTTAAGCAGCTTAAAATGCTCTAAGGCTTAAAAGTGGTTTAAACATCTTCAACTTCTGACTAACCTACTTCACATACCTATCCCAGTTGCATGGCACCTGTTGGCTCCAGATTAAGGCCAATCCAAGCTCCACGGTTACAGTAACCTTATGCAGCTCAGAGCTCTCAGAGTCTTGTTTTTTAAATCTCCTTGTAGCTATTCTGGAGCTCTCTGGAGAGAGCTACAGCCCTTCTCTTTCGGGAGCCGCTGTCAGTTTAGGCCCAAGATCATACTGCTGATTTTTGCCCTGGCTGCACCTACAGGACGCAGTGAATACATAATTCTTAGCTGCTTTGGAACAAGGTTTCCTAGACTGGCACCAGAACAGCACTTGGAAATCAGAGAGATACTAGTCTCCTTTTCCCCTTGGTTTGAAAGACTGGAAAAAGAGTGAGACCTGGGTTTGAACTGTCTGATTTGAACAAGTCTTTGTCCTGAGACTTGCACAGATCTACAAGTTCTAATTTCTAGTTCCAGTTTGGCTATAGAAAAAATACTGTGAGACTGACTAACTTTCCTCTCTGGCTCACCAACAGTTTTGAAGACTGCATTTACTGCAGATCCTGAAGCATACCTGGTTAATGCAGTTTTTACATTTTCTGGTGCCCTAATTTTAACCGTACAACCTTGAATTGTTCTTACCTGTAAGAGCGATTACTGTTGCATCTTTTTCACAGTACTGTTTGCAGCCACCCAAATAGAAACTGCTATTTTCTGTAGAAAATGTTGTTGACATGACTTTGAACTTTGCCACTTCTGCTACAAACTTTCCTCAGTCTCTCTTACCGCTCGATGCAGGGCCACTTTTCCTTTCATCCATCCCCACCAACATAGCACTTCACAGTATTTCCCATGATTTCCCCTCTTTGTGGGAGGGTTCCCGATTCTGCTCAGTCTCCCATAACTTAATTTTGAGATTTTGCCTTCTCACCTGCCTTTTTGCTTTCTCTCCCCCCATTCCTGCTTTGGACATGTGGGGAACAGCAGTCCTCTTTGGCTGGGCACCTGCAGAACAAGCTGTGACAGCCCCTCCTTCTTATTCCTGCCCTTTGTAGCAGGAGATCTTAAGACAACACAACAGAAGCAGCTCAGCTGCAACTGATCCAAAGTGGGGATTTATTGAACATAAACACTAAAATCAGTGAAGTTGCAGCGCTCTCAGCTGTCTCATGACTGTTGCTATTCCCCTTCCTGCAAAGATAGGTTCCCTTCCCTGCAAAGATACAGCAAGTTACAGAATCAGCTGTAGCTTGAAGGCAAATTAATTGACATTTGTTTTACAAATAAGGTTAAAAAAAAACATAGATGCAAACTGTATTGCTATCAATGCACTCTGAATCATCAAAAGGTCAGCATCTCTTTGGGCTCGCAGTGGCAGCAAGACAGAAACACAGTGCTTATCTTTCCTTTCTCATGTGTGCATGATTAATTTTAATGGTAGATACAGCAAAGAACAAGCTGAAATATATCTATTGCTCCCATCTCCTCTGGAAACATCTCCCTTCGATCAACAGCCCTGTGCCAAAGCCAGCACTATGCTGGTAGTGGTGGCAAATATACCAGCCCAACAGATACTGTTTAGCAACTTCCAGGACCTGGCTCTCAAAGATCATCTCCCTGCCCCCCTAAAACCAGTGCAAAATTTACCTTCTGCTTCTTTCTTCACCTCCTCTTGGGACAGAAACCCTGCAGGTTTTTGGTGACCCAAAACTTGTTTAAGATACATTTTTGTTTTCTTTCCAGTGATCTCTCTCCCAGTGCTCACACTGGTTAAGATCTTTTCTTCACTAAACTAAGGATCGCTGTCTGTCCTTTTGGAAAATGTGGCAAGGATATCAGCAGTAGCTAAAGAAAAGGAAAAGAACACAAAAACCTTAATACTGCCTCACTGTCTAGTCTTTGGTTTTGGTTGATCTCTCTCGAAATAAAAATCAGTCATTTCTTTTGTAGTTCTACTGGAGGTCCTTCAAGCTAATTATAGTCTCCCTGTTAGACCTATGCTAAACAAATACTTGTACAAACAAAAAAGTCCAAGCTTTTTGTATTGTAAATGTCCCATGCTAGCTCAAGAAGATTAATTCATGAAGCAGCAGTTTCCCTGGATCTTCTGAGACCATCAAGCACTACTGCTTCTGAGTATTTCCATTTTCTTCATTTGCCCCAAGCTCAACTTGTCATTTGGAGGAAGAGAGCCTGAAGAAAGCTAAAGCCTCATACCAGAGCCTCGTTCCTGCTTCCAGTCACCCTGCAAACCAGCCCACCGGCTACAAGCATTTTCCTTACAACAAATGCAAAGGTATCAACACATTTCCTATCCCTCAGTTCTCAGTTTAGTCTGCCTGACTCCCTGCACGACTCTCTCACAGTGGACACGATCTTTTCAATACAAGAAACAAGTAGTTTTGCAAAAGCAGTTAAAGGCAAAGCACTTCTGGTCTGCTTCTGGTGGACCATGCAGCACTCTGGTACTGCAGTTCCTGGTTCTCCTCTCAGCCTTGCCATATGACTCCTGTGGATCCAAAGAAAAGTCATGTTTCCCTTGGTGCTTAGGGTGGAAGTTTTCTCACTATGTAATTACACTGTGCTTAGCCTAGCAGGTCCTGACACCTTGGAGCTACCAGTGTGAATCACAGTTAGTAAAAATATTGAGTCACAACTTCTCAGCAGCTCTCCGTTTCTTCATCTCCTGGTATAATTCTTTCATTTGGTGAGGTGAGGAAATCTGAGCTAGGCTGCTCATGAGAGATCCTGGTGTAGCTCTTTATATTCACATGCGCTATCTTTATATTCACATGCATTTCCATACAAAGTTAGCCACAACTCTGCAGACACCCAACAGGCCACACATTTCTGGCAAGACCGAGCAAGAACATGATTTAAAATAACGAGTGGCAGTCAAAACCAGCCCTACTGTGCTGTTCTGAGCCATGGTATCATAAAGACTGGAGACACTGGGCCTGTATCTAACATGCACGTCCTGCCCCCTGTGCAGTGCCCAGCACACACACTACGCAAACCAGCACACGGCTTAGTAAAAGACAACGTCCTAATTCCACTCGTGCCTTCAGATTCTGGCTGGGTGCAATACCAAATGCGACCGTGATTTTTAAGTGCTGACATTAGGACTCTCTGCTCCCTGCCCTGTCACCCTGGCTCTGCCCAGCCTGCCCTGCTGGGGCAGGAGACACTGCAGCCAGGACGGAGCGGGGCTGAAGGCAGCTCTGCTCCCGCAGCCCTACTCCAGTCGAGGACGGCTCCGCTTGCTCTGCTGCTGCGCGACGCGACGTGCAGGGTCTGCCACGAGGAAGAGTGTGCTGGGAGGGACAGTGCCACGGTCAGAGGCTCCAGACTTTGAGGCAAGGGGGGAAAAACAAGGTCTTTGCACCCACTTCTGCTGCATGGGACGAGAGCCCTGGAACAGGCCCTTGGTCCAGAGAGGCCAGACCAGCTGGTCAGCAGCAAGGGAGAACAAATGCCCAAATTCCCCTCTCCCCACCAGTCTTTCATGCCTCATTGACTCCTCTGACGAAAGGTTCAACAGCACCCTCATACTTTGGGAGCATTTTTTTTATTTTAGCATTGCTAGCACAGCACTCTCAAGCAGGCTGCCTGGCGCCCCATCAGCTACTGCAAACACAGAAACTTGCCCTTGTGCTACAGAACAGACACTGCCACCCTGGACCTTCAGCAGGTTCACCCCACCGCGCTGAGTTCCATTTCAACCACCGCCAAACACAGAGACAGCATGGGTGCACAACCAAAGAGTACTATACGTGACAACCGCTTTCACATCTGGAGTAATCCCAGCCAAAGAACAAGGATTCAAATAAGATGCCATTTTATTCCAGAGTTTTCAGCACGTTCTGTAGCTAACATGCCCAGTGACAAGTTATAAATAACAAATATTGCCTTTCTTAAAATCTTTTCTTTACCCTGCGTAAGGGGACTTCTTTTGTTTCTTAAAAGAAAAAAAAATACTGGTAGCATTAATTAAAAGTAATTGTTGATGGTATCATCCTAAATGGTTACTGTGTTTCTTATCTGGCCAGCTCATGCCTTAGATTCAAAGAATAAATCACAAAGACAGCAGATATCAAACATCAGCACAGAAATAAGTTTAGCCTGGGAGAACAAATTAAGAAAAAAGATAAAATCTAAAGTACAGAGCTCCCTTTGGAAATGATGCCTCAGTCTCACTCCCGTTCATAGATGCTCTTTGTACTTGCAAAACACAAAATAAAGTAGTAAGCAGAGCGGGTTTTGCAGGCGCTTGCCTGGTAAACGTTTTGGTGAAATTGCCCCATGTAGGGACAACGCAAGCAGCTCTGCGCAGGGCCCAGGGAGGCAGGACCCCGTCGCGTCCGTGCACACTGCTGCACTGTTCCCCTGCCAGACCTGCCGGCACCACAGGGAAAGGAAGAGAGTAAGAGTGGAGGCGCAGCTCCCGCTCTGCACCTACTGACCGGGGGGAGGACCCCAGCACCCACAGAAGGACCCAGCTTGACGTTACCTCCTGCACAGCATGAGGAGGGAGCTCAGCTCCCTCCAGGGCAGCAGAAGTGCTTTGCAGAGGAGTGCGGTGCTCTGCGACTGTGTTGCCCCTAGGCACGCTGCTCCCTCTTCAGGGCTCTGGTCCAAAGGCTGGGGCACAGCCTGACTTGCCAGTGACTGCAGCGAAGGCAGCCACAGTCTCCCTACAGAGTCCTTATCTCTTGTGTCAATAAGCACACTAGGAGCAAAGAAAAAGCCAACTTTGTTCATTCAAACGTCAGAGCACTCCCCGTGCCCAGCCGGCCTTCTATCACCACCTACAGTTCCTGCATATGATTCAGGGATCCTTCACCAGCTTTATTTTTCCTTGGCTACCGGCCATCCCAGCTGCTTCAGGCAAGGCAGGCTTGAATGAGTCACAACCATCCTCAGACTGATTCATGCTCATATGTCAACTGCGATATCCCAGCTGAGGGTGTACGTGGCTGCAGGTGAAGTTGAGGAAGGAGGAAACACTGGGCTTCCCCTAACAAAACTGCACCCAGACAACTTCAGAATTAGACAGCTATCAAACATCTAGCTAAGCAGTTGAAAGAGAAAATTAAAATTCACTTAACATCAAATACTGAGGAAAATTGTTAACTTTTACTTACAAGGGCAAAACCTGTGGTAGGCAGCATTATAGTATGTTATCTCCAGTGAATACTCTGGAATCTCGCAGTTGTTGTGCAACAGTTTTTAACAACTTTTCTGCTCCCAACTATTCAGCCCCTAGTTACCTGGTGAAATTGTCCCACGCAGGATAAATGCAAGCTGCCCCATACTGGGAATGGGGAGGCAATTTCACCAGGGGGTTATATTACCTTTCGCTACAAGGTACTTGGCCTCCTGTAGTTCTTCTCAGTCCTGGACTCTCCACTGCCCTTGGAGAAAACTGCCCTCTGCTTCATTGCTGTCCAACAGCAGGCAGGACTCCTCATGCTGGGAAGTCTGAGGTCCTGTGTTTCCCAAGGAGAGCTGCCCTGCAGGAAGCGATGTGGCAGCTCTATACCTTGGAGGCATTAGCTGCCCAAACTCGTGTCATTCTTGAGACGTTCAGTTTTCTCTCTAGTAGCGGCAGAGAACATTTTGGGGCTCTAGATCAGCTGCCAGCGAGGCACCCATCCACATCCCATTGCATGCATTGGCTGCTTCTGCACAACTCTGACGTGCCAAAGGAGCAAAGGCATGAGCTCTGGTTCCCCCTGCCATTAGCCACCGCAGAGCTGGACAGGACAGAGCAAAAGGATCTCTTTGGAAGTGCAGACACTATAGCAGGTATGGCACAGATTTCATAAGAGTAGGCCAAAGAGAGAAAAGTGGAGGGGGGGATTGCAAGCAGAAGGTAACAGGCAGATATAACCTCCAGTTAGGTGACAAACACCATCCAAGAGGTATTTTGGTTACACAGTGCTGGGCTAGACAAGAGCAGCACGTGAGCTGCTTGCGAATCTAGCGGACGAAGAGGGTCAGTCTTGGCTTGCCAAGGTTTGCAGTCAGGTTACCAGCTGTCTCATGTGACTTATATGTGTAGTGCCGAATGCTCAGGTTATGAATGGAGTCGACCTACTGGACACCTTCCAGAGCTACGTACATCTGCGCAGGCCACGTGAATAACCACAGCTCTCACCCATTTAATCAGATGTGCTCTGCACTGCATCGAGTTACAGAACAGGGGAGGGAGCAACAACTGACAGTTCAAACGCACTACACGGGTTGCCAAGATGCTGAGGCCTATTTCTGCTCCCACTGCATTGACAGCAAAATTCTCCCTGACTCCAGAAGGAGCGAGAGCTTCTGAACACTCAAATGCTTTCAGAGCCTGCTCAAACCTTGGGCACAAGCTGTGCTCACAAGCAGCCGCCAGAAGCCTTCTCAGCCCCTGACGATCAGCAACCCAAAGCCATGCTTTTTCCCCCCCATCTGTCATTTGAAGCCTGAGCTGTGCATTCACATCTAGACAGAATTTATGCTTTCCAAAAGCCATTTCTTTCCTCTGTATGCTGTAAAGTTCCAATTCAAACAGGAATTAAGACCACAGGAAAAATTTAGATGAGGGGAGAGGGGATGTGATGGGGGGGAGGAGGAGATACAGATTTCTTTGAAAGCCATAGTGATTTTTTTCAAAATAGTACCTTCAGAAAGCAAGGTATACTGGATGCTTCCAGTGGCTGTGGTTATCACAGTGCCAAGCTAATCGAGTTAGTCTAGCTTGAGATTTTTGGTAATTGAAAACTGTTCACGTACATCAGAGTTTCCCAGAGAAGCGCAGAGCGGGGGCTTGCTGTTCCCCCGTGCCTGGCGCTACCAGAGACTCCTCTAGGAAAAACCACGTTCCACACTCAGATGAAACAAAAAGGAACTCCACAAGAACAAACTTAATTTCTTTGTGTGCTACTGATGTGGTTTTACGGAACATCAACATACCACACACAATTACATGTATAACTGGTACAGAGAACATCACTCGTGAGACAATACAGACACCATCGCCACCAGGCCTTTCGCAACCGCACACCAGGCTCCAGGAGCCACAGGCATCCAGGTCTGAAGAGACTGCAGCAACTTCAACCACGAGGGCCAGAAAATACACCGTCCTTGTGAAAGCTGTATTTAAATTACAGATACCTAACAGAGAAAATGAAGGAGCCTGCTGACTTATAAGAACTGGGATATTTTGCACAGTCTCCAGCACAAATGTGTGTTGCGTCAATGAGAACAGAGCGCTGAGCTTCCTTCCCAGTCTGTCCTCCTCCAGGAATCGCTCTCCTTCGACGTTACCGAGCAGAGGGTTGCTTCACTGAGGTACCAACGCCCAAGCCTGGAAGCGTGACGTAAAAGGCTGCCGATAAAACATCACCAAGGTGAGCGGGCCCGGACTGAGCATGCTGCTTTGCTGCGGGTCTACGAGAGTGCTCCTGGAGTCGCTTCCCGCCCGTGCACGGCTACTGCTGGCCAGCTAGAAACACGTGGCCAGAAAGCAGTTTCCTGTGCAGCGATTCTGCCAGCCATTTTAACATACATGCCCGTAGCAGATAAGCACTGAGATAAGAAAAGAAACAGGATAAAAGCCAAAGAAACACTCCTTCCACACTGCTGTGGCGTTTATTCAGCGCCGATTCCTGGTGCTCTCTAATGATCTATGAGCTCGGCTAATTGGGCAGCACTCGCACGCCGCTGCACGGCTCGGCGCTCGCAGCTGCAGGGCGGCGGAGGCGTGACCGGCTTCAGCCTTCTACAGCAGGTGCGTACGCGCAGCAGGTCCGTGCGCGGGGGCTCGCGACGCGGCCGTCCCTTCGCAAACAAAGCAGCAGCACTTCGGGCTCCCCTGGGGCTGAGGAACGCTACGCACCGGCACAGGACCGTCATCGCCGGGAATCGAGGCTGCTCAGTGCCACGGCGAGCAGTTACGATGAGCAGGTTGGCTCCGTTACCTCTCTCCCTTTCTCTGGTTTAACGGCAATCCAAACCGCAAGGCACAGGTGATGACAAGAGGGGACCGAGGGGACCAGGGTGGGGAAGGGGGTGACGATTAAAAAACAAACGTGGGACGCTCCGAGACACACAGTTACCGGGACAGCAGACAGGCAGACCAGAGGCAGACAACGACATGCTGACCTGCTGATTGTCGCCCGGTCCTGGGACCCCCCGCGCACCGCTGCTGCCGCCACACGGCTACCCGCGCTCCTCCGTCAGTGGAACGCCAGCAGGAACATCAGCACCACGTTGACGATGATGAGGAAGAGTAGGATGACAAAGACCACCACCCGCTGGGTCTCGGGGGTCATGTTGCAGCGGAGAAACGTGTGAAGCGCGCTCCATTTGTGCCTGCTTCGGTCGGGGCCCTTTGCCATGGCTTCAGCCCCCAGAAAAAAAAAAAAAGCCACGTGAGCTTCTTAAGTGGCGGCTGTACAGCCCACAGCAGGGCACGGACGGGGCAGAGGTCTGCAAACAAAAGCTGTTTCGCAGCTCTCAGGAGGAGTCCAAGCGGTGCGACGCAGCCATTGCTGGCCCCACGCAGCACGTGTGCCAAAGCGTCCCCCGGCCACCCCCTTATCTGCGGGGGGCGTGCAGCGGCGCAGCCCGGCCTCCCCGCATCTTCGCTGCCGGGGTAAGCGTCGCCCTGGCGCTAGCCGGGGAGGAGGAGGACCCCGAGCTCGGTGTCGCGGCAGGGCTGAGCGTGCCGGAGCGCTGCAATCCGGCGGCGGTGCTGCTTCCCAGCGGCGCGCAGCGATTTGCTGGGCGCCGTATCCAGGATACATGCAGGCGCTAGCAACGAGGCAAGCGCCGAGCCCAACCAAACGGGGCCGGGCGCAGGGGGAGTCTTCTGAGGAGGGTCAGGACTGGATTAGGCGGCTGCTTTGCTAAATCCTTCCACTGCGCTACGAGCGTGCCAGCAGGAGAGCCAAGTCCTGCCAGGAGGCAAATCCCTCTCCCGGCAGGGCTGGGCAAACGCGGTGACAGGCAGGGGCAAGGCAAGGGCAGCACCAGGCTTCCCTTGCATCTACCTCTGCCTGGAGACTGGGGATCCAGGAGAACGGGGTCCTTTTCTCGACTGCACCTTGCCTTTCCCCGCCAGCCTCCTGGGGCCAGACCGTCTGAAGGACTCGGCCATCCACACCAGTGCCTCAGTGAGACGGAGTCACCCAGACCCAAATGCCTGCCACCGGAGAACCTCTAGGCAGCTCCGCAGAGCCCCAAACACGGGTATAGGAGCTTAACTTTTTGGTGCTGGATTGTGAAGCTCACCAAGCTGCTCTGGGGACACCCACAGACACCCCTGCTCCCACTGATAAAGTGACGGTCCTCCCTGGAAAGGTCAGGGATGGCTCTCACAGCCAGGCTAGCAGAAGGAGTCCAGCTTTTATCCCACAGTCACAGTAAGAGCACCTCACGGGCAGCAGAGGACCCGGCATTCAAATACCATCCCTGAACACAGGGCTAGGTGACACGGTAGCTAGTGCATGCAGCTAGGTGCAAGGATGATGACTCTGCACTTCACCCAAGAGCTTCAGACACAGAAAAAAATATATATATATACATATATATGTACAGGCAGTGCTAACAGCAGGAGCCACAGCCCCCACCTTGAACATACTAACTGCTAATGACTGAGGGTAGCTCCCTGGGAAGAGCGATGAGGGAGCAGCAGCAGGATCATGCTGGGTGAACACACTCAGCTTGCCTGCACGATCAAGGTAACACATATAAGATCAGCTATCTTTTTCTCAGGAGTTAGCACATCAATTTCTTTGCTGGATCTGAACAGCTCCTGCATGTATCCTGGCACAGAGCAGGTGAGTGTCCGAGAAAGGGGAAAGGTTTAAGAGTTATGACCTGGCTGGGTGCCTGTCTTCCATTTTACTTTCTCCTAAATTGTTACCCTCAGTGGGGGTATTGTAGATACTGTTAGCAATCAAATAACTTCCTCGGTCTCATTATGCTTCCTTAAAATTTAAGCTACCTGTCTTTTCCAGGCATCGTAAAACCAAACCTAGAATTACTTCAGTTCAGTGATTTCTGAACTCAAAAATTCTCCACGCCTCCTTGTCTCTAGTCTAAATATAGAATAAGGAGAATAACATGCAAGACGAAGGCTCTTGCTCTCGGTGCAATCTCTGGAGCTAGCATGCAATTCTCTGCTTTATCTTTTAAAAGCATTCATTACCTCAAAGGCCAGGGCTGGGTCCACACAGTACATGAAGATCCATCTGATACTATCAGAGGTGCTGATGGGCTTTCCCGATGCACACCAGTACGAGAGACCGCTGATGCAAGGCACATTCCTGGAAAAGGGGCATCTGCAACTTGAAGGCTAGGTGACCACAAAGAACTTCCCCCGGGCGAGGTTTGTCTCTAAGAGCTGAAACATGAGTTTCTTCTCCTAAGAGAGGTTACACAAAGTGATACAGGCTGCAGAGTTTTAAAAACAGTAATGACTAAAGAGCCATCTCTGAGTCTGTACTGACTGAAGCTAGTTTATACCGCTTCACAAAGCTGGTGGCTATTCTGGTTAAGATTAAGGTCATGCCTGAAGTTCAGAGGCAGCAATGAAAAACTGAGGCAGGGATCACATCAGCTCCTTCCCTTGCTGAGGCCATACCTGCTAGGCAGAGCTGTAGCTCAGTCAGCTGCCTGGTTACACAAGGCAGTGGCGCAGGGCAAGCACTGAGCAAGAGGAGGCGCTGGTTTGGACAGTCACTCCTGTTTTTTTCATCGCCAGACTGCGTTAACTTGCAAGATGCTCTGCATGGTCACATGTGCCCTTGCCAAAGCCACATGCGGTCACGACCTGATCAGCAGCACTTCCCAAATGGAGCAAACCACTGGGACCCACAGGCTGCTTCAAGTCCAGAGCTGACTCTCATCACTGCACTGCTCAGCTTCCGGGCGCTCTGCAGATCTGGTCTGGTTTTGCAGGGCTTCATCAACAGATTGAGTTTCAGCAAAAGACACTGAACAGTATTTGGGGGGGAGGGAGTCTCTAGGAGAAGCTAATTATAGTGAATGGGAACCATGATCACACATGCCTCCTTAAAATCTGCCCAGCTACCGTCTCCTCTAGACACTTGGCTACACTAAAGAGAAATAGATAAACTCCAGTGACCCGCGGAGGCTCACTCACTGGCGAGCCAGGCTGAAAGGGAGCCTGAGGTGCCTCCAGAGAGCTGCCAGAGTACTGTCAGTGCCACAGGAGACCAGGCAATTTTAAGATCCATGAGCCTGTAATTCTCTTGTAATCTCCTGAAATCTTTGCAGCTTGTGAACATGTTTCAGTATTTGAAGGCAGAAAATTTGACTAAATCTCTGTAAAGGCATCTTAAATGAGGAAATTGCTTCTTTCTTGGCCACTGGTTTGAGATTCGGGGGGAAAGCATGATAACAAGATGAAAATCCACACAAAATAATGCAAAACAGTAAAGGCGAGACGCCTCTGCGCCCAGCTTTGTCGCAGCTGAAACACCGCAAGGCAAAGCCATGTCCCTTTACTTTTCTGACGTGCAGACGTCAGGCCACAGGCCCTCCCGCGCTGGTGTGCCTGGGCACACATACCGTGTTTACCTCGTGTACCTCTTAGAGCATTGCAACGTCAGGTTAAGCCGCCAGTCACCTTTCTGACCCCTCAGACATAAGGCGGCATGAGCTTATGTGTCGACCAGTGTCGACCAGCACAGAAACTGCAGTCTGACGCTAGCTGTGACCCAGCTTATGTTTCCACGCCCACGCAACGCATCTCCTCGCAGTCCTTTCCAGAAGACTGTGCGTGGGGGAGTTATTTCCAAGGTAACTCAGACTCAAACTGCTTGTAGTGGTCATGGGGCTCCAGCTCCTGCCACACGCAGCTAAATACCAAATAGCATTTTTTTCTATTGAACAAATTAAATTCATTCTTACTCCTCACTGATCAGACATGTTTCTATGGTAGGCAGCATCACTGATATGAAATAACTGAAGGTTTTATCTTGTGGCTTGTAGTAGTGAGGGATTTCGTTTGCATAATGATCGCTGAGGCATATTTCAAGTTAGTATTGTGCAATCTTCGTTGGAATCTCATTTGAAATAGTAATAATTTACTTTCAGTCCCTCCTCTAAGAGTTGTCCTCAACGAGTTGGGGAACAGCAATACACCATGGGAATAACGTCACCACTCAAAATTGCGAGGGCTGCAAACACACAGAAGCCTTAAAGACTCGATCGCACACACCGTGCTCTACTCACAGTAGTCAACGACTAAGACTTCAGGGAGTAAATTATTCAAGAAAACTCAGTGTAATGCTAAATGAAGCAGAAGCAGAAATACACCCCTTTCTTCACTTTTAAGCTAAATGATACTAATTATTTGTCCAACTGCTTCTTGTTACCTTGGTTGTAGGTGCAGCAAATGGGTCCTAAGTTTTTAAAGATTGCTTTAGGTTTCATCCTTAGAAGGCCCACAGTATGCAGACAAACCCACCCATCTGCCATATGAAAACAGAGTGCTTCAATACTGTAGCAACTGAAATGGGAACTGAAAAGCACCTGTACAAAAATATGAAAGATTAATAACTGTAATAAACAACACAAGTGCTTCAGCAGAGCAAGCAGATAACTAAAGCGGAGACTGACACTGAAGTTATATCCAGTGCACCAAGAAGGCAAAGAGCACATGTTACAAACTGCAGCCTCCCGAGGCAGCCAGTGCAGCGAGGAGCAGCCAGGACATCAGCACCTTTTCCTCTCTCAGAAGGGACTGGGCTTACAAGAGGTTGAATAAGATGATGCTGTACTTGACCTGAATGAATCTTTCTCTCCGTTACTCCTTGGTGCAAAGTTCAGCAAGCAATTGGACATTCTAGAGAGATGCCACCGTGGCTCAGATCTACTTTGGGTATAAATTGGCAGAGATCTGTAAGAATCATGAGGACATCACACTGATCAAAGATGCAAAGTAAAGCTTCCCTTGCTTACTGCAAAGCTTTACTTATCTAGCTAGGTAACATAATAGAGTAAATCTCCCAGATTTTCTGCACCTAATTTAGCATAGGCAGGGATGTGTTTGCTACAAGACGTACGATCCAATTCAACCCCTCTTACAGCCAAGGATGCCTTCATACTGTAGGCACAAATAAGCTGAGCTCAAAACAGTTAGAGGAAAGAACCATGGTTACTGGAAAATGTATCAACATCCTCTAATTAAATAAAAAGTCAAAATATTAAAGGGTAACAAAAACAAGAGAAGAAATGCTAGAATTAAGAACGCTCTCGTCGCACTCGCCCGGCCTCTCCGCAGTGCCTGGAGTAGGGTTATCTGACACAAACACACACTTTTGCCATAGCAGCCCTGCCTCATTCTCTGCAGAGGATAAAAAGCACTGACATACAGGCATTAGATCAATAATGCGTTGGCTTACACCGTTCATTGCAGTTTGGCACATCATGCAAACCCAGCACTGAATACAAACATTAATTTCTGCACAAGTTTTGCTACAATATTCCTAAACAGAGCATTTTCTGAGGTAACACTGCTCTCTCTTTTCACACCGATGAAAGCATAGACACAAATATGAACTCCCCTGTCTCTCTGTAGTCACCGTCAGTGGCTGTTTAGATGCTGCATGTACAGAACTATGGAGGAAGACAGCACATTCAGCACAGGCAGAAACCTTACGCAGCTCAACAGCTAAACTAATTTCATCTTAGTTTATACAACTGGAGTTTTTCCCCTTTAACCTTTTCTTTTTTTCTTTTTCTTTTTCTTTTTTTTTTTTTTTTTAAGGAAAAGTGCCAGATTATTACCGCCTTTTTCATAGCATAGAGCTATGAGAGCATAGAGCTATTAGAGCTTCTTAGGGAAGAAGCTGCTATTCTTATTGATATTTTTAAATAGGATGATGAAAATACTTTCCCCTAATAACATTGGGTTATTAAATCATTTTCAAACTGCGTCTTTCAGGAAAGAAATCAGGCTTGAGGGGATGCCCAGTGGACAAATCTACATTCATAGTTCAGCAACAGAAAATGAGGGCTGTGAATAAGACTGTGAGGGGGTGAGCACTGGTACCCATCATTCAATGTGCTAAAAATAAGTTTCCTTAATTCCTAAATATCTCACTATTACACTTCTCCCAGTATCTAAACTAAGCAACTATCAATCCTGTTATGTGTTGAATGAACCCTCAGTAGTGGTTGTAGCTAACAGCTCCCAAATGGATGTAATGCATTGCTGAGCCACGGCCTAAAACATCAGAACAGAACAAGTATAGCTTCTTAAACTGCATATGATATTTCTAAAATGGAAAATAGTTTGTTAAAAGGGCCACCATATGCTCTGAAGTTTACAGTGTGTAACACTGCAAGGTCCTCTGCATTACCAGTACCATCATTTCCACTGCACATTTCTCTCGCTAGTACTGCATGGTTAAGACCATATACCTTTCCCAGCCACTCCTCCTTTGGACAGGTTACTCACCTAATATTCCCAAAATATTACCTGTTGTTCTCTTGCTAGAGTGCTAAGATCCAAGAGATCAATTATCAACGGAAAGAAAATTGGTCCAAGAGTTTCTCAGTGTAACGGGCGGTGAAGACGTGGCCGTGTTGGTATGCCGACAGAGAATCGGCCGCTCAGACGGGCCGTCCGCGACGACAGCAAAGGCAGAATCTGCTCAGAAAGTGGTTTTTCACTTTCAGATTCTGCTGAACCTAGAAAAACCTTCAGAGCTCTCCTAAAGCAAATTTTCTCCTCAACAATAACAACAATCTACAGACCGCATTCGAAGCATCTAGGAATCACTGTTGGGGCCTAGAGCTCTGGCGTCAGAGGAAGCGCGTTCCTCCCGCGAGCCCCACTTCGACACGGCCGTGTGCGGGGCTCCACGGGACGCATCCCACGCACCTCCGCGAGCTGAGCTGAGGGAGCTTCCAGCCATCAAGCACACAAGATAATATACTTCCAGCGTAGGCTGGGACAGTGCTAGGCATGCATTTGGGCTTGACTGAAGGTGGAAAATTCTCTCTCAATACTGAATGATAAATCACAGGTAAGGGTACAGGACAGGAACGGTCTGGGTAAAAAACCAAAGCATTTTATGATAGATGCAAGAGAGCGGGGCAACAAATGCAGAGAAGCAAAGAACAAGATGGCACAGCCCATGCAACACCCTAGGAAAATGGATTTTTTCAGTGCAAAATAGGACAAAAGTGGAACAAAGGATGTTGCATTAATGACATACTGGGATATTCAGTAAAACGGATGGATAGGAAAGGAAATGCCACACTTAGAGACCTGGCAAGATTAAGAACTTGAATGTGACAGCCTAGAGAGGGGTCAGAATGGAAGACAACACTGGTTATGGACTAGAGAACAGGCAGGAAGACAACGACCCACTTAGTGGCTGAGGAAGGGGTTCAGGAGGCGCTAGAGAGGATTTCAGTACTCTTACTCAGCTACCCTGTCTTTGGGTTGACAGCTTGACAGCCGTGGAGAACTCAGAAAGACAAGGGAAGGTCTTCATCTGGGCTGGAGCACAGAGGTAGGGAGAAACAGCAGACAAGGGCACAGAAATATTCTGGGAAGAGTCAGGGAAAGGAGACAGGGAAACAGGAGTGGGAGGAGTTGTGGGACCCAAAGCAGGTGAGCTCAGAGGAAGCAGCAATGGAGCCAGTGAAAACAGAGGATGGAGGTAAGAAGAAGGGAGCGAATAATGGTGTAATGCAAGTGGCAAGATGAATGTGGTGACAGTTGCAGAGAAGGGAAGATGAATAAAATAGCTGAAAAAACACTGAAAGGTAACACTTTTAAGGAGTTCTTGAAAGAGGTGGCTTCGGAGGGGAAAACAGGCAAGCTTTGTTTTTTTGGGAAACTTCTAACCTACAGGCCTTCTAGGCTCCTTCCTTTCTGACCATAGTAGAGTTTCCAAGTCATGTAGCTTTTGGCCATCTTTCATGTTCTATTGACCCCATGCATTATAAAATGTGAGCATAGGGTTCATTTATCTATCTTAAAAAAGAAAGAAAGAAAAAAGCATTTAGTTGCAGTGATGTTATGACACTGCCACCACGGATTTCTCCGACTGCTCACTTCCCGAATATACCAGTCTTGCCTTTCTGTTTTGGATGCGGAAATAAGGGACTTTTTGCTTACAACAAACAGTCCTGCAAAGTTCTTCCAAGATGGCATGTAACAATATTTATTTTACAGTCCTCCTTAATTGTCTTCTGATGGAATTAAAAGAGCCGAAGGATGAGGGTGGGAAGAAGGACACAAGCTCCAAGCAGTATGAGAATAAGAAAAGCTGTGAGATTACAGGTATACATGAGCTGTGTATAAGCAACAGGCTAAACGATTTTATGAGAGAAATCATACACAGCAAAAAAAGCTAGACAGAGAAATTTTTACGGGGATATATACGGGGCCAAGTGGCCTTCTGAGCCCAGCTTTTTCTGCTGCCTCTGTTCTAGCCAGCAGGCCAGGAGAAAGGCAGTAGAACAACATACCCTGAAGAGCAAGACTTGACAGGCTGCTCTCCAAGAGCCTGCCACATTGCCTAAGGAATTATCAACAAAGGAGAACTCAGAAGCAAACGGGGTTAGTTGCTTTCAAACTGATCAACAAGGCAAGGAGGGGAAATCAATACTCCTAACTGTGCTGCCTGACAGCAAACCAGCAAACTCCTCCTTTTGTTTTACCACCAAAACGTCCATTAGGGATGGAAGAACATGAAGCACCAGGACATTCAGTCCACATGGGAAGTTCAAGCAATCTTCTTCCTTTTGACAACAGCTGTTGACACAAAGACTCGCCAATGGCGAGAAGACAGATTAACCAGAGGCAGGATCTTCTACAAAGAGTAAAGAAAAAGCTAACCGAAAGTAGAATGAAAGAAAGAACCCAAACTCAAACACCCCGAAAGAACATTCTTCCAGGTTGCTCTTTGCTACAACCATACTTGTCCTCCCAAAACAAAACCTCAAGATGGAAGCTGGACTTGATGCTTAGCTGCTGTAAAGCAGCACAGCCCTACTCCAGTCCAGATCACACTTTAAAGGCCAATAACTAATAAAGGCCGTGCAAATCTGCTTCACAACTGCGGGCCGGGTGGAGGCTTGCCAGTCAGTCCCATTCTCCTGCAGACAAAGGCAGTTATGTCTGTCTGCCCACCAAGCACGCATGCGTTCGAGTGTGGGTGTACCAGGGTTAATGCAAGTAACATTTCCGCATTCTGCTGCGAGCAGCAGGCGGATGACTGACCTGCAAGAGTCCAGCAGCACCCTGGGGACATGCCAAGGACACCCAGCAAGGTCAGCCCCAAGGGCTAGGAGGGAGGAGTAATCTCTCCGTAAGCCGCAGGAAACAGTGGGGTTGGCACTTCAAGAACGTGGTCATTTGTTGGCACCAATCACTCTTCCCTCAACAGCTCCCCCAGTTTTGCTGCTTTCATCCAAGCAACGCAATAAAGCCATAAGGAATATGCTATTGCCTTCACTGCATTAAAGCATAGCTGAATTTGTTGCCCGTTTCCCACCTCCAGCTAAGTCTGCCCCCAATTTACACAGCAAGTGCAGGGCAAGGGTCTTCGGTCATGGGATAAGGCTGAAGCTGACAGGGAAGATCTTTCAAGGGATTAACAGTGCTCTCCGAAGGGCCAGAGGAGTCAGGAGGGATTTTACTTTTCCACCACAGGGTTCAAATGTGTTCTGGAGATTAGGACAAAACTTTGCCAAGAGGAGCTCCTCTAAGTCAGGATTTGGAGAAGGGAGAACGAATCCAAGAAATCTTCTGATATAAAAGCCATGCGGAAAGAAACCTGAGGCAGAAAGCATGGTATAAAACCAGTTTGTTTAGATACATTCACTTCTCTCTCTCTCCTTCTCCATGCCAACACTTAAACCTGAAATAACCTCTGCACTAAGCTTTACCCAGTATTCCTGCTCTGTCAGATCACCCCTTTATCCCTCTCTCCCAGAGAACCATTATACTCCACCACCACTTTGTTACTGTGCTGTTATCCATTGCAGGTATTATTTGAACCAGCAAACTGTGGGATGGACATCCCAAACAAATTTTAAAATAAAGACATGGGCAGAGTGAAGTGTAACAGAAAGAGTTTGCAAATCAGGCTTGTTTTTGCACACCATCACAATTTCAAGCAGAGATAACCCTGCAGTTCAACTTATGTTGTACATCCAAGGCTAAATCTTAGAAGGGATGCAAATATTGCAGCGTTTCCAGTGCTTCCCCTCCGCCCCCGCTCTGGAACAGCGGTGGAGCATCAGGTACCCTAACCAAGGATCCCCAAAAGCCAGGAAGCTGAAAAGGGAACTCCCCAGCATAGCTAGTGAGATACACCACGGACAGGGCACATTCCTACCCTGTCTCAGAGAGCAGGTTTGAAAGCAAGGTTCTCGCTTTAATACACGAATGGTGAAATGGCTGATCCTCACAGACTCACGCCTTAGCCTTGCCTTGGCCGTTGCACAAGGCCTGACTGAGCAGGCACGTACCACAGACTGGTCCCACAGGCAATGCTGGCTGCAGGGTGGCAGGCTAAAAAGCTTGCAGTTAGGTACAAGCGCGAGCCCTGAGCCCCTAGGGACCATCTGGGCTTCAGAAGGTTACTGCCTTCCCGCCTGCCCTGAAGTGCAGCAGAGCAAGGATTTGAAGATCTCAGTGACGCCAAGGTGAATGACCCTCAGGCGCCAGAAGTGCCAGGCAGAAAGCCAAGGGCTTCCACAAATGTAACCCTTAGCTCTGCAGGGTTACTACTGTAGTATCTTGTTACTAGCATGGATCCAAAGAACTCTTTGTAGGGGGATGGTGAAATACTGGAAGTTTGTTGCAGCCTTAATCAACAAGAGACAATCACCTCTTTCCCAAGTCTTGTTGTTAGCATCAACAGTCACATTATGTCTTTAAGCGGTGGCAAGGAATAGTCAGGGCTCTTTGAATCCATGGATACACTGGATAACATATAGGCAGTCTTTGAGGGGCTTTGGCACAAGTAACTTCAGGTATCAAAATGCTGTTGAATATTTTTTCTCCAAAGAGAAATTTTTTTGTGGAGCCTAGCCTCTTTCTACACCCCAGGAGGAAGGAACACATTTAACGCTAGCAAATAACAGATGTTATTAAGTCTCCTAGTACTCATAGCTATCATTATCGAAAGCTGTTAGAGTCTTTACAATTTAACAGCTGACAGAGCTGATGTAAAAACTCCAAAGTCATCATGCTGCTTGTAGCATTTCCTTTGAGTGATATTTTAGGTCTGTTTTACAGCCACAGATCAAGGTTGGGCAGTACTTTCCAGTCTTTAAACATGCCATTGCGTGTTGGAGGGAGGAGGACGATGCACAAACAGGCAAAACACAGGCTACCTATTCTGCTCTGCTCCTTCACGAAGCAGTAAGCCCACTGAGAACCTGTCCCCACAAACTGGTTATTCCCTGTTGAATGTGCTAGGAACTACCTACTGCAACATCTTAGTATTTTTTTTGGAGTTAAAATCCACAACAGAATTCTATGTTCTGTTATTGCCCTGAGAACTAAACTAAGCTCAATTTTTTGTTTGTTTGTTTCTAATGGGTATCAGATTAATATGGCAATTCAGAGAAAGCTTTATAGAGGTCCATCAAAAAATATATATATACAGTAGAAATACTTCTGTTCCAGAGGAACTCCTGCTGGCAGTCTTTGCGTAGGCTCCTACTTGGCTACATACCCAGGCAACAGGCCTGCTAAGGGCTCACTGCATGACTGGAAATGTCAAAGCCTACCTGATGGTTCCTGCCTTTCCAAAAACACCCTAAAATCCACCTGCAAGCTGCTCTTTCCTCAAATGAGGATAATCCAGAGTCAGTATTAAGTGAGCTCCACCGGCTTCCATCACCCTTTCACCTCCAGGAGGAGGAGGAGGAAGCTATTACGGGGAGGATCGTACCGCTCAGAGGACTGCCAAGTCCTAGTGCTGATGAGGGGGATGCCAGCGCGGCCCTGAACAGCCTGCAGCTGCCCATGGTAGAAAGTGGAAGTGAAGCTCTAGTGGTCCTTGGGACCACTTCACTCCTCATTCTGCTCGTTGATGAGATGCATGGAAGCAAAAATCTAACTCAGCAGTATATTTCATTATTGCTATGGAACGTTGGACTATATCGATGTGCTTTAAATCCATTGCAAAAAGCCCTCTGAAACAACATCAGGAATTTCCAGAGCTGAGAATGGTAGAACCTGAACCCATCAGGCAGCGAGAGATGTTACAACTCTGACTGCATACTCTGAACGTTCACGCGCGAGCCATACACAAAGTAAGGCAAATACTTAGAGCCAGAAACTCAGACCCTGTAAAGATCTACATTTAGCAAACACTATTTCTTGTCCTTGCCAGCAAAGAGCTTCACGCAGAATTCCACAAATACATTGTAATTGCTGCTTCTGGACCACAGTTGTCAGTCTTGGTTGCAGAAATATGCACGATGCAAAATGGGGAATTAAGCCCTTGGGGCAGGGGGAGGGGGCAGAGAAAGACGGTATTTGTTAATTGGTTTCTATTTGCTTTGGTATCAGTTGCAAGAGCAATATACTCACATTAAGACTTAAAAGGGGTAATAAATCACCTCTCCCAGATTACATGTGAATGTTATATATTGCTTCTGTAAGATCGATATTCTATTTCTGTTTTCAGCCTGGAAACCTGTTACAACTGTAGCGTTCTCAACCTATTTTGCATTCTTTTAAAAAACCAGACTGATAACACTTTGCTGCAAAACGTCATGCAAATAATGGTATATTTTAAAACATTCTCTTTCAAGATTCTTCCTCATACAGTGCCCAAGAGACTTCTATTAACCACACTGCAAACAGATAACGTGAAAATACTATGAGCAATGTTATTTATGGCTAACAAAGTTAAAATTTCTCTTCTGATTTTATCTGCATCACCATTCCTTAAACATTTTAGGACTTTTTAAATGGAATCCATTACAATTTACATGTCTTATTTGTTGAAAATTGAACATGGCTTAGATGAACATTGGGTGACACTGAAACAACAAGTTCCCAAAGAGTGATCAAAGAGTTCAGCATAAGAATAATGCTTCAGTGACTCAACAACTAGTTTATGCAGTGCTCAGTAAGACAAGAAAGAAAGGAGTGTTATCATGTTTTCCACCTTTGGTAAAAGAGACATGCATTGTTTGCACCGTTTCCATGAATTATTTTGTAAAATCAGAAACACGTATATTGGACTGATCAGCTTGACTGCATCCTGTCAACGAGCGCTGGTAAACACAAACATTTGTAAAATATTACACCGTTGTCATTTTCAAACAGAAGGCAATTACGTTCCGTGTATTCAATAAAATCCTTGCCTGCTGAAGCAAATGAGTTCTCCATTTCATCAGGAACAAGACTCCCACATACTGAATTCCAAACTTATCAAATGCAGACCCATAAGCAATAAAGAAAAAAATAGGTAGTCGTGCCATTTGTCAGTGCCAAAGGTCACTTCCAAGATTTAATGCTTTGTTTTCATTTGATAGGGACGATACTGTTTATCTAAGCCTAGAAGAGGCTAAATGCTCCACATGTGCTGAACTGCTATAGTATTTTTTTTTCCAAAACATGGGTATTTCCGAGCAAACAGGCCTAAGCCTACTCGCTCAGGCCAGTTACTTAACAGGCAGCACAGTTTTCCTCATCATCCCCACCATCCTTGGACCGCTGGGCAGGCAGACTTCTTGTATGCTTATTTTGCTATTCTCGCAACTTCTAATCTCCCAGTTTACATGAACTACACTTCTCGTAGCTTGTGGCTATGCCTGTCCCTAAACGTAATATTTTCATATTGGAACGACTCAACCACAATGCATTTGCAGTATAGACTGATTTTCTCTTGCCACATTTTACGTGGCTATACTTTGGAAGGAAAATGTTGCAAGGATAAGGTCGATTACCTGGAACAACCACAGAGTAAACCACACCAAATACAGTCCAGATACAAAAATCTCTTTTCTTTGAGCATCAAGAATGTATTTGAAAGAATGTCAAACAGATGCCCCAAGAAAATTACTTCCCCTGCCTCTTTTCTCATCCCAAGCTCTTATTATTACTTTTTGATTGATTTTTCTTGGCTCTTACACATTCTCATGCTGATCTTCCTAGGTGGGCTCTACAAAACCTTCCAGCCTTCTTTTATCCCTCTAGTATTTTTTGCCAATAAATTATTCTGGTTTTATGAAAAGTTTCTTTTTTATTCCATAGCCATTTTCTCTTGATTCAAAATGAACTTTTTTTTAATGCAACATTTAGTCTGCCAAATGCTTTAAAGATGTATTTCAACCTTCTTTGTTTATCTGAAAGCTTTTCTTTCAAGAAGGCTAGGAATAATGCAGTTACCATAGTTTCCTTACCCACGACCAACAAAATGCAAGTGGGAAAGCAATAAAACAAGGAGAAGACTACTTACAAAATTTGACTAAATTGGACCTTCACCTTATATTGCTCCTAGGACTACTACTGAAAAGACTCAAAGCTAATCAACACCCAGATTTTGGTCCATCAGTGAAGCTCAAGATAAGCCTGATTCCCAGCTATCTGAGATATTTCAATTCAAAAACTGAAGTAGACTACAATTAAAATCTCTGCCTCAGAGATTTAGTATTTCACTGTACAATCTTGTTCCAGAAAGGGATTGGGTAGGAAAGCTCTTTGCTAATTCTCAGTGAAGCTAAGTGATGGATTAATTACCCATAGGAACCAGTTGACAAAGTAAACAATGTCTTGCCTATTGATACAATTTTGTCAGTCCCTGAATACGCAAGCGTCTATGAAACAGGCCAAAAATAATCTTTCTTCTTCCATTTCTCTGGCCAACAAAGCCCAGGTATGCTTCAAAGGCAATACAAATTACATACATTTTTGACACATCTACTTGCTTTCCTGATTAAAAGTTGCATGATGGAATTTTACTTAAATAAAATGAATTGTTAAGAAAACAAATATTATCCTCAATAATAAACAACGATGAAAGATAAAAGCACAGCATGCATGATGGATGTACGACACATTGCCAAGCTAAATATCTTTTTTTTCTCATTTTAAAGTTATAAAGATTTCCTTTTAAAAAAAAACCCTCAAAACATGTTACCTTTTCCCTTAATCAAACAAACAAACAAACAGTAGATAATCTCTTTGATGAGCCACACTAAAAAGAGTTGCCAGGGCAAGCACCTGAACGGGGAGATGGCAGAGTTCTCCTCCCACGCACTCCATGCACGCTGCAGAACTGACCTCTGCATGGCCCGGACTTCTCGCACAAACGCAGCTCCAGCACCAGGTGCCTGTGGCAGAATGCAACTCACGACTCAAAGTACCTGCTTAAGCATCATTCTTATCTTTTTTTTTTCTTTTTTTTTCCTGAAAGTGGTTGTCCTCACTACACAGGTTTCTGTGCCTGCCTGTTTGTATCCAACAAACATGCACAAAACCTCAGTCAACACAGTCCCAGTCAGAGCTGAGCCCCATGCAAGCATAACGCATCTTTTATCATTTCCTTCTCATCTTGTGAAAGTCACGTAAAGGTAACAGAGTACAGGGCAGAGAGAAAGAGAGCGTGTGAGTGATCATTCATATGGCAAACATGCTCTACTCTTCCAATGTAAAGCTTATTAATTCATCTCAAGAAAAAAAGCAGTCTGTGCATAACAGGTGCCAGTTCTAACTCATTAGAAAAAGCCATTGTATTTTGCCAGAAAAATCATCTTAAATCTTGTTAACATGTTGCTCATATCATCACTTAATTTAAGAAGTACATTTTTAACTGTTGATCTCAAGTTAATCAGCTTCAGAACTATAAAAGAAAATAGCTAAAAGCACCAACTATAAAGACGTATCTTTCACATCCTTAGAGTGGATTTAATAGGGAAGGAGGAAGGAGCAATCAGACCAAGCCCGCATTCAGCTATGCACCTTTGTAATTAGCAGTAAAGCAGCACATAGATCAGTTTTTAACATCACATTCAGTACAACACATTTCAAGTCCCCCACTAGCCCTGACCAGGCTGCTCATTAATAGCTCTGAAGCTTCTCTCCAAACACATGTGCAAGAGAGGGGACCTACCTGGAGGTTTAGGGCCCACGGCTCTGTGCCACATTGCACTGCTTGGGGCACCACTGCAGCAGAAGGCCCAGACCTTGCCTTTACCCCATCGTGAGTGAGACCCATGGTAAATGACCGCTGAAGCCCCATCCATTTTGCCACTAGTAACTTGATCCTGGCCCCCTCCTATAGCTCTAAACAGGCAGCAGCCTCCTTCCTTGTCCTTCTCATCAAAAAAAGGCCAACACAGTACCTCATTGATGGCGAGCTGCTCTCCACCTCCCCCAGGGTGGCCATAGCGGTGGTTGGAGCTCCTGAAGTCCTCGTACAGGTCCTCCTCGCTCCCCACGTCATCTGTGAGAGCTGTCTTATCCAGTGCCCCATCAGTGATCACTGCAACAACAAGAACACCACCGTCTGTATAGATCGCAAGATCCTCAGCAGAACTGCATCAAGTATGAGAGCTTGGTGGGCTGAGGGACTTGACAATACAGCACAGAGGGAAAAAAAATGAGGAAATTATACAGCCAACTTCAGAAAACTACATAGGCAACATTTTTCAGAGATTTTTGTTTGCTTGTTACCACAAATAATTGCATCTTTTTCTAGACAGGAAATTCTGACTTTAAAAAAATCAACAACTGTTTGTTCCAAAGAAAAGATCAAGTAAGCATAGGAAAACAAATCCTGGCAAAAATCACAAGGCAGGGACAACACAGACACGATTTTGTTATAATGTTGCCATGTTGGCAGGAAACACAAAGTAACAAGTTAATGTCCACCAATTTAAACCCTGGAGATAACGATTTACCAAAATCCCATCAAACCAGGAAAGCTCTCAGGTTTTGAAAAAACCATTTGCATACCTCATTTTCCAACATTTAGTATACTATTTCATTTAAGAGCCTTTTTTGTTGTCTAAAAGGGTGTTTGCTACAGAAGTATCTATTATTACCACAGGAGGGCCATTCTGCCCAGCACAGCACTGAAAAAGCTGTAGATAATTGAGGTCTAGCAGTCTGCAGCTAGGACAAGCACTAAAGTCTGAAGGCATAAGCAAAAGCCTGAGAAAAATTAAAAGTGGCATTTATACTCCTTGCACAGAAAAAAATGGCACTTAATCTGTTTCATAGGCAGGAAACTTTTCCTAAGGTCTCCTCAAGGTACTAGCAAATAGGTTTCTGTTGCATGTTGACCAATCACTCATTCTTCCCATACTTTTTATGCTACTGAGCATAAACTTTCCATTCTCAAAATCTGTGAAAAATGCTAATGACCAAAGAAAACATTCACTGACATATTTATTGAGAGTAGCAATGGCTAAGACAGCTGCTTCCGTGACAAAGAGGTGGGCTTCACAGAAGATAATTACGCGTGGAAGAGAACGAGCGAATGCGACGCAGACTAACACGATGCCGGGAACAGCAGCCGATGTGAGCTGAGTTTAATGCACTCGACGTGACTGCAGCACTAAAACTGAATGAAGTGAAAATACAATATCAGCACTTCTGGGGAAATTCTCGCTGTCAAAGCTACACAGAAGGTCATATTCAAAATCTGCATAATCAGACGCAGAACAGGTGAAGCAAGAGCTCTGAGCTTGATATTGCACAGCTTGGGTGGGAAAAGCGTCGGCCACAGCCTGAGGATACAGAAGCCCAGAGCCCTCGCTTTGTTCCTCGACACAAGTGCATCTTATGACTCTATTCTTGCCAACACACCAAGAAAAACTGCAGAGGGGCTTTGTTAGGTTATTATCTAAAAGCAAAGCTCCCTAATATGCAAAATGAAGTCCCATCAGAGCCTCATACAGCAAGCCCTGCCATGACAGTCCTTGTCAATGCTTTCCTTATACGCAGTACTTTTTAAGGCTGCATCACTCCATTACTTCAAATAACAAGATGATGTAAAATCTCACTGTGGCAGTTATTAGTACAATGAAGTTACTTGACATCAGAATCACTGGAGTATGAGCCAATTTTGAATCAAATATTTGAATGTTTATGTTTTGAATTCAAAGATTTGCGCAAGATGGCAAAGATGCACTGCTCATCTAAACTGAAACCCCATTCAATATTAAAGGCAGTTCAGGACACAAGGAAAACATGGGCTTACGATTAAAGCAGAATTTTCTGTGGAAGTGTGTAACTGCCCAGGCATTCAACACTAAGTGACACTTGACAAGAACTCAAGTATCTCCATAGCTTTGTCACGACACATCAGATCATTTTAAAGGGGAAGTTCTCTACCAAACACATGCCAGTAGTATACACTGTATAAAAAGCAGTTCTGAGGCTAAGACCTAGAATATTTTATATTTTACATATACTATATATATAGTATATTATTCAGTATATATATACACTGAAAAATAGCTAGTGTGCCACCAATAGTATTATTTTATGCAGAGTTACCACGGTTTGCACAAGAATCCTTTTAAAGAAGCATTAAAATACCACTTTTTGCTCATACAGTCTAAAAAACAATGGTCTGTCATTAATGAACAACTTTCAATGTATCAGTGTAACAACAAAAACAAATCAGGAATGATTTTCAAGAACATAAATGTTCTTTCAGCAAGGAGTAGACAAAACTTTCTTTGCATTCCTTTGATCTCATTTTTCCTTTTATTATGCACAGCTTCATTGCTTTTGTCTTATACACCTTTTTCTGCTATTTTCATTGTTAAAGTAATTTTCAGCTTGAAAAAACGTTCAGTGACATCTTTAAAGCTTTTGTTCCCCCTTCGCATTTTTCTAGTTGTTCTCTGATCTGTGCTTAGATGAAAAAGCAAAAGCTCCAGGGAGATATTTATCTGCATTACTTAAAATGCTCTATACCTCTGCTAAGTGCCCTGAAAGCTGTGTTTGCTTTTACTAGAGACCTGTTTTTCTTCTCTGTTCTTACAAAGCTCATCAATTTTTCTGCAGCCAAGAAATGCTACTGCATCTTGGATTAGTTCTCCCTGCTTAAAAACAAACAAGCAAACAAAAAACACTCTCCACACAAGAAAGCGTTGTCATAGATACATTTCACTAAAAAATGCAATTTGTAATCATGCAGAAGTTCTCAGTCCTTGAGGAAGAACAGTCCGAAATAGCTTTCTTCCTTGTTTTCCCAAAATCACCAGTGTTCCAGGGAAAAGTAAAACTAGGGAAAGGTAAGAGTTTGCTCTGAAGCAGCTTACATGAGAGATGTGATCACAAATAAATAAATCAGCAGTCTGAAATGGTGACCCAATGCACTAGAAAACCATCAGGGAAGCAGGAGAATGAAGGCTTTTAATGTAGGTAATGACTCAACATGCACAGCACAAACTAGGTCAAGTAGAAAAGCAGCAAGCACTACACACAAAATCTTTTAAGACAAGACAGCAGAGATTGCTGAAACAGTAAATCAGCTGCTTTACCACTTCCCAAAGAGCACAGTGCTAGTTGGAAAGGCAACCATTAAGCTGCACAGCCAGCCAAGCTGGGCTCAATGTCCCTATTCCCCCTCCCCAACAAATGTTTGTTCCCATTTAACTCTGAAATCCACAGGTATGGTCACAGCTCGCCTTTCCACATCTTTCCAAAACCACTAATCTAACCTGTCCTCCGCAACCAGAGCAGCAAAGGATGACCTTCTGTCAAAAATAACACCCAGCCTCCTACTACATCCAATTAGCTGAGGCAGACTCCTCCATGTTTTAGACGCTGTCCTGCTAAATTTCACTAAATATGACAACGAAACCCATGCACAGGAATATAAGAAAGGGTCGTCACCAACGTTTAGTACTGCAACCTTCTGCGCAGGCATCCAAACGCCTTCTAGTGCTGCAAGTCCAAGCACAAGCCTGGGATTTATGCCACAAAACACAAAAGTAAATGGATAATTCTGATGTTGCTTGTCAGGGAAGAGGGAGACATATCCACCCTGGTTAGGCATCCAAACAGGGAACAAGGTGGCAAAAGCCTAACTCCACAAGGAAATATTTTAAAGATGTGGAGCAGCAACAGTAATGCAACAAATTGCACAGAAACAGCAATCGGCACAGAAGGGCTGCGCTCCACTGCCTGAACAGGTAGCACTGAGGTCACACAAAAAAAAAAAACACAGTCAAAAAAAACCAAAAAAACAAACAAAAAAAAAAACCCAAAACAAAATGCAGAGTTTTATAAAAATAAGGCTTGTTCAAAATAGTCCAGAGGAATAAAGAACATGGTTCACTCTCCTGCAGACTTTGGGCTGCAGGTGTATGAAGCCAGCAGCGGGCAGGGCCAGAGGACCTGGCTGCGCTCTGCTTGCGTCCCCACCTCGCTGAAGCAGAACACGTAAGGGTTGGCTCCAAGTGCTCCAAGATGAACCACTCCACAGAGGTACAGAGCTCTCCACCTTGTTAGCAAGCTGATGGAGCAGTTATTTGTGTGAAACCATAGCTTGGCTCTGTGCCGCAGCAAGAGGCAGACGTTGCCTAGAGTCCTAGAGTGCCTAGAGTTGCTCCAAGTACAGACCGTGGCCGTACGGCTCATAGCTGCTCTCCGACTAGTGCCTGCCACCTGTGTCCTGCTTATGGGCCCGTCCACCCAGCCCCTGCAGGGGGTTCCTCTCAAGAGCAACCGTAGGACAGCTGCCAGTATGCCAGAGTGTTTGCTCCTGTGAGCTACCACCAAGCCCACCTGACCCTGGAGACCACCACCACTGCAGCACGCTGGGCAGCCTTCATCTAAATAACCAGCAGAAGCACTGGGAGGAAGAGGGGGAAAATGAGAGAATCCATGCGTTCCTCATGTTACAGGCAGGCAACCAGGAGCAGCTGGGATTAGATCTTCTACTGACAGCTACAGAGTGTAAATGAAGAATGACAGTAATCCAGATTCTTAACTACAGGTCACATTGCTCACTATGTCTGTTCCTTTTCCCTCTCAAAGGAAAAAAAACTACTTTATATATTGAGTGCTAGGAAATAGTGAACATGAGTTGCTGTTGGTTGAAAAAAAATTTACTATCACCACAAAGAAAAATGCACATGCATTTGTATGCAGATGTGTGTGTATGCCCCCCCTGATATTTATATATACACACATATATACAAATTTCCCCACTCTCTCACTGGAAAAACACAGGGTACATTTCTGGAAGAGTTTTCTTGGAGCAGTTGGGTGCTGCAGCCCAGGCTCCAGAACACCCTCATAACTGCCATCTCTCAAAGGTTTAAATCTTGGCTAGTATAAACTACTGTAGTTCCCCGCTGGTGAGGGACTCTAACCATGGGCCTGGGTCAAAAGTCTGACCAGTGACCCATGACTAATGGAAAATGGGCTAAAACCAGCTTCCCTGAAACTTGGGGTATCCATTTTCACTCAATATACAGACTACAGCTTCTAGGGGCAAGGCTAAGACAGAAATCCGTGATGATTACATACTGTTTTAAAGGCCAAAAGCATCCACCATTTATTAGAAGCACATAACAGTAATGTTGACAAGAATATGACTTCTGTGTATTAGAAATATATTTTTTTTCAAATGTGTTTTTTCAGTACCACATTTAATTTGCCTCTATGTAGCATTTACATTTCAAATAATGCACTGAAATAACAGTAGGAGGCTGATTTACACTCACAGAGCAAATTAATTCAGAGCTAACAGCATCATTCCCTCTGCCTCACTGAACAGAGATTGCTGTGGTTACGTGCAGTGCCCAGAGGAAAGCGCATCGCGCTGGGGAAGGGGCAGTCCAAGAGGCTAAACCAGAGAGATGCGCTGGGTAAGGGGACCAAACCCAGGACATACAGCCTGGGTAAGCGGCCCTGCTATACCCTCCTCTTCCTCTGAACTGCTATGCCTTGGATTCCCTTAGAAAGAGCTGCCACGGTCGTGCTGCAGCCTCCATCAGCTCTGCTCTGAATTATGTGCTTCATTTATCAGCGGCTTGATATACCGAGGCCCCTGTGCAGCTGCCACAGTCAAATCCATCAGAGTGATGTCATCCCCTTTCTGCTCCATCAGTGCCACCCCCCAGCTCTTTACGGTGCTGATGGACCTTCTCACATCACTCAGCTTGTGGCTGTGGGCTGGTGTACCAGGAAGGGGGAAGTCTGGGGGCAGGGGTGTGTGTGTGTGTGTGTGTGTGTGAAATTAAAGACATGGGAAGATCCACCAGTTAGTGTCAGCTTCATGAGGCAAAGCCCAAGAATGTGGGTCTGCAAAGCAAAGCCTCCCGGAGTTAAAATCTTTGCGAGGACAGTTCTGAGCAGGTAATGAAACTGTTTTCCTCAGAGTCACTGAACAAAGAACAGTGCACGAGGAGAAGAGGTAGAAAATATTTAAGGGGAGAAAGCAAGCTTATTCCTCCCTTCCTCCCCTCCATAATTTTAAAGACAAACTAAGAAAGGAAAGGATTCAACACATCAAAATGAAGTGAGCGTTTCAGTATTAACCCCACTAATGGACCTGTTGTTGTGCATGAAAGCAGTTAGCTGAGGCACAGAGCAAATCTGCAATTGAAAGCAGAAAGGATGCAGTTCCTCAATGAAAAGCAGAGCGCAAGTCCTCTGCGGGTCTGCCCGGCGCATCACCAAGGGTAACATTCAGCAGCAGTAATGTACTGAGCCACCCACTCAGGTTTCAAGAGTTTTTAAATCCCAATCAGAAACTAAATGACTTGCAGCGAGGCTTAAGGGACTTCCCAGCTCTCTCGGGTAGCACAGACAATTACGGGGAAGAGACACGTGGGTTGCGAATGACTCTGCAGCACTGGCTCCTGATGACCACTTGCCCAGTTCGGTTTCCAGTTTTGCCCCTGCAGACACACACCACAGACAGCTGCCCCCAGTCCCTTCCCTGTTTGTTCATTTTTATTACAAGGGGAAAAGGAGAGGGGGAATGGTTTAACCAGCTTTGAAGAAGAGTGGAAACGACAGGGAAAACAAGAAACAACACTGATGTTCTTTCTTTGATCCAAACCCTCGTCCCCTGCTGGAAAGCTCCTCTGTCGTACTGCATACGAACTACCAACTCACTGGCCGTGTTCCAGTCACAGCTACTGACTTGAAAAGAAGCAGGCATGTCCTCCTCCTCAAAATATTTAGTGTTTATTTGCTCAAATCTGATTATTCATCCATACCCACCTGTTTGCTCTCATTTTTTTTTCAGGTGGCTGTCTTTGGAAATGCTGTTTACTCTGTCTGGACTGCACTGCACACAGTAGTGCTAATTCTAATTTAGGCCCTTAAGCCCTACCACAATCTAAACATGAGATTAATCGTATCAATCAAAACTAGCAGGCAAATCTCCTACTTGCAGTACCCAGGCATTATGCTGTATGGTATCTTTGGTAGGGTGCACAGCCTGGAATATCTGATGTGTCATTTAGCTCCCCATCAACAGGTCTTATTCCTGCAGGTAGCTACTATTTAAAAGGAGTGGCCTGGGGCAAAAAAAGTAAATGAAAACCATTTATCCTGATTTTTTCAAAGGTTCCTCTGTGGAAGGCTAAAATATGTCCTGTTTTTAATGGGTAACAAATACAAACATTGACATTCCAAATTCATATTGAATTTTTAACTGTTTTCTTAACTCTGCCTTAAAGTAAAATCAAAACCAGACCAAACTTCTCTCCCTTGGCAAGGGGACAAGTTGTTCCTCCAAATACTGACAGGCTGCTACTTACGGGATGATGTGATTTGACACTGTCTAGTAGAGAACGATCAGAGTCAACTCACATCAGCAGGAATTTCACATGAGTTTTCAGCTCCTCTGCAAAGACGAAAATACCATATCCGCATCTAACCATCCATTCTTACCAAAACTGTAACAACAATTGAGAAAATTAAAGTAAATGAGCCAGGAAATTAGAACAATAGTTATTTACAGTGAATAACACCTATTTCAGCAAACATAAGAAGTAAAAGCAACATCAAAGAGGGTTAGTGCAGCTGACAAGCCTGATAAACATGAACTTGAAAGGCCTTTGCAAATAAGATTTTGGACATTTTACTTAACTATCTGTAGGAAGGCCTCTGGTGCAGCTTTTCAAAACCTTAATAAGCACAACCTGTAAGTAGGAAGATCAGCAGTCCAGCAAAATGAGACACGTTTCCTTAAAGATTATTCCCATGGACTCTCCGACGTGATCTCAACACGTGCCACTATGTCAGTGCATCACTACAGGTGGCATCATCCCTACAGATCGCTTTTGGGCTTCTCTCATCATTTGCTTGCATGAATATATGAAATTTGTCTGTGGAAGCACACAAAGGAGCCACACTACCTTAACTAATACGAGTCCTACAGCTCTGCCATTACTTAATTTGAGTTTGTCTGAACCAAAGCACTGGTTCAAAGCAAAACAGTCAGACTCTTTGTGGGATCCGTTTTAATCCCCACCCCCAACCCCGTAGAAAAGAAGCAAAAAAGCCTCAAATAATTTGGGCATAGCCAGTGCTTCTAGTCATTACCAGTCATTAAATGGAGACTTTAAATAGCAAACGCACCCTGTGCCCTCACAGGAAGTATTCTTCATCCTACCGCTGCTGCTGCTCCCTGCAGATTTATTGGCGCTTTCCTACTGCAGGTGCTGTTACCCTTCAAACCCCACAGAGCCGCAGTCAATTTAAGTTATACTGATCCAGGCATGCTGTTTGCTTCTCTTCTAAAACAACTTCCCAAAAGCGTATGCAGGAGTGTTAGAAACCCAAACTATCACACATTCTCATATTGCTTCATTTCTTGTACCTGCTGCTTTGTTTAATAAAGGAAAGAATGTAAACGTGCTGCAGGAAACCCCAGTTGATTCATGTTTCCAGAGTTCCTGTGCTTTTATTACATCTTTACATCCAAGTACGTCCTCAGAAGTCTGAGGGCTTGGAAGCCAAGTCCTTGCTAGAGAGTTTGTTACCATACAGCTTTCTTCAGTTTCAAGTTTCAAGTCACAGGTGGAAACAAGAAAATTTCACTATACAGTAAGCCTTACATACTGGCCTGGAAAAGACCCCTACCACAAATGGTTAGGATCATTTTTATGAAAAATTCTCACTAGGAAATAGAACAATTCACATCAGAGCCACCAGTAGGTTTTCAAATATTACATCCACTCATGACAACTTCCTTAGATTATTTTTGTGACTGTCAAACTCTGGCACGTGCATGTGTGCACACACACACGGACACTAACTTGGTTTTGCCGTTCCTCCCCAAATTATAACTAATGGATTAATCCATGTTATAAATTGAACGTTGAAGAGTGAACTTGGTAATAAAGTGTTTGAAAACGCAGCTACCTTCGGTCAAGACAAAACTATTTAACACTGGAGCCTAAAGTCAGGCCCCTAAGCCTGCAGCTTACTAACTGATGGGCTGAGCAGCACAGATGCGCCAGGTGCAGACCATTTCCAGGAAAGCCAGCACAAAGAGCCACTGCTTGGCACTTCCAAAAAGCAAGTCGTTTATATGAATGTCTGAAGATGGACTTAGGAGACTAACTTTGGATGCTTGAATTTCAAAAATGTGACCTTTCTTTTTCCCAGAATTCTGTATAATGCTATAAATCTAGTCTTTATCTCTATGAAGCTATCCAGGCTGACAAGTGGCTTATATCAGTGACCTTGTACCACAAAAGTAATTAAAAACGAATGCCACGAGAAGACTTTCAATTGTTCCTGCACATTTATCTAGTATGAGTCTCAAGGGGCAGCAAGATCGTTTCTGTGACATTCCTTTGAATGACCAGTCTTCATGTAACAGCAACAGATCTTCTAGTCTCATTCCGGGGCAACAATCTTCTCATTAAGAAAATACTGATCAAATTGCCTTACTTTTAGGAAATTCCATTTAACAGCCCTCCCCCCACTGACCAAACCGCTTTACCTTTAGAAAATCCCTCTGTCCCTGTTTATATTTTAATCTCAGTTCTAAGAAAATCCCTGAGATCAAGCTAGCAAAAATTTCTGCCAAGAAATCAGGAAATCAAGGATTAACATAATTCAACTATGATTGCCCATGATGGTAAAGGGATCCCATTTTTTTGTTAGTATACATGCTTTGATCTCACACCATCACACGGACAGGGGAGGTAAAAACGTGTTCTGAATAAGTTGGGATGATCCTTCTTTGGTGTCATACACAACAGATTTGGGACAGCAGCTCTGAACGAGCTGCAGGAGAAGGGTTGCACATGGCCAAGGATAATTCAGTTTTTACACACCAAGTGGATAGAGACACTAGATCACTACAGAACAGGAGGGTCTCACATTATCCCAGTTTAGAGGGATCTCACAGATAAAAACGCAGTGGGAATGTCACACTCACTCAGTTACCGGCTATTTACACTTCTGGGAGAGCAAAGTTAGCTGCCATAACCCAAGATCAACTGATCTTAATATCCAACACTGATGTGTCACCTGTGCTGAAGACCAGTCCTTCAGAGAGCCAAGAGCAGCAGCACAGAGCACCAAGGTGATCTGGATGAGACAGCAGGGCAGCCCCTCGCCCTCCTCCCGCAGCTGGGAGTGGGCTTCAGACCAGCTCCAGCACAGTCCCCTGCTGCTCAGCCCTCACTGCTCCTTCTCTCCAGGCCTCCAGACCCTCCTCGCAGTGACATACCTGCAAAGGACTCTGCACTGAAATAATTCCAAAGTGCACGGGGACAGCAGTATTTTATGAAATATTTAAGAACTCAAGGATGGCCCCGACATCCTTATACATTTGATACTGATCATATTAGAGTAGGAACAGAGTCATCCACTATAAAGAATTTGCTCCCTGAGAATCCTAAGATATAGAATACGATATATAATTGTAGATCAAATCAAAAAGAATCAAGTTTGAGCTGCTGAACTTTTTGACTGATATTGCTCAATAAATTTTGAAGAATCATGAAAGAAATAGACTTCACATTCAATAATTTTATGTTTCCCAGTAAATGGGGGTGAGGAGGTACCTTACTAAGAATGTTTTCACAACGTTCAGCTCCAGGTCTGAATTATATCTGAACATGTAAGATGCAATCTCACCCTACAGTAAGAAAACTCTTCCAAGGAAAATATTACTCCTCATGGAATACATGAAGTATTACATTCCAAACCATTATTAATCATCTCTTTAAAAGGAGAAAGTGTGCTGGCAAGGTCACATTGGTCAAGGTGCCTCTAATAGTTGAAATCGTTACTTAGGATGTTGACTGCAGGCTTCAACAAGGAAATAAGATTAGCAAAAATGGTAAATTCAGCATTTTGGCAAAATCACGAGCCTGAGATGCTAAGTGTGCATTTTGAACTATGAATTCAATGACACATTGCCACTGACAGATCATTAGACACAGCAATACAGAATATTTTGGAAGCTTTGGAGACTGATTTAAAAGCGGACTCCCCTCCCCAACTGGAGATGGTAAAATTATCTGGCAAAAGCGTATTAACAACAGCAGGAAATCCATCTCAATACTAAGTAATCAAAGATTGTTGCTTATCAGCAGCGATAAAACCAAACTAGGTCTCTTAAAGTAGGAGAAGATGAAGCCTTTTCAGAATTCCCATTATCTAAAGTTGAAGTCTATTCTCCTTTTGACTAAAATGTATAACACACAAATGTAACTCTACCTAAATGCCAGAAATTGAATATGTTTCTAGAGAGAGATGGCTGAAGCACTCAAAATAATCTTTAATTCTGAAATTAATGGTGTAACTTTGAAAAAAAAATCCTAAATCAAGGATTTGCCTTCCTGAGCAACTATGTTCATACATTCTAGTACACAGCATTGGTGAACCAACCTGCAGCTCTTCATCAGTTGTTTGAACTTATGAAACAAACATAATAACCCCTTTACTTGAAGGCAAAGATGACAAATTAGACCTTTCCTGTGACTAGTCAAAAAGTGAAACATTTAATTCCAGAGGGAGAGGGGGGAATAGACCCAACGGCCACCCCACCTAGTTTTCAAAGGTGCTCATTTTGCAAGACGTACCTTTACCCTCAAGCATGCTGACGGATGTGCTGTGATTCAGTAGCTACACAACAGTTTGGTCCTTCAGTTTCCAAATTCACTGTTTCTCAGAACAGCAAAGGAATTCCTCCAGTAACACGTTGCCAGTTCAAACCAAAATTCAAATTAGCTTTATTTTCCAAAGGTCTTATACTTTGTGTGTGCACTCACTCAAGACGATAAAAGTGCTCAGTTTCTCCTTTCCCTAACCAAGGGAACTTGATCAATTTAAGCAAGATTATTCTAGATTCTGTTCCTTTGCAGAACGTTTTTTGCATTTTTAACATATACCAAGTTGAGATGACAAAACTATGAAGGTAAAAGTTTGTATTAGGCTCATCACATAGCTCAGCCCCTACACAGAATGGAAATATACCCTTTTAGCAGCAATTATTCAGTGCATACCTATGTGAAAACTGAACACAACCAGTTGAAAATCATGCACTTTAATTAAGAGGCTGTAGAAATACAGGCTTCACCCATCCTTTGCTTGGAGTCTTACTGTGGTTACTACTGAGACTGTAAAACGTGTCTCAAAATCACTGAGCCAAACGCTCTATACTAAAACCAAGCACAGCATGTAAGCAATGACAACTTGAAAAGAAAGTGGTTTCAACTTTTTCCCCCTGTAAGAGCAGCTCCATCTTTAATTTTATAGGTTTTAGTACCTTATCTTCTGTAAACGTAGCCAAGGTTGGGAGAGATGCTCTAATAAGAGCAGCGGCGTCAGGCTAAGAGGAGAGAATCTAGAAACAAGTTGAGGAAGATCAGATTTACTAACCGTGAACCTGGAAGAGAAAGACGACAGCACCAAGGTCCCTCTAAAGCATCCCATCTGCAAGTGCTGGTGGCCACACTCTTTCAGTCACTCCTGCGCAGAAGGCCAGCAGAAGCAGAGGCATAGCTGGAAATACTAGACCCCAGGCTTGTTCTTACAGCATTGCCTTGGAAGTCTGTTGCCGCTGGTAATGCTGAATTTAAGACTGCCTGGTCTGAATGTCAATACCATTATATTATGGTGTCACCCATACTTCATGTTCCTTTGAGGAAGCTTTCATGTACTCTAAGAAAGAACTACATACAATATACTGTATTCCCACTACCTTCTGCTAGAGGAGGTGGTTTGGGGAAGCAGTCATGGCAGCAGTCATGAAGTGATTTACAAGGCCAGTAACTTCACTCAACTCAAGTCATACTACGGATACTAACTATTGCCACATGTCAATAGATAGCACTTTTTACGTAAAATATGAACTACATTTATCATTCTAGAGAGCACATACGAGTCTTAGAATAATTAACGCTGGAGTCTAGAGTTCACAGTCATAATTTCACATTAGAGACCACCAGCTAAGCAATATGAAGTAGATTCAGCTTTGTTTACACATGAAAGTTGTACTATTTTTGAATAAACTAGGAAAATTAAATCCTCAGTAAACAAGTGTAGATACCACTCTAAGTACCTGCATGCTTATGCAAGCAGAACTTAACTGCTGTGTAGCAAACTATAGCCATACTATGGGCTTTTAAGTGTACTTTCATTAGTGGTAAAAAACCAGAATTGCACACCAGCCAAAACACTGCTCAGGTCAAACCTTTGAAACTTAGGTTGTAGTCCTGACCTCAATCTGAGATGAGACAACAACATAAGCACACACTCCTCTCATGTAGGCTACCCTGAAAGAAAAAGGACGAGGAAAAGAAAAAAGAAAAGGAAAAAAACCCACCCAACCAGCTGCCATTTAGGTGGCTTTTTCAGGAAGGAAGGAAGAGGTTCACAAAAGCTACAGGTGTTCCAAATGTATAAAAAGACATCAGTAGAAATTAAAGACTTCATTTCCACATAGCATAAAGCAAGGTCTTGAACCAACTGCCTAACCACTGATACTTGAAAATCTTCTCAGATCTCTGGGGCAGGCTAGCAAATGGGACTAGCAGAAATGCCACAGGACCTTGGAGAGACCCACGCTCTTCTTCAGCAGTAGAGAGATGTCATAAGCCATTTCTGATGGCACTAGACATTTCTGTTTTGGCTACTGAATGAAGCCATAGAAGTGCAGCTTTACTTTCACACATCACAATTTGCTCCTTTGAGCAAAATAGCTTAACTTCTCCAAGCGCAGCTCTTTAGGGCTGGTAGTCTTACAACCTTTTTCACATTTTTAAATGACGTTCTAAGAAGTGGCAGGGGGAGAACTAGTATTTACAAATAAGTGATTTTCCCCAAAGAGAGAAATCTGCCACATAGCATAACATCATTGAGGTGTATTAAAGATTTTTATGCAGTGAAAGAAGCTCTTGCAATTATTTGCATATTTTAAGTTGGCTGATGACATAGCCTGGAACAAGTATAAACACAAAATCTGTCTGTTTAAACTACATTTCTGTGAAGTCAGGCTGCTGGTTTATTTTCATACTTGATGTGACTAGTTTACTGCAGTAACATCTTCCTCCAAGTTAGAGCATGGCTATTGTCATTGTCCTGTAAATACATATATATACACACACACACACACACACATAAATATATATTTTTTAAACTTTGGTGACACTCCCCTGCACCAGAAGCCCAACTGCAAGACTCCTGAGTGATGAACTATGCAATTCAGGATTATTAAATCAAAGGACAACACTGGAGTATCAGTAAAGGAAAGATTCCCCAGGAGATTACTGTCAAAAGAAATAAATTCCTCTCTCCAACAGGAAAAATAACCCCCTAAAACAAATTCCCAGAAGGTTTCCATCCAGCCTATACCCAGCCTATACCTGCTTTGACAATAACTGATGCTCTCAGCACCTAAAACGTTTCTTTTATTGGACAACAAGTACAGTGTGGATGAGGAGGAATCCATCTCACGATTCAGAAGCCAATGGAGCTAGCAGGGCTAGCCACATATTGCACTTCGTACTGCTGCACACAGCAAGGCAGCTCTGAAGTGGCTCTCCTTAACCTTCACTTAACTGTCCCAGATTTGCCCCAGCAGGGATCATGGTGGATACTGGTCCTCTGCTTCTCAGTTTCTGCAAAATCCTGAGTTCAGGCACATAAAGAGTGAGAGTGTTGCTGCCACAGTCTAAAGGAGCTCTGGTGATTAAACAGCAAGTGAGGCATGTAGGACATACTGGGGATCATGGAAGTTTATCGTGCTGTAAAATTCATGAAAAAAAATTAGGATGCATCGTAAGTACACAAGGGCATGAGAGTGCCGCAGTGACAGATATTCCATGCACGTACATTTGTGTATTTATCAGACTGCATTCAAAGCGTATGGCTAAACCACAGCACACAAAACCAGCCTGACTTTGGGGGTGACACTGCAGTGCAGCACCTCCCTGAGAGCCTAGAAAAGCAAAATGATTAACAGACCTCAGCCCTTACACTTGCTGGAAGTAGCCAGTACTGCTAGCAACATTACTCCTGTACAGGGCGATGGCACACAGATGCAAACAGGAGTCTCGTTAGTCATTTAGACACACCTTCTGCTAACAAATTAGCCCAAAGTGAGCTGACAAGATGATCTTTTTGTTCATGTCAATCAACTATGCTGACTCCCCGCTCTCCCCAGCTTTCTCCCAATTCTGCTGTGCTTGGAATAAAACCCAAGGAAGGGGGAAAGCTGGACACGTCACCCTGCTGCCAGCTCCCCACGTGCTCCTGCCTCACGTATCGCTTTGTGCAGAGCTCCAAACTGCACCTTGTTAGACAGCAGCTCCTTCAGAGAGGCTGTTGTGCCGCAGAGTTTGATCCATTATACGTGACGTACATAAATCTCTTTACAACCCTGTTTCCTCACACTTTGATTACATTTCTGCCTGCCTCCTTCCTTTCAGACACAAATGCAAAGGAGAGACTCTAAGAACGGGATTTTCCTCCTTCGAGTCCCTTTCTGAACTCAGCAGGTGCAGCTCTACTGAAGGCAGGAAACTCTGCCATTTCTAGACTATATTCCTGGCGTCTGCTTATCTTCCTGCTGAAAACCTAGCGGATGTCAAAGTGTATCAGAACGTGCACAGTCCCCTTGCCTCCGATAGCCCTTTGCTGTAGATTCAGCCTGTGCTCATTTGAGCTGGAAAACGTTCGGGCGAATAATTGCTCTGTACATAGCACTGTCTCCAGCCAATTCCAGCACACATTTTCTGAGCTGTATGAGTTCTCATTACTAACCTCACAGCAACCTTAAAAGTTGGAGCTCATTCTTTTCACCAAACTGCACAGATGCCCAGTTGCATAATCTCAAAAATGCCAACAGCAAAGCAATCAAAGCAGGCAAAATTGTGCTCAGTGCTTGTCTTGGTCTCAATACAGCACAGCATTTCCAGTCTGATAAAGGTTAAGTCTCTCTCAATGGTAAGAGGAAAATGCTTTCCATGTACACGTACCTCTTTCACTGGCGAAGAGGCTGAAGGTAGATGTGAGACACCAAAAAAAATGATCTTTTTTCTTCTACCTTTTGCTTGTTCATCACATTCAGCAGGATCAAAAGTACAAGGTATCGCTTAGCCAGTGGGCTTGAATACCGACACCCGAAATCCAGGAACATCTGGCAACTAAAATAGTATGTCCCTATATCATTACAGTTGAAGCGACTCTACCATTGGATCAATAACTTCACTTTTTGACCAACTCCAGTTTAAACCAGCCTGTTAGGAGGCAGGAAGGCTTATTATCAGGATGTTAATCTTTGGGGTAACGGATCCTGGAACTGGCAAAGCTTAGGGAATTGACAAAAAAATTGTTAGTTTTCTCTCCAGTTCCAAACTGGTGACAGCTGAAGAACTGCCCTGGAAATTGTGAGAAGGCTTCTGAGCTCCTCAGTGACAATGTTGTAGCGTGGCTGCATGCAAAACGCTTTTTGATTCTTCTGGCCCTAACTACTGCTAGGACACGGGAAAGGCTGAACAGTGGAATCGGAAGTCCTGAGGGAAAGCTGAGTTTGGGCTATGTGAGGAAGACTTCTCGACTTTATTATTTTCCTATTCCTTTCCTGCAACAGAAATGGTGACAAGTCCACCACAGTCGATGTTACTTTCTCAGCTGAATGTCCATCTTGTTCCTTAGAATAATCACAAATGAATCTCCTTATTGAAAATAAATGGAAATATAACTGCAGGAAAATGAGAAACTTACTGTGGGCTTTCTACACTTTTGTCTAATTAGTCTTTTTCAGTAGCTTCATACAACCCCCCACATCTTCAGCCTCCTTGACAGATGGAATTAGTTACCTAAAAACAAGGGTCTAGGGAAGAACAAATTTCTCATGTTTAAATTCCTGACATTTCCCCAATACGGTGCAACAAAACCCAAAGTTATACAAAGTGTAAAGAGAATCAAAGGAAGACACCACACTCAGGCTAACTCCTTTTACAAGCTTTAAGAGCAGAAAGCATGCAGAACTGCTTAGAGGACTCGCAGGTGACCACCTTTTTTCACTAGAAAGCAAACAGCAGCAACTTCTAACATTAGCAAGTACAGCGAAGGAAGGGTGCAAGCTGCACTATTTCTTGAGAAGATCTATCCAAAAAAGGATCCTCATCTATTTTTTCTGATTACATTATACATCAGCTTCAGTGACTTAGGCTCTGTCATTGCAACAGCTACGCAAACTCTTGCTTTCCCTGATGCGATGTGGAAAAAGCTGAGTAAAGCTAAGCACATTGCTGAATAAAAGAGCAGGCAGACAGGGAGTCCTGAGCATCACAGTGTTATTTTACTCCAAAAACCACTAAAATTGCATGCTTTTCCTTTTCTACACTAAGACATTTCTATCAAAAAAATAACAAAAAATTTTTTTTTTGCTTTTAAGGAAAGAACTTAAAATTTGTACTCAGCCTACATCTGTTTCTGTCCATGATCCTTTCTCCTTAACACCCTCATAAATCAAATTATTTTTCCCCTGATAGAGGAAGGATTCATCTCTCCCACACACTGGCAGGGCAGATTATATTCTGAATACATCATCAGTGCAGTCAGCTACAAGATAAACCTATCGAGGTATCCCACTCGTTCTTCTATTGCAGTTATTCAATTCCTTAAGGAAAAAAACCCTAAAACTACACATACTATATGATATCTGAACTCAGGCAATTTTAAAATTCTTCCTAATCCACCTGCTTTTCTCCTAAGATCACTGGCAAAACACCACAGGAAGAGAGCATCTTTGACCAAGTTATCATTTGCTTTATTCTTGCATCATTGCCAGGTGACGCCAGACAGACGATACTTTGGTTGTTTCCCTGCCCTCTCTCCAGGAAGGGCAGCACTTGCCCCCAACCTCATCACTACAATTAGGGTGCTGAAGCAGGGAGAGCTTTCTTCTTGCTGTCACTCAACCCAATACAACCACTATCCACCTCCACTGTAGCGGGAGCAGAGAACACAATCTGGGTCTTGGGAACAACGTATGAGGCCAGATAAATTTCTGACAAAAAACAGTCTTTAATAACCCAAGAATTGGGACAAGCATCAACAACATAAAAATGGCCTAGAGATCACAGGAGCATTGGAACCCCCACTGTTACTGGGTTAAATATATATATTTATATATATTTTAAGCAGTTGTTATATATATTTATATTGTTGACCCATGCTGTAGAGTGAATGGGGTCAGGAAAGCAAGAAAATGCAGACCTAGTACTACGTTGTCGGAAGACTGTCAGGTCACAAGACAGCTCACCAAAAATTGCCTGTATGGTTCACTGCTCAGCAGTGCGCTACTGCTGAAAACTTTCCCTGATAACATTTGGAATCTGGATTCTGTCCCCCATGCAGGAACTGATGTCAGTAAGAAGCCTAAACGTTATCATATCTAAACTAATTATGCGTGAAATTTTTTGTTCATTTCTGAACAGAACTGAACCCTCTCATAGGAAAGTTCCACAAGACTTGTACTGAGCCTTTTGGAAATCCCAAACTCTGTCTAGTCCTCCCTACATCGTTCAGCTGTTTTGAATTAGCTATGAGGCCATTCAGACATCCTACTGGGCTCTAAAATATTCACAACTCTAATGTCTATGCAACACGTCACTGAAAGTGGAAAGGGAAGAGAGGGCTGTAAAGTCATCTCTGTATTTTGTAATTACAAAAAAATGCTTTTGAATACATAACAAATAGCAGAAGATACCTTGAAACTGTATGTGCACTCTATTATGTGGAGAGGATTTAATCAGACCTTTTCTACAGTAAAGAATTTTGGAATGCAACCAAAGCTATTTACTATACAATAATAAAAGCAAAAAGATCAACCAAGGCAATTATTTAAATTGCATCTCAAAGCATAGATGATTGTCCAACGTATACTCTAACCCTGTCAACAGAAGACAGAATTGGAAGGGACCTCACAAAGCAATTTTGCCCGTCTATCTGCTCCAAAGCTGAAATCAACTATCACAATAGCTTCTGAGAAAGGCTTACCCAACCTGCCCTTCAAGACCTTCGCTGCCTGGGACCTCACAGTCTCTGGAGACATTTTTTCCAGTACTTTGCCTAATGTCCCACCTGATTCACCCTTTCTACAGATTTTTCACCCTCCACTGTGGACATGAAGACCAAATCATCCCCTTCACCTTTGCAACAGCTTTTTATGTCTTTGAAGATTCATGTCTTCCTTCATTCTTTGCTGCACCCCCTTAAGTTGTCCACCCTTTTCTTGTAGAACATGCTCCCCGGATTACTCTTGCTCCTTTCCTCTGGATCCTCTCCAGCTGGTCCCACAGCCTGCTTAATCGTGGTGCTCAAAGGCATGCACTATACATCTTTTATACAATTACACAGGCACATAACCTGCCAGCCCACACGTTACAGTCTGTTTCTCACTTAAAACCAAGCATATTTCAATAATAAGGTTATAGGTTCAAGTCAGATTTATTTTGAATTATAGAAAAGATTGATTTAGAGCATTTTGCACTGGACTGGTCAGAAAGAACACAGTCTTCAAGAACTTAGTCAACAAATTTACTTAAATCGAGGGCACCAGATTTCCAGGCACTAGTAAGCATTGCTTTCTTTACGAAAGCTCAGCTCTGTTCACTGGGAAAGGTGCCAGACAGTCATACACCTGCTTTATAAACCTGGAGCAAAGTATTCTAACACAATCATGCTCTGTAATTGGGAAGTCTTTTTGCGCACTGAGCCTCACTTGATTTGCACTGCAAACACAGAGCATAGCCTCTAGTACCCACTTCGGCCTGAATTTGCAAGCATTTCTTCTTAGAGCTCAGCTGAACCTGGATCTTTCATCTCCTTTTATTTATTGCAGCTCAGTCAGCTCCTGGAAAGGGGCCTGTCAGTTCTTGTTGTGTGCAGCTCAATGGCCTTCAGGAGATACTTGCTAAGCATTTTGTTTATCATGCAACTGAACCTCTTGGCAAATAAGCACAAAGCAAGGTCTCTACATCGCAAAGAGTCACACAGCTTGACAATCTGCTCTTCCTAATCCCAGAAGGCAGCCGAAGTATTCCCTTCCCTCCCTTTCAACCCAGTTAACTTGACTATAGATGCGATTGTACTGATAAACATCCACAGCAAGGGATCATTTGCCCAAACTAACTGCTGCCACACAACATTCTCACTAGCAAAGCACAGCCCACACTGATGGCATTTTGCTTTTAATTGCAGTTGGTCAAAGTTCCCTCTCTAAAACATGGGCCTTGTCAAATATTGGCTTAGAAGCACTAGTGCACTGGGTTAAGAAGCTGCGACTTGACTCTGCCACAGCAGAGGCCCAGTTCAAAACCAACAGGCCGAGCAGCCAGCAGGCCTTAGCTGCACTCAGACCAAGGGCTTGCTGCACAGTGACACCCCCTCCAAACGAAGGGGACGTGGGAAACAGTGCTAACGCAGCACACCAGGACCAAATACTCACTGGGGACACAGCACGGAGAGAAGAATGCTTAGGGCAGGAATTCCTGCTGAGCGGAGTACTCCCTGCTGCCTTTTCTCCAGTCAAGGGGGACACAGAGCAGTTTAGCCAGAGCAAACAGAAGAAATCTCTTGTAACCTGCAGCTCTCACTGGATTTTGGAAGATTTTGTCCAGCGAGGTTTTTGCTGACTGATATTCAGCTATGCAACGATAACAGGACGGCTGCCCTGCTGTCTTGCTCCAGTCAGCTTGTGGCCGCTAACTCGCCGATTGTCTCGAGAACGGCAGTCTGCAGTTGGAGCATGACTTCTAGCTCTTCTGCCCCAAGCACCATTAAAGAAATCGCTCTGGCTGAGTTGGAGCTTGCACTTCACTCTTTCCATAAATCTGCCTGCTGACTCTGCTGCGATGTAGCAACATGCCTATGTGCCAGCATTGAGACTGGAGAGCTCAGGGACCAGAAGCCACCTTCAACACAAGCCACTTAGCTGCTCATGAAATCAAAAATGTAACTTTCAGCATTGGCTAAGAGTTTAGCTGGGCTCTCACCAAAGTTCTCATGCATCAGTTTCTGCTCTCTTCAGTCCAGAACAGGCAGTGCACCAGGGCAAGGAACACAATAGCTTTTGGGGTTGTATCACATCTACTACATTGTGGCCACCAGAAAAGTGAGGCTATGCCAGCATCAGGAATGGAGCTCTTAAAGGTAGTGTCCCAGCTTACTGCATGTGCATCAGGAAGCATAAGGTGAAAGGTCTCCAAAGATTTTAAAGTTTCAAATAAAGCTCTAAGGAGCAATATCCAAGGCAGTCCACAATGACCTAGCTCTAGAAGGATCATAGATACATCAGTTCACTGTTTCAGCCAGGTAAAGTAGCCAGGCTATTAATTGCTACCTCTGGCACAACTTGCAGTGCCACAGCAGTATGGCTACCGAGATCCAAAGTACACAGACATATCTGCTCATGTAGAATTACCTTGAAAATCTTTACTGGTGCTATGCTTTGACAGATGGAGGCTATCCTGCAAGCCTGTTATTCACAGACCTTTCCAGGAGGGGGAAAAAAAAAAAAAAAAGAAAAGAAAAAAAAAGTGTTCTGATTCCATGTAAAGTTCTGGTAAAACAGAGTACACAAGAAACTAAAGAGTTGGTTTCAAAGGCCGACACGTGACTCCTTTCCTCACTACAGTTGTGTGGACCACTGCCACGTCACCAGCGGATAGTGGCTCAGCAGCCTGAGTAAGGGGACCCAGTTTACATGGTGTCCGCAGTACAGTTCAAGCAAGATCTGTGGCTTGCCTCCCAGCTCCAGGAACTGGAGACTTGATGTCACCTGTACCCTTATCTTTCAGCCTGTGTCTAGAACAAGAGAATATAGCTTTACTCTCCTTTTCAGTATAGCTTTGTAGCCATGCATGCTGTGGGAGGAAGCCTGGGTTGTGAGCCTGGAGGATGCGGCAGTTCACAGTTTTCTGACCTGCCTTTAGCAAGCACTGTTTCAAAAGCACTCAGCGTTGGTACAGGCAAAGTGCACTCAAGCTTCAGACTAATTTTCAAAGCATTTGCAAAAGCCATTCTTCTGCTTGCTCAGATGGTTTAAGCCATGACTACAGTCTCGCTCTCTTCCACTTAGTCTTTATCATAGAGACAAGACGAGTGACCAGCAGTATGAGAATTCAGACACTTCCTGGAATTGTTGTTTTAATGCAAATGCATAAAATCCAGGCAGAGTAGAGCTTTTCACAGTATAATCCCAAAGCTGCTTACAGAGCTTACAAATCAAAACAAAGTTATTGCTGTTGCTCTCAGATGCCAGTGCCACAAAAAGTGAGTTTACCTCGATGTATGAAATGCTTTGAAGGATACAGAGAGATGTTGTCATTAAAGCAAAGCCCCACAAAAATCACGTCTCAGTCACTGTCTACAATTTCCTCTGGGGAACTGTGTGGCTACTCATTTGTTCCATTTACTTCAGTGTGCGGTGCTCAGTACAAGTTTATTCCAAACCCCACTGTAACAGGAGCCTTTCCACAATGCCTTGAACAGCTCCTCATGTTACTAGAGTGCAAAGAGACTTCAGAACAGAGCACAATCCTATTCTGCTAGGCAATTTAAGGAGACACAGATGCACTGTTAGGTGGGAGTGCAAAAGGAGACAAACCATGATATGACGCTGAAGGCTGGAAATGGAGACAAAGCAATTTGCCTATAACAGTGTTGAAACTGAAGCAAGATCTCTGACTTCTTACTCCTACAAGTTTTGCTGCACCACAAACTCACATACACCACCACCTGCAATCAAACTGCTTATAGACAGGAATATACATTAATTTCTGCCACACTTCTGCTCCAATCAAGAAAAATAGCTTCTGGAGCTCTTCTCTTGGGAGAAAGACTCATATCATGGCTTTTGTAAACAGGCTTAAAAGCTGACTTCATCTTATACAGCAGCCATCAAACATGACAGCCTCCTTACAGATTATAATGCCTTGAGACATTCAGATAGGAAAGACTTGCCTAAGGGTACTACTCTACTGTTTGTCAAAATATTAATAAAAATAACTAAGCAAGGGCTTGACTTTATCGCTATCAATTAAAAGAAAAGATGGCTTTACAAGAAGTCTGGCCAGAAGGACTACCTTTATATTGATTTGATTGTCGTCTCATCAGGTCATTACCAGGACTCACAGGCAGGTTATACAGTTCAACTGTTCAGAGAAAACTTGCCTTTGTAAGGTAGTTTTGACTCCAAGGTCTTCTTTTACAGCTTCTATTGGAATGGTGCTCTGCAATGGCAGGACTCTGCTGCTACTGCAATACATCTGCAATTTATTAAAATTTATTGTTGTGATTGCACTTTCTCAAGCTCAAGAAGTCAAGATGGGAGAATGGCTACGTGTTGCCTTCCTAAAAGAAAAAGTGCAAAGCCCTTGAACTTCAACTTTGAAGGAAGGAAGCAAAGGCTGATGCTTGCAGCTTTTAGTGCTCCTTCCATGTTGTGCATACCTTGCTTTCTGGTAAGGTAGAAGCAAGAGTCCAGGACGCCTGCCTCTTCCACTACGCACAGAAAATAGGTCCAACACTAGAGCTAACAAGCTGCATCACAGACCCAGCAGTAACTACAATGGAGGAATAAAAGAAAGGGGAAAAGACAATTAGAGACAATTCTGGGGACCAACTGGTGGATGCCAGCACCACACATTCATGCTTCAAAATACCTGCAGAATTAGCTTTTTGCAACTCAGCCTACACATTTCTCCTTTCAAACCACATTCATGTCAGGGTATTCTTCTGACTTTGCTTGGACATATAATTGCCTTGCCAACAGTCTTGTTCAGGATATGCATCACAAGCTTTGTAATGCATGCAAGGATACAGTTTCAATAGCAGCAGGCCAGAATGTTACTGTTCTCAGGGACTCATGCTGGGAAGAACCAGCCCCCTTGCCCCCCACGAAACTTAGAAAAACTTTAAGAATCTCTTACTTCCTAGCTGCCAAAATTACCTCCATCCTAGACACCTTTGCTTGTTCATTGCAGATGCCAAATGTGTCAGGCTTGCACAAACTGCAGCACTCTGTGGACTGCTGGCAGTACGCTTAGCTACATCTTGCCTATGCTGGAACTCAAAATGCTTTCAATACACCTGGGTTTAAGCTCTCCATTCCCCGTTATTTAGGCTACTCTATATGAACCAGAAAACCAAAACAGAGCAAAGAAATTAATTTGAAGAAGTCTTTTCTAGTCTTACTGATGAATGTATCAAAAGACTCAAAACATTGTATTAGAAACAACAGAAAAGTGTGAGGTTTTAAAGATTTCGTTATCATCATTCAAAAAAGTATTTTAAAACTGTTTAAACCTCTTTTCTTTAGAGGAGGGGAAAAAATCTTGCAGAATCCAATTTTAAAGCTGCCATGCTCTAGAAGTGCAGAGATCTGAGTTTATAATGGAAGATTCCAAGAAAACTTAGCAGAAGGTTCTTCCTCTAGCTCTCTCTGCTATATAAAACTTAAACATTATACCTGTAATGGATATCATCACACATGAATTTATTAGGAGACACTATCCTGTCTTTACTACTTAAAGGATGAGTGCTTCACCTATAAACTACAGGTCCACAAAAGAACCCCGGGAACAGAAATAAGTCAGGCCCTCAGTCTGGATCTTTCTGCCAACTGTCTTCCTAAGGTGATTCTCAGTCTGAGCTTTCTATTTTGCTGACACTGTGTCCAATTCCTGTACGGCAGCTGTAGAGACATTCTCATAGATGGCACAGGGATAAGACATGTCTCCTTTAAAGTATACATCAAATAATAAAATTCAAAGCAAAGGAGCTCAAACACCTCTACATTTATAGTCTATAATATTTATGTCACTGGTAATGCCATGTTATCTCGGCAGATTTAAAAGAACTCCTTTGAATTTCAGCTAAATATGAAATGTGGCTAAAAGCTAAAGGTGATTAGTAAATTACAAGTCATAGTTTGCATCTCATTCAGAAAGAAATCTGTCCACAGAGCCCATCAGCTATTCTGTAACCAGGTTAGTATAGGATATGCACGTAAATATACCAGCCACTGAGTAGCACAGCCTCCTATTCTTGCTAATGTGGATTTCTTGCTTAAGCCATATTATATTAAGGAATTATATTCTCTGTATCAAATCTAAGCAAAAACTATACCCAAGCTTCCAAGGAAATCACCTAAACATGGTGACTGGCACAAGTTAAACATTCCCAAAATCTCAAGTGAGAATTGCTCCTTTTGAATGAACTCTAAACAAAGTCACTTCCATGCTCACCTCACCCCAGGGAAACCATAGGCGCTCCAGGAAGGCTCGAATTCAGTTCTCTCCCTGCACAGCTTAAGCTAACACACAGTCTCTTCCATCATCAAATCTGTTCAGCTTCCGTAAACATAACAAATCTCAAGGAATGCAAAGAATTAGACAGGGCCATTAACACAGGGCCTAGAGGCCAAGAAGCTCCAAATCTTCAATTTGCCATTAGCTATAACTGTCAGAAAAGCATGCAAGGTGGAGACTGCCAGACACTATAACCCAGACAGCTTATTTGTTCACAGTGCTTCTGGAAGAAATCTGCCCTTATTACACAAATGCAACAGGAAGAGTTTCTTCAGCGCAGAAGGACCCCTAAGCGATGGCAGTGTTAGTTACTGCTTCACTGTGACGCCTACAAACGCTGGGCTCTTCTGCTTAGAAACACCTGGCTTGGGAGTTACCTGGGGTTCTCCTTGCTACACGATCACCAAAGTAACAGAGGAAAATTCTCATATGGAGGGTTTCTATTAAAGAAGTACATACTCTGTGGGGAAAAATCCCACAGGTCAGAAAAAGCTGAGGTTCAACTGCTGGCATATAATCCCTGAAGCATAAAAGTATCCTTGTTCGAGGAAGAATGCCAACGCCAAGCCCCAGTTCTGTTGGCACAGAGAAGGTCCCCTGCAACAAGCAGGGCAACAGGGGCGTCTCAGGAGAGAGCAGCCCACAAAACTTGGGTGTGTGTCCGTGCGTGTGCATGGGGAACTATTTAACTGGAAAGACAACTCCGGCACAAGGACAAGTGTGTGCACTATAAAGAAACAATCTGGAAAGACATTTAGATTGCAGCAGCTTTATAACTCTCAGAGCAGCAAGGCCCTGAAACAGCCCTGAAATGGCTTCCAAACAGCACTAGTAGAGGCAGAGCAATCTAGTTGATTTAGAGACACAGGTGGAAAGTTATGGAGGTCTCACACAACAGTTGCCTGCAACAGAAAGGAACTATTCACAGCCAAGCCTACAAGTTAGTAGCTCAGTAAAACCATGATGGTTCTATATTTTCTTTTTAAATAAGCTAAAGATGACCAAGTAAGGATAAATCACCTTTGAAAAATCATCAGTGGTGGTCAATAGTTCCTGCGAAGAAGCATCTGTATACTAGCTTTTCCTAAAGTTTGGAGGAATAACAAAGCATCCAAGTCTGAACCCTGTGTCTAACACTACTGCCCATAAGGGGACAGGTTCTGGTCTGCATGGGACATAGAATAGTTCCACACACCCCTCAGGACACCAGTGCCATCTGCACCAGAGAACTGTAGGGGAGCCAAGTATACAGGCAGAAGAGTCCAAAAACACTATCAAGCATTCAGGGCTCAGCCGTACCCTGGGTTACCTTTCAGACTATGTGCAAGACATTCAAATCCCTGCCTTGGCACCCTCAAAGAAGCAGCACAAAAATCTCTTATCATTAAAGTGCTATTGGACAGCATACAGAAAAGATTTATGAAACTGTCAGAGAATTTTGATACTTTAATATGCCAGAAAATGGCTCTGGCTTCTTTAAAAATCAGTGGTTTTAACTACTTTGCACACTGCTAACTCAATAAAATGTTACGATTGCCTAAGTCTTGTAAGGAAACGTACTTTAGAATTTAATAGAGATGAAAGAAAGAAGATCCTACTGCAATTTCATTTCTCTAGACTAAATTGAATTCATCAAAATCCCTTTCTAAGTTCTCTTCACCCATCCAAGAATAAGTTATAGGAAGGGATATAACTCTTGCTTGTAGAGCTCTATCCTTTAAAATGCCTCAGGGTACAATATTTCTGGCTGGCTGGGGGCTGTAAGACTGGAATCTTCATTATCTATATATGCAAGTTTGTTAGGCACTGCCAGTACCATAAAATTTATTCAAGATGGTTCTACTGCAACCATTTCCTGCTTTGATTCAAATCAAGCACAGAATCATAGAACGGTAAGGCTGGAAGGGACCTCTGGAGATCATCTAGTGCAACCCTCAGCGTAGCCCATACAGGGATTGAACCCGGGACCCTGGCATTAGCAGGGCCACGCTCTAACCAGCTGAGCTGAACCTGCCCCGCAGTTCTTTCTTGCTTCCTTCAAGGCACGCTGATCAGTTCCACTCTTCCACCTTGTAAAGGTGTGGACAAGAGGGGAAAGAGCTCCAATTTTCTGTTCATCTCTCAATCCTTTTCTCATTGTCTTGTCCCCTCATACTAGGCTTTACCAATTTTCCCCAAACACTATGAGTTGAGGACTTTTTTTTTTCCTTTCTTCTTTTTTTTTTTTTTCCTTGTAGGTAGTTTTTGGCTATGACTCCTAGCTGAAGAAGATCAGAGCCTGCTGCAGCGACCAGGGAAGCAAGCTGAGACTCTTCTGAACTACAGAACAGGCACGGCTCGCTGGCTTGCTGGCCGTCTCTTCAAACTCTGGGTGGGAGGCACTGGCAAACGCAAGCGTGCTTGGGCTGCTGCAGGACTCCCACTTGCAGGCTAAAGCAATGCTATGCAGGCATAGCAACGATGAAGTTTAATTACTGGAGCTGTGCACTGAAGCAAGGACGGGAGCTTGAGAGTACGGCTGATAAGCAGCTAGATAACAGACGAACGAACAGACTGCAGTCTGTCAAAGGGCTAACCATGGTCTGTATTAAAAATGCCCAACATTTTATGTGCAGGCTGAAAAGTGTCCAAATATGGTATTCAAGAGTACACAACACAAACAGGACACAGTTACAACTAAAGCCTGGAGCATCACATACACATGAAGTAAGTAGCTCATAAGCGCACAGCAGAAGGTGATAGCTTGTAGGAAGAAATATAAACAGTAGTAACTGACAACATAATATATATAAAATAGAAAGCCGAAGCAAAGACTTAGGTTGCTGCACTATGCATCATTTGGCTAAGAGCACCCAGTGTTATCCTTTTATCCACCACGCTGGCTTGAATAAGAAACGTGTATTGTGTTGCGCTTTGGAGCTGCGCAGGGCTAATCAAGCCAGGACCCTCAGACCTGAGGGCAACCAGCCGCAGCCAGCACCAGCACCAGCCAGAGATGCCACTCTGCCGCTCCAGCAACGGAAGTGAGCGTTGGACAGCCAAAGAAACAACCAGCCTAGATTTTAATGTCTATAGTTTGATGGCAGCTTTCTCTCCCACACTGCTGTGATAATAGTAGCCAATGAGATTACAGAATTATAAAGAAAAATCTTAATTTCCCTTGCGGCAATTCAACTTACAAACTTACACCAGTCCCACTGGGAGACCCAGATGAAGACATCCTTTCTACTCTACTACATCAGTAAGTACTTCATCACATATGATAAACAGCTCAGCCCTGGTGCCAGGGCAAGAATCCCTCTGAGCAGCTCTAGGTCACACCTGTGAAGAAGCTTCTTGCTTTTCCTCCTGTCTCAGGGTAGTCATTACCTATCTGCAAGAACCATACTGCTACGCTCACAAATGGTCTTAGGATGTGGAACAAGGCTGTTGAGAAGACACTCTGTAGTACACACTTCCTATCCATCAGAAATCTAGAGGAGAGCAGTTTAGGAGGCTAAAATCCTTTCTGCAGAACACAGCGTCCATGATAGCTTTTTGACAAAGACTGCAGTGCAAACACTGACCTATTTTTCAATGGAGCTGAAACTTCCCTATTTTAATAAGGGTGAGCATCAACTGAATTCTTTACCAGAGATAATGGAAGACAAAATAAGATTTTGCCTGAAAAAACTTAAAATTTGCTTGAAAAGAACATCACTAAGCCTTTCTTTCATTAGGTATGTGGTATGTTATAACCATGATTTTACAGGATTTTTTTTTTTTTTTTTTGGTCTCAAGTTTGCAGTAAAGTTCACCTCTTCTTAGGATGCAAATTTAAATGTATTAAACCACAAACCATATGTTGAATTTTCTTCAGCTGGCTTGTTCTTCATTTGTATGTGCATTTGTGCACAACACTGGCTAACCTTCTGATCTCCATATAATAAACTCACTAAAGGTACACATTTCTGTAAATGCAACTACACAATCTTCTTGTTTATAAGGCCTTTGTGTTTAACAGGAGATTTTAATTCACACTACATCTAATTTCAATAGCACACTGTAGCTTTTTCACATCGCAGGATGTCTCCCAACAGAAATGCACAAATCAATGTGTTGAGACCAAAACTTTTTATACTATGTGGAATTCCAGTGTTTAATCAGCTGTTTATAACAATCTCACTCGTGTATTTCCATCTGGCAAGGAAAGATACCAATAGGTGTCTCAGGAGCTGAAAAACAAACAAGAAAACCCAACAACAACCAAAGACCTAACAACAGGGTTTTCCTTAATTAAAAGAAAAATGTTACAAGGGAACTCAAATAAGATATCTGGGACTTGAGATTGACTTAAATTTATCTTGAATTTTTAACAAAATCCAGCGTACATGCTTCTAGTACAGTAATGGCAAACACAATGCAAATGTAACAGTGAATACTAATGACAAGAGGGCAGGCCACAAACAGCTGAGAATCCTTTTATACTAATCAAATGCCAAATTCCTCTGATCTCCTTTAAATTGTAAAGGAGGGAATGTAAGAGGTTACATGCGTACAGTTCCCCCGATTATTCTTTAGCTGTAAAATTCTCCCCATAAAGCATGCTAGAAGGATCTCAAAGGTCCTAGAGGAATACATTTCAAATCAAGAGAAGAACATGAAAAGTTTAAGTTTTTTTTCTGGCAGCAAAAATTACCATCTCAGAGAGAACACATCAGCTGGGTCTTTAGTTAAAATGGTGAATGCAGAGGCAGACTTCAGTCAGTAACTGAAGAGTACAGCTGGCAACAAAAGTTATGTTGTACTTTCCCTTTAACAGGGCTTTGGAATGCACCACTTAGAAGGTAGGAAACTAAAGTTAGCTCATTGCTTACTATGGCATTTCATTTGTTTTCTCACTTCTTCAAAGTAGTTTTCCGCTGGTACTCAGCACAAGCAGGATGCATCAGCCACATACCACAGATAAAGAAAGCCTTGCACTACTCCTCCTCTCAACAAAATTGGCATCTCTCTCCTGAGTCAGCCGAGCGCTCACATACAAGGTATAGACTGAAAAGGCCAGGATGCAAGCCATCGTCCCCAGTCATCAGCCAGCTGTTGGTAGCTTACTTCACTGCAATGACACAAAACCGTACATCTGCCACTGTCTTCTCATCCAGCATCCTTTGGTCATCAGGAGTCCCGACCCCAAAGCAAAATTACAGAATGAAACGCCACTTCCATCCTCGTATTACTTTGGCTAATACCAGAAAACAAATCAGATGATGCAATGATGTAAACCATTACCTCTCCAGTGAGGTCAGAGAAATCATGCAGGGTCTGGAGAGAGTCTGTAAGGCACTCACGGTGTAAGCTTCACAGGAGAAGAATATCAGAGCTCAGCAGATGTATAGAACTGGGACAGCATTTACAATAATAGAAATGCTACTACTAGTAACTTCTTGTCCTTGCCTGCAGTTTCCACACTACAGCCAACACCACCTTCAGGACGGAACTGAAGCACAGAATTGATTGATCAGAAGCCCCCAAACCAAGTCAGAAAGGCACTGTCAGGCTGAACTCTCGCCTTGAAAAAGGATGTTATAAACAATTCTAGAATTGAAAGAAAAGAAGCTGAAGATTCACTGTAACAGACAGGTCGTCAAATGAAGTCTGGCAGGTCATCCCTAGAGGAAGGGAAACTGGCAGCCTGGCTGGCTTTTCTTTGTAACATCCCCAGGATACGTGACCATCTTGGCACAGAATAGAAAGAGGTATGATACTTGTCTCTATCACTGCAGCCCAATTTAATTAGCAGTCTGCTAAAGAGCTAAGTTTTATAATTAATAGTGATGCAAGGAGGCCAACAGCACAACAGAAAAGAATTCTAAGCATTTTCCAGAACAAGCTGACTAATCCACTTTTGGGACCATTTTAATGAGCATTTCCAATGAACATTTTTGGCTCCTACTCAGTTTCCAAAAATATGGGAGGCAAAAAAAAAAAAAAAAAAAAAATTGGTATTCACTTCTGCCTGCTGACCAGCATGCTCCTTCAGTTTGTTTGCCAACCTGCTATCAGACCAAGTATTTTATATGTACAAAATGTTCACAGCAATTACAGATGAACTAGTGAATTGTTCCCTCTGGGTATCTCAGATATGTAGGGGAAATAAATCTGGTTCACAAATGATTCAGTGTTGAGAATTCATGTCCCAATTACCCATTGCATTGATATCAACTTACAGGAGATGCTGTGTAGGGTACCACCCTATTCTTGCCAAAAATCAATCGATTTCCGTTTGGATCCAGAATTATGGATCCGTTTGGATCCATAATTCATAATATCAAAACTGTACACCAGACTAACTCATATGGTGTAAAAATTCTTAATTAGTCAGAAAGAAATGTAATCTAGCTGTCCAGTGCCAGATCAGGTCTAGTTTCTCTCTTCAGATAAAGAATTTGAAGGTGAAGTATCTGTGACTTGTTAGAAGTATGAAGCCTGAATTTAGCAGAGTCTGGCGCAGAGATAATCTTAACATTATGATTTGTCTCTCTTGATTTCTGCCTTGTAACACCTCAAAAAAAAGAGATTCCTCTTCCATCTTCAAATACAGCTGTTCCCATGAGGCAAAAACTTTCCACTGTCTTCTAGAATTTCAAATTGTCTCTATTTGAATACTTTTTTACATGGCTGGTAAAAATTTTTCAGACTTATGTCAGGAGACTTGTCTGGTCCCTAAAATAAAACAATCAGCTCAGAAACATTGTGAAACAAGAGATTTTTTTTAATTATTTTTTTTTAATAGCCGCTGCTCCTACCCCTGCGGTCTGTTGTTCTGTAGTCCTTGAATGTGAATCTGGATTGAATTCTGCTGGAGCAGCACACAGAAGTGTCTCAAAGTCAGAATAAACAATGACACAGAACTACCTCTAATTGCTAGATATTCATACACATACATCATCTGGAAAAGGACATTGGCCTGGACTAGCAATTCACACTCAAAGTGGAAAAAGTTTCCCTAATTAACGGTGCTGCAGATAAAGATGTGGGAGAACAGCCAAAAGGATACTTACCTGAAGAACTTTAAACTAACTTTTAACCTTAAAAGTAGTCCAAAATTGTATTTGTGTACTAAGCTCAGCGTAGTAGGACTACAGAACCACGGCCAATATGCGGGAATGAGCTAGCAACATCGCTCTCTTCTCCAGCTGAAAGGAGGTGTTGGTTCTGACCTCAAGCCCTTACCACCTTTTAGCCTGTAGAGATAACAGGGCACTTCGCATTCTCATCCTCAGACTTCCCTAAGTGCTGTAGCAGGTCAGACACCAATTTTGGACAAATCGACTTCTGCGAAGCAGAGCAGAGACAACAGCGCTAACCGTGACACAAGCGCCCGTTTGCATAAGCTAATGCTGCAAACTAACACCACTGCAAAATGGAAAAGCTGCTCTTTCTAGGAAAAGAAAACAAAAGGCCAGTCTGGTTCTGAAGTCTCCTCCCGAGCAGTTCCCCAGACTTCCCTTTTCTGCAGTGCTAATTAGCACGCTCGGTCTAAAGGTTTGTCCCAAAGGGCAGCTCGTGCTCTACAAATTCCTGCAGCGTCTGACAGGCAAAGCCGAGTTGTGCAGCCAGCTTCTGGAACCACATTATTAGTGATGCGTGCAGGGTAAACCCGTGACATACTGGCTTCGTCTGACTGCTCGGGATACAGAGAAGGAAACGGATGCAAGTACTTTACCAGGAGCAGCACTAAATCCACCTACTCAGAATCCAGCCTCCAACTGGGATTCTTCCTAGTGTTTCTGACAACTGTAACCAAAGGTTACACTTACATCACTAGAATGAAGGCTTTGCTGAAAAATGGGTAACAAACCTGAGTTTGGCTCTGCAGAATAGGCCCTGTGGAAAGCTGTCTGCACTACTTCAATAGTCACTAAAAAAATCCAGTACTAGAAAGCACACAAATATCTGTACAGGCCTGTAAGTCATTCCCCAGCTCCAAGACAAACCAAAGTGATTTTAGCTCCAGTGTTTTTAAGAATTCTGTTGCAGCTACAACTCAGCACAGGTTTGAATGGCCCATGGTAGCCAGCCTGAAGTCTCCCTCTGCTTTGTGAGAGCACTCTCACTCTATTTTATTTACCGCTGACAATCCATTGCATGCATCAGGTTCTCTCTGTGTAGTAAGGAGGATTTGCAGGGAAGGACATTGTTCTTACTCTACCAGAGGCTATGATCTTAGCAGCCCACACTTGATGAAGTACTGTGTCTGTGAAATTGGTTTAAATTATTCCAGCTTAAAAAAATTCCCAATGAATAACAGCCTAATGCAATTTGATTAGATCTGCAGTGTCAGAAGCACATATTACTTCTGACCAAAAACAGTAAGAGTGCTCATAGGCAAGGGATAGCGGCTATGAAAACATGCATCATTTTAACAGACTTTGGTAAATCAAAATCAGTGAGGCCACTTGACCAAAAAACAAGCTTTCACTCTCTAAGACAGAAACAAATTACTAGAAAACAAGACAAAGATTCTAAAAATTCTATTTTTTAAAAATCAAAGATAAGTTTATACTTAAGGAAATAAAACCCTTGAACCACCTTACCACTGAATTTCCCAGCCTGTCTTGTCTTTATGCTCAAAAGAAGGACACAAGCATCATGTAACAGGATGTCTGTGCATCTTTCTAGACTGTGCTCTGTGGAACAGAGCTGTCATCTCTGTATTTTATAGCACTTGGCAGTAAATCCTCATTCTCTGCGCATCACAGACTTCCCCTAAGGCCACCAAGAATCTTGGACGTGGATAGCATAGGGTCAGGTCCTCCAATTACAAACCCAGATGCACTAATGTACATGAGAGATGCAGCTCCCATGACAGGCATGTATACTAAGCATGTACAACATGCATACCTACAGCATCAGAGACCCTCACTGTTTAAGTAAGATTTTTGACCCATTTTTCCCTGTGAAATTGTGACCTACATTTCATGTATAATTTCCACAGAGCAATAAAAATACCTCAGCCACCTTGATATAAGTCTTTTTAAGGTCTAATTCCATCCCTCACAGTGTCACCTCATCTGTTAAGCTCAAAAGAAAACATATTAAGCAGCAACATAAATTTATAGCATACTTGTTGACAAGCTTGGGACAGAGAGAACAGAGGCTGCCTAGGTTTAGGCATGCAGTATTAAACTCAGGATCTAAGAATGACAAAAATTTCTGGCATTTAACTAAGAGCAGTGAGTACCTTCCCTATTTTCTTAGTTTTCCCAAATGCTCTTCTGTCAAGAAACTCTCTAGAACAAGAAGCTGCTCTTCAGAACAGGATGAAAAAAATTCTGGCTGTAGACTGACATTGTAGGCTGCAAAGATGAAAGAATAGCCCAAGGCATTCATTCTAAAAAATAAAATAATAAATAACCGAAGAGGTAAACTGTAACTTCAAGGAAAATATTATTTTCAAAGGCTGCCCCCAGATTTAATAGCACTATTAAATAACACACTTAGCAAGCAAAGACTGATCAGATATTTTCTTCAGTACATCTGAAATACGCCAGTGAATTGGTCTTAGCAAATGAGCTCAAACATGATCAACTAACCAACTTTCCATTAAAAAAAAAAAAAGTACTGATAGCACAAAGCAACATAATTAAGCATTTGCAGAATTCTCAGAAAATAAGATATGGCTGTAAATACCATATTTTTCCCTCGTTCTCGTTCTGTTTCACATGTGCACAAAAACATAGCAGAAGGAGTCACAGTACAGCTCTATTATCTTCCTCTTCCCTCTCATCATTCAAAGAGTCTAATTCCTGAAGCCTTCAAGAGTCCTAACTAGTCAGTGCAGGAACTGGAATGAGAATCTGGCTCACAATGGTTGTGTGATTTCAGAAAGAGAAAACAACTATTCTAGCAGGTCTACAGATGTTGAAAAAAGAATATCCAGAAGATGAGCCATTTTGCAGCTACACTGTATACAAAAAGAACAAATAAATATCTGTTGAAAATTGTTTGAGGCTTCTAATTCTATATTAGTAGTAGTACTCTAGCTGCATAATAACAGTACCAGAAAACTGAGAATATCCTGTCTGTATGGTACTGCCAACACTGCTTCCATTCTACATATTTCCCAGGTTCCAGGTTATATGATTTTGGTAGTTTCAAACCATTCACAGGTACACCTCATCTTTTCTTCTGGCTCCAGTAACCCTAAAATCAATCTGAAATGCATCCTCTTACTCTCAAGTTCCCCAGAAGACTTTTCCCCAGCACTAATCCAGAAATAGCAAATAGTTTCTAGGCGGCCAGAGAATGAACGAGGCATGCGAGGAGAACTGTGGGAATTTAAGACAGAGCTTGTCTCTAGCTGTTAGACAGTGAAAGAAGCTGAGAAGTCAAAATGTGGTCAGCTAAAAAAAAGAGGTATTCCTCACTCTATTGTACAAACTGAATGAATTCATGTAGAAAAGTCTCTGAGAAAAAAAAATCTTTACTAACAGGGCTATACCCAGCTATATATTATAATATATACATTATATATAATTATATTATAATATATATTTATATATTGCCTATACCCAGCTCCTCTGGGTACAAACTCTTAATATTGGGGATTTCATTTCTGCTTCACAATAAAACCCCTATGCACCCTATGAAGTCTCACTTAAAAAAAAGTCATGACTTCCTCTTTCATCAGATTTCTTTCTTTCTCTTTCAGAAATCAAAGCGTAATTATCTGAAAAGGAAAGAGGGTGTATTTGGATGAAAAGAAAAGAAGATGGTATGAGCGAAACAGAGCCAACACGCTTCTTCCTAGCTGTGGACACAGAAAAGGAGCACAGAACGTCAAGAGGTTAAAGGGAATTCATTCATGCTCCTGCTGTGTGCATTTCAAGGTTAGTCTGGGCATGTCCCCAAATAGCACCTTTAGCTCTAATGGGAAGTAAGCACTTGAGAAGCACGAGTAGGCTAGCAAGCTCTTTAAAGTTTTCACCATCTGTTTGTAGAGCAGGTGGAGCAAAGACAGAGACCTTCTGAGGCATCTCCAGAAACTCACAGTGTGTTTGTCCTACTCAGGAAGGAACCTCTTGGGATGAATTGGTAAGTCCTTGTCTATTCCAGATCCTGACAGCAAGAAACATTTATTTGTGGTTATGATGATGTGGAAACTTGCTGCTGAGGAAATGGCTGAAATAGCGAGCATGCTTTGCATAGCATGGCTAAATAAAGTTTTCAAATCCACCTGAGATGCTGACCCAACCGAGTTCTTCCATAAACATTACTTGACCTAACTCTGTCCCTACAGATTGGTTGCTCTTCCTGGGAGGAAAGGGCTGCATCTTTACATCTAGATCATTTAAAACCTTAAGAGCCTTGTGTTTTTAAATTAAGGGTGGAAGAATGATTTCAAAATAGTAATCACTCTTACTGAATGGCCAGATGAGCTTGTTTGATCAGACTTATTTTAATTAAGAAGTAACATTCTTCTTCTTTGTTAATTTTGCAGAACTAGCACAACCATTAGATACGAGCAAGACAGAACCCAGAACAATTTTTCTGCAATCCAAGCAATCCTACCAAGTAGCCAAAAGAAAAAACACAGGAGAAGTTTACACAGCTTGTCCAGTTTCTAAATTTAAGATGACTCCCTCTGTAATGCACAAATCAGGTCTTGAATTTCTCATGTTCTTGTGCCCTTATTCCTCACAGGTCACAGTATAAATAAGAGTATGTTACAAAAAGTTGTTTTGTGCTTTCATAGCAAATAGCTTGTTCCAAGGAGTGGGGAAAACAGAAATGGAACATGTCACCTTAGGCTACACTTTTTATTACACACACACACACAAATAATAAAATTTCTTCAAAATAAGACCTTTGGACTAATAGTAAATTTCCTGAAGTCTTTGAACAATGAATTTGGTGTGTATTGTTTCCCTGCAAAATTTCATTTAGTTCAGGCTTTGAGCTGGCTGATCCTCTATGTCATTAATTTCCTCCTAATTTTTTTGCATAAAGATTCTCAGGCTTCTCATTTTTTGGTATCAAACAGTAAATTATCTTCTCAGGTGCCAACAACATTCACTTTTTTCTGCAACCGCTGCAGCCAGCACTCTAGAGTTCTGTTTGCCATAACATCTGGACAAAAGAGCTGAACAGTTTCCTTCTATAACTGAAGACTGGAGCGATAAGATTTCTCATGGGGTTTCCTCCTTCCATAAGTTATGACTGTCCCTTGATCAACCCCTTGGATTTTTCTTTATTGTTAGTATAACTAAATTCCACAGCACTAAGGAAAATAATATGGCTAAACTCAGAAACATAAATTAACTTCAGAAAATGAGCAAATACATCTTCATTTCTAAATACAACATTAATAAAATAAAAAGGAAAAAAAAAGCTGTCAGACTGGCTTAGGAGGCTAACGCTGCTTTCAGCTTTTCTTCCAGCTTCAGTGTGGGTTTAGGAATGATAGCCCTTTACTATACTGCATTTCAAGTTTCAAGATAAGAATTTAGAGATGCTCTGAAATTAATTCATCGGGTAAGAGGCACATCATTAAATATTCCTGTTCATCTGAAAACAAAACTGCATAAAAATCATTCAAGAGTTCAAGTGACATCTGTAGAAAGAGGCAAATATTGTTGCTCTTGGCCAGGCAAAAATCCCGCTTGCAAAGGCTGTTATGCCTATTTAAGAATGACGGAGTGTACCCTTTACAGGGACTTTCTTGCTCTCCTTCTCTCCCATCCCTCAGCTAAGGCTAGGCAGCCATTCAGATCAAATAAAATAAGATTACAAACACAAACAGATGTTTCTTTGTCACCCAAAAAACTTACACTCCCATGAGTATACTGAAGTGGCAAAGCATTCCAAACATCCTCAGTCAAAGATGAAATAGTTTTCACCCCAAATATCGGTTTCACTAAGTAATTCAAGTAATTATAGTCCTAATTCTGTTCATGGCAGGCATGGCAGGAAAGGTTACACAAACAGAGCTGGTTTTGTCGCCTCCCACCAACCAAGGTCATGCAACACAACCAGAAAGAGCGACAGAACCTCCTTCCAGCATGGGCCAAACTGACCCTACCGAGAGATCCAAATTGTGCTGCGTATAGTTCTCCAGCTAGTGCATAACTTCAGGAAGCCTGTGCACGTGAGGAAAAGGAAAAGTCTTCCATCTCTTTCAACAGCGATGACCAAGACTTCAGCTATAACAGGTACAGTAAATAATACTCTAAATCACAGATTAGAAGACCGAGGTATAGCAGAATTAGAGCTCAGATTTATTCAATCTAATTCCACTCAAGCTGCCGTGCTTAGAGTTTCTAAGCTAGCTAGTCCAAGCTCTTCAGGACTGGCCAGTGGCTAGGAAATACCAGAAGATTTTCCATGGTTTATGATTTTTCTGATCTAGCCTACGTGCACGTAAGGCATCCAAGAGCTCATGGCTCCAAGGGCTGAACTACCTTCTTGCTCTGGCAACCGTTTCAACAAGAAAAGCTAACAAGTAACTGCTTCCTCGATTTATAGGGTCTAACTGAAAACATTTGAGGAAATGCCATTTAACACATTAGAAGTGTTCGCTGTTCAGCTAAAGGAAAGCTCCAGAACAAGGAGCAATAGACAATAGTTTTAACTCCCTCATAGTCTCATCTGCTGCTACAGAGAGAACACACCAAATTTCAGAAGACCAGCACAGGAGCACGAGACAAAGGCATACGGGAGATCTGGGTCATCAAGCTATTTCCTGCTACTGCTAACAAAACTCTAGTAATCTCATCCATAAATGGATGCTTCATTTAAAAAGATCAGTTGTGCTCTTTGTCAGACATAGAAAAATGTTGTCAACAGAAACGAAAACACAGTCCTGCTCGGAAACTTACAGCTTTATGTGCTAGCTTCTGTACTTACTGCCACATCAAGTGTGAAAACATATCTGAAATGGACAACAACCGCTCCCTGAATTCCCTTCTGCATGAGCAATGCCAGAGGTTAAACGCCTCTGCCTGCGTGTCTGCAGGAGGGGACACAGCCAGCTATGCCAGCCTGACAGCGAGCACAGCCACTCTCAACCTGTGGAACAACATACTCCCCAGAAAGGCCTACTGGTGGAGAGATACTCCAGTCTTTCTCACAAAACCCATGCCATATTGCACAGATCTCATGCTTAGTTTTCTCCCTGCTTTATTCAGTTTCCCAAGCAATAATTTCCACAAAGCATCAGACGTAAGATTGTTTTATGTTGTGAATTACTGTTAATTGCAAACAACCTGATCAGTAGGTCTATGCATCACAAAATTCCTCAGTGCATGCAGATCAAAACAGTTGTAGACAATCTCTCTAATTAATAGCTCAGGTGGTTAGAGCATGGTGCTAATAACGCCAAGGCTGTGGGTTCTATCCCCGTATGGGCCACTCACTTAACGGCTGGACTGGATGATCACCAGAGGTCCCTTCCAACCTTACCAATTCTACGATTCTATGAAGTACCTCTCTATAGCACTAAGTGCTCAAATTAAAACTTTCTTCTGCCTTTTTAAAAACAATTTTCCAGTTAAGAGCTTCCCCTACCACTAACCATTTAACTCATACCTATTTGCCTCATAGTAACAGTAGTAAGTTGTCCACTGTATACCATTGGTATTTCCTGTTGTTGCCACAGAAAGTCTTCACATCTGTGCTTTCAAACGCAGCTAATTTACTTCTCTGATACATGGCTCTAATTACTTGTTAACTGAGCAAGTAATCCATTTTAAATGTATTTCCTTAAAGGCCCGTAACAGAAGGTCTGTACATCAAATAATTGAATGGATTTTACTTCATGTGGTTTTCAGACTATATAGGAGCAAAGCCATTAAAATTACAAATTCAAAGTGGGATGTTAAAGACCAGCACATACAGTTCTATGCAGAATTTTAGTACACGGAGAAGAATGTGAATATGTCTAGAAGACAGCCCCAACTTGCCTCATATATCGCAACTGCTGCTTGTATATAAACTGTACTCAGCTGCTGAAGTAGGGAAACTCATCAGCCATGAGAAGAGCTAATCACAGAGTCACCTTCCAGAGCATGAGGGTTCCAGAATTCAAGAGACACTTGATGTGAAAAACACTACTTTAGATACAATTTTAAGAGCTGAGCAGAGCAAGGTTTAGTGAGTCAGAGCTAACTTCTCAGGCAAATTAGCTTTTAATTTTCCATATCACTTTGTATTAAGCAACTGTTTTTTTCAAAACTCTCTTTCCTTAAGATGGCAGGTTCTCACTTGCATCAGCACACATACTCCCCCTTCTTACAGGAGCTGATTTCAGTTCACAGCAAAGCAAGCCAAATAAGACCCCCTGGAAAGCCTCAAGTTTAACTCCAGGCACACTAATATTTACTAATGGAAAAATAAAGGCTAACTGAAGTTGACTAGCGATGGAGTACCAGAACAACTTTCAGCACACACTTCTGTACTGACAAAGGTCTGGTGCTCTCCTGTGCTAAACAGCAAAGCTCAATTATGTCCTCTTGATAGTTCAGCTGTATCTGAAACTGAAGGTTATGCACATTGGACAGTAGAGGATCAAACCTAGTGTTCTCTGCATGCCTCCAACAGAGGAAGGTGGTTAGGCAGTAAGGATAAATCTCTAGGTCATTGGAGAATGCAGAGAACATATCTCCACATCAGAGCTTTCACAGAGCTCGAGCAAAATGTAAGGGTCTCTTCCCTCACCCCCTTAACTGACCAAACCCAAATGATGGGTTGTATTTGGAGCACATGAGGTTGGTGTTCACCAATGGTCAAGCAATATCAGAAAAGGTTTGGGAAGGAAGGAGTGGGAACTGAAGCTGGCCATGTATTGATACAACAGGGTATGAAGATGGATCCACAGCAGGCAGACTGGTGAGTGACTGTGTGAGCAGAAAAGGCAGGAGCACAAGAGCTATCCTCTATGGATAGCATGCAGAAGAACCCCCCCACCCCACCAGCTAGCAGAGGACTGTCTGAACTGGTAAGAGTTGCAATGCATAACTGAACAGTTGGCAGGGCTAACTAGCTTACAGGTCAAATGCCTCATACTGCTAAATAACAGTTGGACTTTCTGAACCAGCCAAGTTGGCATCCCACAATAGGAGTACGACATTTTTGCATTTGGTATTTTCTGCTTCGGCACTATATCAAATTTTCCACTGCAGTGTCAGAAGAGATTTCTATCTGCTTCCGCTGAAAGAAGCCAGATAACAAAAGTATAAAACTGCTGTTAGCTCTTATCTTCATAAAAATGTTAGTTTGCAAACTACCTCCATTTCTTACCAAGCCGAATATACACCTCAATAAAATATATACCCAAGTTTCCAGTGATTTCTTCATCTATTCCACTGGGTTACCAACGCAGTGAGTTTATTTAGGACAAATGCATTACCACTGCAAGATACACACAGAAGCAGCAGCACTTTCAAATGGCAGCTAGTGAGGTGGACTGAAAGCAGGCAATTGGCTCTGCTTGTCTAGATGATGGATTCGTTTCTTCATCTGGTAAGATTGCTGGTAAGTTATAAGCGCACGCAGGAGACACTTGGTTTTGATTGCCCCCAAAAAACAGGAATATTTATATAAAAAAAATATATATAAAAAAAATCTCTTCTTATGGTCTTCCCAGATTTCTAACATGAAAAACTGCCTGGGAACTTGTTCCGATTAGACATCATTTCATATTTTGTTCATTTCGTTATTCAACTATAACCACATCCTGTGGACAACGGCCATCCAAGGCCCTCATGAGCTGTGCCTTGGGCAACAATGTACATGTACTATCTCTAACAAAGAGAACCATCTTCCCAGAAAGGAGGAGAAATTAAATTGCACTTTACCTGTACCCCCTGGATTACGTGGTGAAAGTGTTGACCAGCTTTCAATTCACTTGCCATGACAATGTCCAAGTTTAGAGAATATTTTGCAGTATTTGGCTTTAATCAAAGATAAACAGGAAGTTCCTGATTGCAGCTGCTATTTCTTTTCTGAACACCAGCATTAGCATGGATTCTGCTACTCTAATCTGTGACCAGTTTGTGATAGGACCACAGTACAACAAATGAAGCAGAAGCTTTCTCAGAACAGTTGACACAGATCTAAGTTTTATACTGGAATTTGGAATTTGCAAGAGTAAAAGAAATACCTTTGATTAAAAAAAGTTTGATTCCTCTTCATGAAAATACATACACACACACACACACACAAAAAAAAGCAGTGTACATGTGAGGAGAAGGACTATTTGTGTCAAAACCTTGAGCAAAACAACGAAGGGTTTTTTATTTGTTTGTATTTTTAAATCAAATATGCTATTCCCACTTGGGAAGGAAGCAAAAGGATAACTGATTTGAAAATGGAAGTTTGGGGGAAATTTAGTTACAAATACCTTGTACTCCTCTAATTATAATGTATTGTTCATATATGAGACAGCAGAAATTCAACTTGCTGGAAAATTAAGGAGTAAACAATCCTGAAGTCTGCAAAGGTGAAACCTGCTGAGCACTGAAAAGTAGCTGGAAGTAGAGCAGAGACTGGTTCCATACCAGTCCTGCCCCTTCCTTCTTACAGAGGGGATGTGGAGGGCACAGAACAACCGCTGTGCAGGGACAGGGATTACCTTGACTTGCCTTCTGTCAGATCTGCAAGGGCCAGTGTGGTAAGTCAAGATTTCTGACACAGAACCAGAAAAGGCAGTCGATCCTCATCTGCAGTCTGACAATGATTATTTGTGGAGTTTGCATTTGGCATATGATGGATACGTACCTATTAGAATTAGAACTCTAATTAGAATTAGAATCAGAGCATGGCTTTTACTAAGCACGTATTTGTACATTTGAGAGAGCAAACCAAGCATCTGGTTAGAAGTACTGAAATACGCACTGTGAGAACCCACTCCCACTGTGCTCAAGATGCACAGGAAGGGGGAGGAACTCCTCCCACGGATCCAGGCACTAGAGGGAAGACCCCCCACGGAGCTCAGTTCTCAGACACAGGATGCAGCTTCTCTCACTGCTTCTGAAGTCTCTTATCTTCTGATTCCCCTTCTTGGCATGAAGCTGAGAAGCACGCTGTATCAACAGGCTGTGAAAACACCCTGATGTGAGGCAAACAGATCCAACATTCCTGTATTCCTTCCCCTTCTCACAGCTGACCTCCTGTCTCAGAGGAGCATAGGGTGACCTGGCAGCAGCAGAAAGCACACTAGGCATGAAATCTGACAACCAGGATTACTACTATATACTCTTTAAGTCCACCTTCATTAAAGCTTCAAATATTACTCTTTTCCATGTGTTAAGAGGGAAATAAGCTTCCAGTTGCAATTTCAAATAGGATATACAAAGGACAAGATAACAGAGTCCTTCATTCACAGCAAGGGCTTTGTAAGAGCAAGCAAAACTTCATCTAAACTAAAAATATGCAGTAAAAAGGACTGAGCAGATGCTCTGCAGTGGTGCTAATCCACATCATACTAGCTACAAGGAGATAGCTACTGCAACTGCGGGTCCTATCTTTCTCAGGAATGTTAAATTTCAAATGGTCAGTATCATTTTACATATTTTTTCAACACTGGCTCATAAACAATCCAACAACTATGTCTCTTCCAGTTGGAGCTGAGAAGCTGAAGAATGAATATTCTGAATGCTTAGAACAGGCCTCCTCCTTTCTCACCCATCATCTGATCCTTCGGTACAGAACAAAGCTGCTCTGCTGTGTGTGCCAATACAACCATTTCCATGACAACAGCCTAGGATGCGCCAAATATAGACATTTGACTTCAACAAGCAGAGAAGGAAGAGATGCATGACTAGAGGGGGCTTTCTGCTGTACTGCATTTAAAGTCAGTTCTTTCCATACGAGCATGGGACAACTAAGAGAAGAGCTAATATGGTCCTTTGAGATACTAGTGCTCTCAGTTGTGCACCACCTCATTTCTGCCAGCAGTTACCCGTCCTCTCTCCCACTGCAGACAAGACAGGACTGATTGTGTAGATTCACCCCAGCTTCTCTAGTGCAGACTCAAACCACTGAGCATGAACCACTGATGAAGCAGGGTTGAAATCCAGTTTCCTCACTCTCACATTGTAAGAGTTGGGACTTATACACTTGTTTCGTTCCACCAGCTCTGCTTTGAACATAGCAAACTCTAGCAGAAGCAAAGAATAGACAACTAAGAACAAGTAACTTCTTAAGTCACATCAGCAAGGACTTGCCAGAGTTCTCAATCTCAAACCAAGTGAGAAACCATGCAGCTGGGTTGGCTCACAGAGGAGCTTCCTGCAGAGCGCTGAAAACAGCATCACCTATTGAAGAAACCCAGTTAAAATGCAGGGCCTGACCTGAGGAACCCCTCACCAGCTGCTGCCTTACCATAATAAACTACATATTGTAAGATGAAGCATGAGCACTTTGCTCTTCATGCTGTAGTGTAGACACCTACACAGTAAATACCATTCTAACACAACTAGAGCCCTATCAGGCAAGAATTGATTGGGATTTTAAAACAGATCAATTTAACATTGTGAATGGGTACATACAGCTGTTAAATTCTGACAACCCACTATGAGACCTGTAATCACATGGCTCTGAGATCCTAGCACAGAGCCAGGAAATTCCAACCTAATTCAGAGTCAGAGCACTAACTAGAGTCCTTGTAGGGTTCTTGGAGCTACATATTTGGTCTACAGCCCAGCTCCAATTTCCTATTATCTTACAGTGATTAGCTACTCACATCAAGCTTGCCCTTGTATTTGGGCTTTGCAGGGAAGAAAAAGAAAGCAGAAATAAAGCTAATGTGCCTGCCTGCCATGGGGGAGAACAAATAAAGTTATTATTTATGAGAAACCCTTTCTCCCAGCAATTAAATCTACTTCCAAAGCCTCTCCAGATAACTTCCCAAAGCCATGCTACCTCAGGTGCTTAGACAGGAAGCAAGTAGTCTAGACCAGTCTTTGAAAAAGAAAGCACTATCTAAATGTTCTCTTTGTAAGGCTTTAAGCTGTATAACAACAATTGCTAGATCGATTGCGTATACCCCCTTTGCACACCGCAGGCCATATGACAAGGGGCCCCATTCACAGTGGAGGGATGCTGTGTTTAGACTGGTTATCCACGAAACTTGAGAGTCAGCACTCATTCTGTCAAGCACACTGGCCTCTAACATAGGTTTGAGGGATTAATAACAACAGTACTGCAGCAGTGAAACAATACGCTGTTGTGTCTAATATGGTAGGTCCCTTCTATGCCTTGTTATTTATTGAGTGCTATAAATAGAGAGGCTCAGTGGGTTTCACTATATATAGCACCACACACAAGACTTGATCTTGTTATCTAAGAGCACACAGCCTCAGTGCTTTCTGGAGATGCTTCAGATAGGTCTTCACACTCGCATAAACTATTCGTGGAACCAGATCTCTTTCAAACGCACACCAAGTCTGGCCTGGCATATGTCCGAGACCACAGTTCAACTAAGATTCTGCCTCACTCTCAAAAAAGACCAGAGATAGCACTGACCAGGTGTTAACTCTCCCGGACCCAACTGACATGCTTAGCATGTACAGAAGCATGCAACAAGAGCCACAGAAACAAACCAGCCCTCCCCACCACCAAGCAATTCAAAGCCTACAAAAGAAATCAAATATTATTTCAGAGCCTTAGGCACCAAACAGCTTCAGCACAGGCACATGTAACGAATGAACCATTAGCTACAAAATCTGCTGCAAATAAGCACTTCCAAGCTGTCTTGTCTCCACAAAGCTTGCCCTCCAAGCACCCTCACGTGATCAACTCATTGCCACAGGAAGCAGTCACAAGGCCCACAGTGAACCAGATAATCAGCAATCCCCGGCCTTCAGGACCAAAGCAAAATAATATTCCCGAGGCAGGAAAGGTTTGCTTTTGGTTTGTGTTTTCAGACACTTCCATCTACCCACCTCTTCTGCCAAAGCAAGCACCGGCCAGATGGAACCTCAGATGTGACACCACTCACTCTGCTATCCACAAGAGAAGGATAATCGTTAAGGTAGCTAGGACTCAACACACCAGCATATTCTAGTTGGCTAGGAGTCAGCTGACAACACTGAGACTGCAACAAAAATACTGTCACACTGCAGCAGGCTCAGCAAAGGGCCACAGAAGCGTTTGAGAGATTGGAGTGTAAGATGTATGAGGACAGGCTGAGAGAGCTGGGATTGTTCAGCCTGCAGAAGAGAAGGCTCAGGAGTATCTTATCTGCGTTTATAGATCTCTAATGGGAAGAGTCAAGACAACAGAGCCAGACTCTTCTCAGTGATGCTCAGTGAAAGGACAAGAGGCAAAGACAGAAATTGAAATACAGGAAATTTAAACACAATAAAACACTTTTTAGAGTGAAAGCGGTCAAACACTGGAACTGTTGCCCAGAAAGGCTGTGGAGTCTCTGTCCTTGGAGCTATTTGATACCCGATTAGAGATGGCCCTTAGAAATCTGCCCTAGCTGACCCTGCTTTAAGCAGAGATAGGACTAGATGATCTCCAGAAGCCTGAAAACTTCGTCTTTTCTATAAATCTATGGAAAAAAACCCAAACAAGCAAACAAAACATACCTAACAAAAACAAAGAAAATTCATAACACTTGCACACATAGACCCTGGTCTAGAAGCTCTCAAACAAAATTGAACTTTCTAGAGGAGGTAAAGTTTCCAGGAGGATGCTTCTGCTCTCTAGGACTCTGCTAACAAGAGCATGATTAAAGACAGTCAGTGCCAATCAGATCAGTTAGCCTCCTTGCCAAGAGCAGTCTGGACAGCAGGAGAAAAACGCTTCCATTCCCCATTGCCACCTGATCAGGAAAGAGCCAACGATCAACACTGCACCCTGCACAGCGAACTTGCAGGCCGCACTATTTAAGGTGCCAATGAAAACCTTTATCATATGCAAAGGCTGGGAAGTAAATGGACCAAGTTACCTCTGCCTTTATCTGCGCGCAGTTCACACCAGATAACATACCCAAGACCCATGAGGAAACCGCTGAACCATCCCTTCTTCGCTCAACACAGTAGTGAAACCAAGTCACTTGCAGCTGCTAAGTTAAAGCACTGGTGCCGTGGTACATCAGTGAATACCCTCATAGAAGTGTAAAACGTGAGAATAGCTGACAAGTCCTATGACAAGCGGGCAGAATGACCTTCTCTTCCCTGTTTAAACATTGTGTTCCCATAAGGAACAAAGGTCATCCTCATTTTATTTTTATTGCAACTGGAAAACCTTCACAATTGAGATGCTTTTCTCCAAAATTAAAATTGAGAAAAGCAGAAGCAGTGCCGGAATGGAAGGCAGAATGCCAAGGCTGCAGTCCCCATCTTTATTCAGAAAAACTTGCATTTGGCCACGCAGTTTCTCAGGAATTGATCTAGCACGGTTTACACTCATTTGCATTCATCATTCTAGAGACATTAAGAATGATTTACATGAGTCAAAACTACCGAGTTTGGCCATTTCTATTCAGTGGATTTTTAAATAATTCTGTTTAAGTGTCAGTGCCAAGTTTTACAACAAGCTTGAAAAGCTGTGTCATTTCTTTACTATATCCTCAGAAGTATATATACATACATACACATATATATTATCAGAAGGCAATATTCTCCAGATCAGAGCAATTATCTAGAGCAGATCATCACAGGTGCATTGCCTAAAAGATGCATAAGTTGCCCTGCATACAATCTCCTTGGAGACCTCCTCCAATGGCTTACACAAGATGGTCAAGTGGTGCTTAGGGCCCACTGGAAATCACAGCTGCCTTGAGGAGGCACTAAGGTGAGCCAGGAAGAGCAGCACGAACACAGCTTTATACCACCAACTGCGATCACAGAAGCATAGGAAAAAGGTTGAGCAAGCCCGCAGAACTTAGACAACAGAGTGCTGACATTAAGTCAGCATGAAACAAAAGTGTCAGTCCCTAGATTTACAGTTGCATAAAGATTGTGGTGAAGCTCAGAAAGCAGCCCAGAAACAACATTTTCTTGCTCTCTCCAAAAGAGCTGACAGATCTCAGTCAACAAGTTTCACAACAGATGGTTTCTGCATATTTTTAATTTATTTATTTTCTTAACTGATAAGAATGCCACATTTAAAATTGTTACAAATCCACTCTTTTCAGGGTATTAGTAATGCTGCGTGCTCATAACAACTCTCTTAAAAGGTTTATTGTCAAAGCTTCTTTCAGGCATGCAGGGTAGATTTTTGCCTTGAGCAGCATACACCACCCGTGACCTCAAGCTGACATGCAGCTAAGGGAAGAATGCCCTTCTGCACCAGCTGAGTCAGCAGGAGGTGAACCAATAGGGAAGCAATTCACTGCTTTAAATAATCTCTAGAATTCATGGTATTCTTCTCATTTTCTGTGTCTCCCTATATCTTCAGAAACTGAGACACTTTGAATATATTTATGCAGCAAAATCTACAGAAGAACCACAATAACAATCTTCCCTGCTACAGGACTACAACCCAAGTCTGGAACTCCATGTACCTTACTCTTTGACCACACTCCTACTTTAGCATCCTGCTGTAATTTTCTATTGCAAGTACATTACAATGGAAACTGAGGTCACATCCTGAACACTGCAGAGGTATTTTTTCAGACGAACTCTGAATTGACCACTCCAGCACGCAGCTTTGACCAGGGCTGGACTCCGTGCTGACTTAGGTGATTCTCATTCAAGCCTTACAGCTGCACAGTGCCCCAGTGTAACAGGAAGTCACTGAAGAGACAGCAACAGAAGCCACACAACAGAGGAAGCTCCAGGAGCTCTTGGGGCACACCTGTTCACCACATCAGGCTGATTCGCACTGCAGGGTGAGTCTTAGTGTCACAGCTGAACCTTTGCTCCCCACACACTCCCTTTTAAAAAGGAGTATATAGTTACATCTATATACAACCTTTTCTCCATCCAAACTTGTCTGTGCCTTTATTTTTCTACAGGAAAATTTTCTACAAGGATGAACCTCAGTGATAGCTCCAAGAACAAGGAGTCATGACCATTTAGTACATCTGCACCATTCCCACTTTTTCCTTTTCATCTTCAAGCTATCTAAGAAACTGCAGTTTCCAAATGCCACATACTGTTTTCTGCATGTGCATTTGAGTACCATTTTGGTTTACGCTTAGCTGGGGGCTTTTAAAACCTGACACAGAAAGATTTCATTGGCAGAGAGAGACCATTAATAGCTTAATACAATCCTTCAATCCTATCCATTAAACCAGACCTTTCAGTGTTACTATGAGGCCTCCTAGTGCAACTTCTTTTTGCCCACTTTTGCAAGACGGACTTCAGTAAGAGAGATGCTAATTCAAAATCATCTCATGGAAACTATTTCCATTACCTAAAAGGAAAATTCCTGCTATTTCACTCCCACTTCAAAATACATCTCTGCCAGCTGCTATGAAAACAACCAGCCTTATCTTTATTTTTCCTCAACATGAAATATTATTGTGATGCTACAATGTTTCCTGGTAAAAATTAGTGTTGCATCGTTCTAATCTTCCCCAAATACGGGCTTCTTTTTCAAATTATTTTATAAATACCCACATATAATTTGTCTTTTAATATAACTATATGGAATAATAACAATACATTTGAAATAGATTTGAGATGATTTAGACACTTATTAGATCCCTTAAGAATGAGCTTGAAAGAAACCACATCTTTATCAGCAGAGAAGTAAATTTAGAATCCAAATCTAGAAATGTTTGTTTTCCTGAAACCTCACAGGAGGTTTGGACAATAAGCACGTGGATAAGCTTAACCACTGAACAATTACATACACACACTAGTATGACAGAACAAGAAAGACATTCAAAACAGCTGATAGCTATTTCCCTTCTGTACATATTTCATACTCTATGACACCTGAATGTGCTCCCTGTTACACCGTCACTTTTCAGGCTGCATCATGCTGGGAGGCCACAGAATTCACAAGTCTGCTGGCATGCAGGGCTCATGCACCAGAGCATGCACAAGTGCTCTTTGGAATACAGTATAACTTGCAAATGGCTCACACTTCTGCTAGCAATCATGTACTCTGATTGCATTCCATGGCAAACAACATTTACTTGAACTCTTACGGACCAACATTACAGTCCAGAGAATCCCTGCCCCTTGATTAGGAGGAATCAAACATAACAGCAAAGGTCTATAGGGGTATAGAGCAAATATACCATCAGATATATTTGTACCGACAGCAGCCAACACTTACATGTTCACACAATTTGATCCAAGGCATTTAACTAGGAGCAAGCTATGGCCACATCAGCCTACGTCCAGGCTAATGTCTTGTTTCCACGTGCACACGCCCCGGCTTTGTCTGAATGGCACGGCTACCTAAGGCATTCAGTACGCACCCTTACAAAAACAGCTCACTTGCAGACTTCTGGCTTGCTCAGGAGAACAGCATCCTGTGCAGTCCTGTGCGCCTGTCCTGTCCTTGCCACTTCTAGATAAACTACTGAACAAGTTAGTTGGTTTAACAAACCTCAGACTATGACGGATTTTGAGACAAGGCAGGATCCTAGCTAAACAGATAATCATTGACCCTTAGAAGAAGGCTATATTTCTCTAATCCTTCAAACGTAATTATCATGATTAGATTTCAGATGGATTGGAGAATGAGACCTTAATGGAAAATAAGCTTAGTTGCAGACAAGTTTGGTAAGTTAAACAGTATGTCTCTCTAGGAAAGTAAAGACAAGACTGTTATCCCTACTTGTTTAATCTAGCTGCGAAGTAGTAACACTGAAGCTTCATCATGTGTAGGTGACAACTTCTTCAAGGCCATTGGGCACATACACAATTTGCCAGCACACATTGCACTGATAATTTCTATAAGTGTACTAAATATGTTAGGTAGTCAAGTTTACACATATTTAATATTTACTGCAGCTGCATTCACTTCAATGAACTCAAGCAGTATTAATATAGATGCCCTTACTACCTGACTTTGATGCCAAGTTGCAGTTCAGCAACACTCAACACACTCTTTGGAAGAACTATTTTCAAACGATAAAATGATAAATCTTAACTTAATCCTTCTATCAACCGATTAGTTCAGGCAAGGGATATTAATCTTGCAATTCTTCTTCAAAAGTTCAGAATTTCCTTCAGGTTTTACCTACCTTATCAGTCACCATTATAAACAAGTCCTCATAGAAAAAAAAACAGTTAATCTGCCTTGTTTTATCTTTCTTTTCTTTTAAATCATTGATTAATTGTTCAGAAAATAAGCAGGAGTTACTCTGGCAGGTAACATGGAACATGCCGGGGTGGGGTGGGGGGAACATACCCAGGGCATGTGATACAACGCAGTCAAATCCAGTTGAAGCCTCAACAATTCACCAAGCCAAGAGTAAAACCTAACATCAACATGCTCTAGTGCATGCTTTGAGGCACTTTCTTTTCTTTTTCTTTTTCTTTTTCTTCTTCTTTTCTTTTTTCTTTTTTTTTTTTTTTTTGAACCTTAAATCAATCTCCGGTTGTCTGACCTCTTTAACTGCTGCTGACTATGTGACCCTGGAGAAAGAAGGGTCAATGAAATTACACACTGCAGTTCATGAACACAGCTGCAGACATCAGTACTGAAAAGAAAGAGCTAGGGGAAAGAAAAGAAAGAAAAAGAGAAAGCTCAAAAGAAAGTCTCTCAGACCAAACAAGAAAGATGTGGCAAATCTTTTACCACAATTCTGCTACTGCTCCCCCCGTCAGCCCCAATAATGAAATGAATGAGTTGAAAACATCAAAAGTAATACTCCAGGTCTGTTTTTTTTCACAGTTCTGAATGAAAAAAGTAACTTCCCACCCATATTCCAGGTTTTCTCATTTGTCTAAAGGCCATATTCCCAAGGCTAGCAGGTAAATATATTTGCGTATCAGGAGCCAAAACCTCACAGACACATACCAAAATATAGTCTGTGCAATTAAATTGCTACATATGCACAAATGCACAGAAAACTGCAGCAACCTCTAACCCACAAAGTCGTGATCCCCCCTTTGCCCCTACCTTTCCTCGCTCTTTCAGTTCTTCCCAACTTGAAAAAGCAAAAGAATAAACAGAACTATTCAGGAGGTCAGGACTGGACCAGCCACAAAGGAGCTCAAAAAGCAAAGAGACTTCCTCACAAGCTTGAATCTGAAAATATTCTAAAGGAAACAAATTCTTCAGTAGAACTGCACAGCAGTGATGAATGGGAGGCAGGCAGCATGAGCCAGGGATACAAAGAGTGTGCTGGGACACAGAATTTTGCCTAGGAAACCAGGGTTATGGTGCTCATAGCGCCATTGAATCACTTGCTGGAACACTGTCACAACTGACCTTTAATTTGGATGCCTCATGTCCTTTTCTCCAACTGAGATACTCAAGGCTAGATTTTCAGAATTGCTGAGCAACCCCAGCTCCCACTGACTTTCCCACTGAAGTGCCGCATAGGCAGAACATTTGGAAATTGCTCTAGTATCTAAAAAGAGGTATCTGAACAGCTAAATACATCCAAACTATATGTATCTCCTCTTCCTATCCCAAACCGAGCTTTGAAAGCCTCACAGGCCAACTGAGTGTTATTAACGCTTATGAAGTCCTCTGGCATTCTCAGAGAGCCTGGCAGAAGTGCAAAGCCTTCCCTCTTTACATGTTTATGCTTAGCCTCAGGGAAAAGGGCCTCCCCATGTAACCTAATGTATATTGACATTTAGATCAAAAATGCCACAGACTGACTTTAATAATAGAATATTTCACTTTATACAAGTCCGACCCATGCTTTTTGCAAGTTTTTTTCTCCAAATGTCATGCATGTTTGTGCTTTAACAATGCATCTTTTCTCTTTTAATTCTTTATCACATTTAACTTCCTCTCTCAATCAAACAGTACATGACGGACTACTTCAAAACAAAAGGCATCATACTTCACTACTGACTGCAAAACAAGCTTAGTAACTGAAGAGAACTTTTCCCACTTGTGAATTTGAGAAAATACTACCTGTCTTTTCAACATAGGAGGTGTCAGTTTGTATTTCTGAAATCACATGCTCTCAAATACACAAGTGTAAACATACAGACATGCAAGTCTGTCTTTTGGCTCTCCTTTAATCTAGATTATGTAAAGGACAAACTCAATCTGCTACATCCCAATTGTCCTAAAAATTTCTCTCCTCCCTTTTACCTCCTGGCTGTTTGATCACTTAAATCTGGCTTCCTTCCAAGCTTTTCTGAAGTCCCAGACAGCAACAGATTTAGTATCAAGATCCCTACAGACAAGTTTATGTTCACACTGGGAGAGAAGGGAGGAAAAACAAAGAGGAAAAGAAAGAAAAAAACCCTATCCCCCAAGTGCACTTATCCAACCTCAAGGCCACCAGCAAAAATGCAGAATCCCTTATTAATAAAACCAGAGACTGACTCATCTTGCAACCCTTTTAATTGCACTATTGGATAGTTCATTTTTTACACACAGTTTGTACTCATTTTTCCCTGATTTCCTGATGCGATGCATTGGAATGCCAAGATGTTAGAGACTCCCTGCTCACCAATTAAGGTGAGCTTAAACCTTGCTTGCACATCACCATACTGCTACTTTCGTGCACTGCCAGCTGCTATTGCAGCTGTCCCCCTTCTCCCCCCCTTCTTAAATTTTACCATTCAAAAGTGTTACTTAGCAGCTGCTTTAATGAAGTTCTTGTTTCTCCTAATCCTCAGTTTGTCTCCATACTGCTTCCTACTGTTTCCTCTTGTTTCTGTGCTTCCTGCTAAATCTATGCAGCATCCACAAAATGACACTGTACTCCACAGCCTTCGGAACAAGAACATTGTGGAGATTAAAGCATGTAAAAAAAAAAAAAAATGAGAGAGAGACTTGGCTTCAAAGTTTGCCCTTGCTATCAACCCTACATCATTTCCACCACTGTGTATCATTTATATCATCTGATATGATTAATCCCAACAGCACCTCCAAGGAGGACAGCTGAGAACAAGTCATCTAAGACAGAGATGGCCAAACTACATCTACTGACCCGTATGTGACTCCTGAGCAGTATGAAAAAGGCTCCTGTGCCAGGGCTACTTTATGTCAGTGTCAGAGCTATGCTGGGGATTATTTGCATCCTCAGTTACAGGAGAAAGTGAGCCACAGATCCTATTCAGATGCAGCCTAGATCTTTCCCCAAAACAGAGGGCCAGTGGCCTGGTCTCACCCAGAGCCTTTCTCCTGCCCTTGGGCTCTCCAGGACTTACAGGTTGTATCGTGTCTCTCTTGGCCACCTCAAAGGGCTGGTGTGCGAGCTGAAAGTCAGAAAGGCTGGTGACTGCTGCTATAGTACCTCTCTGTAGGGTAGTGCTGTTATTCCTATTTCAGCACAGGACTTCAAACCAGCAATGGAGATTTTTAATAAACAAGCCCAGACTCTATAGCAGTAGATGGTATTACAACATCTTTCATTAATTAGTAGTATATGCAACTAAAGCAGACTACACAGAATTAAACCTAAAATTCCTACCAAGCCTTGCCTCTAGCTAGTAGCATTAAGTATTTTTAATAAAGAAATAGCAGTCACTGGTGGCCTTGAAGGTACTTGTCTGAATTTGCCTAAGAGAGGAACCAATTTGTTGCAGCTCTGCTAAAAATCTCTGTAGACAGCAACAATCAAGCAAGAAACTGAACAGCGCAGCAATCATTAGCCATTAAAATCAGTGCCAGGCTCCTTTGCTACTATCAGTTGGGAATGAGAATGTTTCTTTCCCATGCTTGCAGCTTAAACACCCAAGCCCTAAACAGGCACAGCAGTGATTAAAAACTAGAATTACAGATCCAGGCAGAGTGAACTAGGACAGATTCAGGCTGCATAAACATACCTTCAAGATCTCTGGAGCACAAAGAATTAAAGCAAGGCAGTAAAACAGAAACTCAGCTTGAACAGTTGGCTCTGGAAACTCTCTCTTTCAGTACTCAGCAATGCAAACCCACCTAGCCCCCGTCTGTTGCACCGCACCTCTCTTGGACATTTCCTAAAGGCAGCAGTACTCCACACTAGCATTTACAGAGAAAAAAATGCCAGCTCTGGGGATGGGCTCCATATGTTTAGGCTGAAAAAAGAGAGGTTGTTCCAAAAAGAAAGGACAGCTTTAATCAGGTAGGAGCAAAAAAGCACTGTTTCCAAAGCCATTAAGAGCCTATTTCTTGCCTTCTCACCCAAGAAGTATTTTAAGAATCTGTGTCATTTTGTTTCTACTCTAAGTCTGCAGGGGGGACAGCTAGTAAGCACAGAAGTCTTTTTGGTTATTTCTTGCTAAGAGACTGTACTTTCCACTTTTAAATGATACAGTCTTTCCAGAAGGTTTGATTTGATTTCTCAAGGTCAGTGCAATATCATAGAGCAAAAACAACAACAGAAGCCCCTTACCTGTGGCAGAGTGAAGACTCTCTAAGCTCCAGTATCTGGACAAGACGCCTCTCATCCCACCACCACCACACACCACCCCACTGCTGTCTGAATCCGAACCTGGCGAGAGCCCGGAGCTTCCACTGCTACTGCAATTTTCTCCACTATGTGCCCCGCTGGACTCACTGGGGCACTGCTGGGTCCTCATGCAGGCAGGTGAAAGGGAGAGCCAGGGGCTCTGCTGTGCTGGGGGAGGAAACGGGCTGAGCACGCTGTGGCTGCTCTCGGGGCACTGGTACCTGGTACTGCTGTCTAAGGACTGAGCTGGATTCCTATCCTCTGCTCTGCTTGTCTCGATGCATCCTGACATCATAGGGGTCCACTAAGGAGGCTCCCTCTGTGGCAGCTCAGCTGCTCTCAGCTGCAGCTCCTAGCAGCTGATTTTTATTAAAGCTGATCTCAAGGCACTAAAAAACCAAGGGCAGGGCAGAAAGCTTTCCTCCTAGTTTAGCAAAACCGTCAAATTAAAAATAAATAAGTAGGAATAGTAAAATTTCATGCATTTTAAAAATGCCCAAGTGAGAGAGACCTTGTGTTATCTGTTTCCCCTGAGAACTCAGAAAGGACTTAACATATAAACTAATCACGTTTAGAACTGGCTGCTGCTGCTGCTATTAAAAAACTATTTTTATAAGTCCTCAGAAAAAGAATTCAAAATGAAATCAAAGCCAGAGAAGCACAGATTGAGATTCAGGGAAGCTGCAGCTGGGAGCTTAAAAAAAAAAAAAAAAAAAAAAAAAACAAAAAAAACCCCACACATTTAACATCCATTCCCAGACTGCAGACCTAGGATGATCCCTTCTTCAGTGTGTGATCATTTATAAGAGACTTCAGTCTCAAGTCAAACAGCATTGCTGACTGATTTTTAACTAGAAGGTTTTATATGCTCATTACCTGCCATGTGATGCAATATGTTCCTATAAAAAGGATTCTGAAAGAAAGTTAGTTTCCTGAGAATGGAGAAATAGCTGTGCTGTTTAACAACAGCTCTGAGACACCACAGAGGTTTTATGATAAGGACACCTTCCAGCTGCCACTCTGCTAAAGTACAAAAATGCACTAGCACAGCTGGGACAGTGGCAGTCACCCAGAGCTGGGACACAAGTACAGGAGTATGCTGGGAAATACCAACTGCCCCTACCATTTGCAAAGCAAATGTTTGTCTAGGCACTTAAACCCAAAACCAGGAGCCTGATTTCACACAAGAATTGAAAACACTTGTTTTACTGTTTCTACGTTAATGCTGTCCAAAGTAAATAAAGCCACATTTTCATATAAACATCATATCCTCCTCAGACAGAAAGATCCCTTTGATTTTGCCTTACTATCTGTGCAATAATAGAGGGATATTTCACATCAGTAAGACTTCTGTTTTATGGAAGATTTCTCAAAAGAAAAATCCTTTGCCTCTATCACTGCAGGTTATTAAAAAGCACTCAACAGTGCCGAGTCAATTTTTGAGTCTTTGATTCTTCCACTTATTCTTTACAAGAGGGGACTCTGCAGTAACAGTAAAAATAACACTCTTCCAGTTGCCCACTATAAAGTCTTCCTTCAATTATCTTCTGAATGTAGCTACTTAAACCAAAAAATGTTCATCTCCATCTCCCAGTAAAGAAATGGAGATGTGTCCTAGGTTTGACTGCCTAAGAACCACTCTTCGGCATTGATCCGGTCCTTTTAGGGACTCTTACGACTGCTCGTATGAAAGCACAGATTTGAGAGAAACCCTGACTGATGATAATAGCGAGGGCTAAGAAACAGAGCTGAATGCAGCCGTTCTGTGGGTACGGCACACGGGTGGTGAGAGGAGAAGGAAGCAGCAGCACAGCTCTTCAGACACCAGGGGCGCTAAGAAAAGGCGGCGGTCCAGCCCCAGGGAGCCCACTCTTGCTCCTTGAACTCCATGCCTGCTATGGGAGAAGCAGGTAAACTCCATGTACCTGCACCTTCCCTTGACTGAACTGCTAAACCAGACAGCATGAGAAAGGCTCTGTAGCAACTGCCCTTGCCCCGAGATCTCTGCCCCTAACCTGCTGAAGTTGCTCCACCTGTTCCCTGCTAACCCTCCCACTCTCTGGCCTGAATGCTTTTTGCAGCCATTGAAATATGTTTAGCCAGTGCCAGAGACAACAGTATGGTGATCCTAGCTGAAGGTGCTACTGAGGTACATGTATTACGTGTACGCACTAGATCGGCCTTGTTTCATTGCATTAAAAAAACCCAAATACACTACAAAGCCTGGCTATGGAAGCCACAGTCTTAAATCAGAGTTCAAAACTGCAACTCCTCATAGAAGGGCTCCACCTCTGGACACATTTTGTAGTCTTTTTTTTAAAAAAAAAAAAAATTCACACTGATTTTCTTCGCTGATTTTTGAAAGAGAAGATGCTTACTGTCAGAGCTGCAGTCACAGCAACTGTCTCCAACTACAGACTGGGGACCTCATTGAGCAGCCTATACTCAAAAAGCTGCTAGATTTTTTAGTCTCTCCTGGGTTCTCCTACAGTCTCTTACCTTTTAACAGTGATCACCAGAGTTGTTTAGGATTCTAAAGAATATTCTTTATTTTTTTACCCCATGGAAAGCTTGTATTTATATACCTAAATATTTCACCTCAGTAGCTACCACCTATGATCCCAGCCAACTGAGTATGACAATTTTTCAGGACTTGGCTATCACTTGGCCGAGCTTTTAAAATGTTGGATAAAAAACCTTTGGTGAGCATATGTTTTTAGAGACCTCACTGAGAGCAAACATCTGTGGCTGTGATTAAGCAAAATCAAGATTGACATAGCAGGTCTAATCTTCCTGTGATTTAGAAATAGAAGGAAAAATACAGAAGACAACACGATTAGCTTTAGACAGTTAAATGCAATAGTACTTCCATGGGTTAATAAGGATGGAATTGGCATTTCATGCTACAGCTGCAGCGATACACTTCTAAGGACTCACAGACCACTTTTTTTTTCCTGTGTCCCTTCAAGAATTAAAATGACAAAAATGGGAATAAATAGCTCTGCTTGTTATTTTGCTGAACTACAGGACCACTAAATATTTATAAGACATGATGAAATCCTGTTATTAAGCTAATATTTTCACTCTTGAATAGATTTCTCCAGTGGCTGTCAGACATCTTCACATTAACTGTTGCCAAGTGCAAGCTTAACAGCACATCTATAGCTGGGAAAGCAGGATGAAAATTGGCCACATGATATTGAGTAAACAAACAGTCCCTTTGCCTCCAAAAAATACTTTCCACTATACCAATCAGGGCAGAGGATAATTCAGAATCACTAAGTTGTCTGTTTTCCACGCTAACTACAAAGTCTCGGACCTTGAGAACTTGGCTTGCCTATTCCTGTTGCTCATGCAAGATTTCCAAGGCCCCCAATATGTTCATCATCAGCATAGGTCAGTCAAAATGAATTCATGCCTCTTTGGCAGCCATAATCCATACTGGCATTACAATGGGACTCTTGCAGATAGCTGAGGGTGAGCACAAAGATTTTTGGTTGTTTCAATCTGACAGATATAGGGGAAATAGCCCAAAAAATTCAGACTACTTTTAAATAATAGAGGTTTAAAAACTGTTCTACTACAGCTGTATGAGACAAATCTGATCTTGTATTAAACTAGTTACGAGCATCTCCCTCTTTGAGGAGGTGACAAACCTTAAAGGTCAAGGGTCATGTGTGTGACTTTATCTAAATATTTTACAGATTCTCTGACAGTAGAATGGGGAAAATGGCCAGGAGAAGGTAACAGGGGCAGGAACAAGGAAGAAAACAGGAGAGTTTACAGCTGAGAAGCACTCAGAAGCAGGGACTTCTAGAAGGGACTTTACCTCCCACTCTCAGATGCCTACCTGTTTCTGTGTGTCACTGTGACTCTTTCCTGCTGTAAGGTCCCTATGGAGAGGCTCAGAGATGGCAGCACCTTCCCGAAGAGGTCCACCTGCTCTGGATCTGTGGGCTTGTAGCTCCTCCCCTCAGAACTGCCCATCTCCTGACTTCAACCTAGCCTTAGCTGCATCCTCACAGCTGCAACCCCTGCCCAAACAGCTCCCCAGCATCATCCCCAGTTTTAGGCAATGTCCTCAGTTTTCAAATAAACAGATAGACTCAAGAGGGAGATGGGGAAGGAGGGGTGAAGCAGGATATCTAGAAGACAAATGCACTCACCCACACCCCTTTAACCTAAAGCCTTGCTAACCTTCCCTTGCTCTCTTCCAGTAAGAGTTGAGCATTCCCTTGTCACCCCTTTTCCAGTGAGTCCTGGGTCAAATGGGCTCTCAAGACCTTCAGAGACTGGCAAGAAATAGAAAAGAATTTCTGTATCTATTTCAGGAAGTGGCTTATTTCCTAGACTGATATTTCACATTAGTTCAGTATAATCAAACATTGTTAAGTCAGGCAGAAAGGGAAAAGTACTTACTGCAAGGTGCAAATAAAGATATGGGCCATGACCAAGCAACTACAAGGGTAGGACACTGTATTCCTCAATACTACCTGCCAAAGAGTGCAGCGCAGCCTGGAACACCTTCCCAAATATTTCTGATAAAACACTATTTTAACTTCTTTGCTAACCTCTGCAGGGCTTAACCTCTCTCCTCTGGAGGAGGCTCAAGACGCATTCAAGCTTCCCTGAATAAGGAGAAGACAGTACCACCTCAACTGCTCTTTATTTCACAGATGTTAGAGCCATCTACTGGTTCTTTACAGTTTCTCGAGGCCTCTGGGCTGAAGAGAGGACAGGAAGGCAGTCTACACAACTCTTCCAGAGACAAAAAGCACCTGACCCTTCTTGCTGAAATATCCAAGATGACAGGTTTGAGCTTGTCCCATCTCCCCAAGCATGACATAATGGCAGAGAGAACAGTGACTCACTGCTGCAGAGCCAGGACTGGTTAGAGAAAGCCTTACGTTAATGAGCGCAGCAGCTACAACATTAAAAATCAAGCCCTTCTAGCACTGGTGGCACGTTGTGAATGGATGGCCTCTCACCTTCTGAAACAGTAAGTTTGTGCCCAGCTAAGCTCTTGTCCTGCGATCATGGCAATCATCTCTTATACCTGGAGAACTGAAAGGGGCTCTGAAACAACACCATCACCCACAGCCTCTGAAGCATTCCTTGTACCACATGAACCATAAGCAGATTTGGGGCATGAGAATTTTACCCACATTTTCAGTATGGCAATATACAGCACTACTGTGTGTTGCTCAGTACTTTCACACTGAGTGTCCTTGATGACTATAATAAATGCTAGAAACATTATACAAGTAATTGCAGCTTAATCATTAAGAATCTTAAAATTAGATTGCATGGATTCACCATTTTATTTTACATTTATCTTAAATAACATACAAGTCTGTCAAAAGCAACAGATTCCAAAACAAAGCTGTGCAACACTCAGAGAGGGCATGCTGTTGCACTACTGCTGCCTCAAGGACATTCTCACTCCTAAAACTGACCCAACAGCTTATACCATTGCCTCTACAACCTGTATTTTTCTTCCCAGCTATATCACACCACAGGAGGAACCCACAGCCTTAACACCCAAGGGTGCTTCACATGAAGCCCAGCAGCAGTAGCTAATCAGAGATGGCAGTAGTAGAAGTCTTGCAGCTCTTCCTCTGTTCATCAGTTTTCTTCCCCATTAGCATGTTTTTTTGTTTGGTTGGTTGGTTTTTTTGGTGGGAGGAAAAGGGTTTTGCTGCAGCATTTTGTTTGTTTTGTTGCAGCATTTTGCTTGTTTTGTTGCTTATCCACAGAAATTTCTGAGGTCTATACTTAGGTCAGGGTTTGAAGCACTTGCTTCCTGTATTCACTTCAGGAATATTATGTGAATCTCATAGATGATTCAGGTTCAACATCCCAATTTTAGAGGCTTTAGAACACCCAAGGCATGACCAACTGGTCAATCTGCATTCACCCCCTCTATCTCCCCCAGAATTCATACACAGACACTTCTCAGTTACATGCCCCCAGTTGGGAACTATCAAGACATTTGTATCAGCTGTGACTCAGAATTTACTCCTATGACAATGGTGCTTAGGGATTTCAGCTGATGTCAGAGACGCACAGACAACTTGACAATGATGGGCTTCCATTTGGGATTTCCAAGGGTTAAAGCTGCAGCCTTTTTAATTCAGCTAGTCCTAAGTCTGGTATTGCCTCAATACCAGAATCTTGGGACAGATAAGTAATTAAGCTCTCAGTGCTGACAGAGCAGAGGCAGAGTTCCTGATACCATAGTAAGCTGCATCTTATTTTCAGATGAAACCTCAAGACTCCATGCATGAATTGTATGAAATGCCAGAAAGCAAACTGATTTTGCTCGACAAATATGATGACCATTAGAATCTTATATGATTAGCACAAGGTTATGTTCTCTTAATTAAGCGATTCCAGCAGCATTTAATCAATGGTACAGGGAGAGTTTCAGAAGCAGAAATGGCAGCTTGGCACCCAACTGTGATTGGCTTTTGCTGGCTAAATTTCTAGCCACTAAACAACTCCTCCGAAGTCTGCTTCCCTTATCCATCCTGATGTACTATAATAGAGATATCTGCAGTGTTTGGGCAGGCATTGTCAGATGGAAAATTTAAAAACTTGGCAAAAATAAGTCTCACTGTTTAATAATCTGTGGGAATTGCATTTTAGTTTTGAAGATGTGTCAGTCATTGGAAATGAAACAGACAACATACTTCATGCATATTCCTCATGAAAATATCACATAAAATACAGGATATCTTTCCATTAAGATGATTTATTTAAAGTACAGGGAACTTCTATCCCTAGAGACTCATTTAGCTGCATTAGTGCCTAACTAGCAACTTAGAGGAACCTTACCACACCTACTGTACCCTCCTCTAGGAAATACAAAGCAGGGAGTCTGTTTTGGCTGCAGAAACCAAATTCAAGAGCATGATGTATACAACATTATCTTGGGCAAGCTGGAGTTCTCATGAGACAACATGTTTCTACACCAAGCATACTATCATTGGCATTAGTGAACTTTCCCTATCAATTGCAGTAGTTAACAAGTTGCATCCATGCTTTAGACCCAAACTATTGATTAACACTATAACAAGGTTACATGCTATAAGTTCAGTTGTGAAGCTTTTAATTGTTTTAAGACTGATTTACTGAAAAATGCAGTCTGCCCCCACATCACTTTGATGTGCTATCAAAAAGGTAATCCAAACAAATTGTGAGGCTTCCTTCGCTCAGAAAACACACAGAAAGGATTAAATTCAGTTAGACACTTGGCAAAGGTCATCTTTTTCAAGTCAGTGTCACAGGGATCTCTGATACAGGAGAGCTTTGCAGCTATGTGGAGATGGGGCTGAAATGTTCATGGGGAAAACACAGCACACTTTGTGAATCCAAACCAGCTCCCTCCACCACCACCCCAGGCAGAAGTCCCTTTGAGCAGCACAACTTGCTTAGGAACAGTGATGCACCTGATCACTGCCTCTGAGCAGCATCCTGGACCTTCATTCAGGGACAGAACAACTAGAACCTGAACATCACATGGCAGAATTAACTTCAAAGCTACTCAGACATCTTTCATATCTGGATGCACCATGCAACAAAAATAGGTTAGAGTGCTTATTGTGCAGCTTCCGTATTCAATGAACCAGAGGTTAATTTTCTCATAACACATTTCAAAGTAAGAGCAGCGTACAAACCAGGAAGAGAAACGCGCTGTTTCCAGCCGACGCAGTCTAAGCCTGTTGGAGTGCTCTGGGAAAATGGATGCAGCTTAAGTGGCAGAATGTCAAAGGCAACAGCAGAAGTAACGGATGGACTCATTCCAGCCTGCAACAAGAGATGGAAAACAAAGACAAGACATTGAGCTTAGATACTCCATAGTACAAATATAGCATCCATTATGGAGCACCTGTTTCCAACTCTGATGCTTGCTGATGCAAGCAACTAGTACATTAGTAAACATCTGCACACATGGATGATTATGGCTAGAGAGCTTAGAAAACATAGTGAGAAGGCAAGGAAAGCTGCAAGGGGATAAGAACTGTAGGATAACAGAGCACTGATTCAGGTACTACCTCACTCTAAACACATACCTACTTTCACGGAACGTTACTCTCCTTATGAGGCATAGAGTGCGGGGGGGGTGGGTGGGGGGGAGCAAACCACTATCGCAACTCATCTTGTCAGCTACAGAACTAATTAAGATTTGTTTCCTACAACTTATGTCTCTTGGTTGCTCTTCTGGTATTTAAGAAATAAAGCTTTTCCCTTCAGAGATTTATTGATAAGTCTCCAGCTATATAATATTCAGCCAATACCACATTCTTTCCCTCAGTTAATGACACATACAGGACGTCTCTCCCCTTTACCTGGCTAATTGGTTTCATGAAACTTAGAGAACTCTATGAAACATCGAAACCTTTATACCATTGCCAGATCTCATTGAATTAACAGTCTGTGCTGGCTAAAGGGGGAAAAGCATGGGTACATGCATATACACAGAGCACGACCTTATCAGACAATAAGCAAGATAGCTTGTAATCAAAGACACTGAAACTTGAATGCTTGACATGTAATGCAGATTTGCTTTTATTCCCCCCCCCTTTTTTTTCCTTCTCTCTTCTCACCCCCTCCCCCAACTCCATCCCTCCTATGTCTGGCATCCACATAAAACATCTGTGACTGGGAGACGAACTGCAAGGCAGCAGGTCAGTAAGCACTGGTCCCATAGGCATAGACACTCTTCATCTCTATCACTACTGCCCCCTCCTCTTACTACTGTGACACTGCATTATGTCTCCATGTTTCACTGAAGCAAGAGTTTGGGATAATGAGGTCCAGTTGTTTACCTGGGATTCTTCCCTCTCCTTAGCAGCCCATACTGTGTCCTAAAGTCTGCCTCACACTACTACTCTAAGTATCCAGCTGACAACCCTCCCGTTAAAGCCTTCTTTTTAGAAGACGGTTATCAGCCAAAACTTCCTTCCAAAAGGAAACAGCAAACTAAGTGCATTGAACAGCCACACACTGTCCAAGCAGCTGAGGATGCTGTTGCTCTGTGCCTAATTTGCTATATTCTTCCTGGATTGACTTTCCTGAAACAAGGAGAACACCACCAGTATTTTGGCACAGATCACCATTTCCAGAGTGACAGCAGGAATCCTGTTCAAGTTAACCTGAGCAGTGCCTGTTTATTTAGAAAATCCCAACAGAGCCCAGGTGGCAGAATATGCTCTTCCAGAGACAAGATCAAGTAAACCAGGCAACATACTGAACTACAGTTGTGAAAACCTAGCCTTTACAGATGGTGTTACTTGCATGAGAGGTGATAGAAGGCATTATTGTTACATTTAAGACAAGGAAGCAGGATGTTGCCTCAGGGCCATTACAATAAAAACTGCAAGCTCCATTTTTATTACTGCCCAGAACAACAGAAGAGGAGGTTTCAAGTACAGTCATTATTTGACTTTTATACTAGGGGAGCCAGAACTGTACAATCCCAAGAAGGGAAAGGAAGCACTTTCAGAGATCTTAATAGTATGTGGGCAGGGTTTCTCCCTCCCAACAAGGGAAGGGAGAGGAAAGGAGGGAGGAGAGTGCAGTAAAGACCCTCTCTTTTGCATTTTCTTCCATGACTTCAAGAGGATTATTTCTATGCTCATATACACAGAGTACTCCCCACTGAAGAGTTCAGTCCTTGGGAGAGGCATTTACCTCTGTTGTGTGTCTATGGGTTGTTAGGTGCACAACAGAGGGAAATTTATCTTATGCAATCCCCCCTCCAAAGTGCTCTCATTACTCTCTTGAAATGCCTTTGATGATGGGGCTCATAACCATCCTACCACACTGCAAAACTTATTTTTCTCTTATTTTCGATGAGGTAGAATCAGGTGTCCACAAGAAGTATCCAGGACAATAAGCTAAAGATCTATTTTTCACTGCTTTTTATTTCTCATTCATAACAGAAGATAGAGCTTTTTCTGTACCAGCCCCCTCTGGATATATTCCCCTGACGTGCCTTTTAGAAATCCCTCTAATTTGGCAATGCAGAAACTGTGTTCTGACAAATGCACACAGACACCACGTCTGTGCCTCTATCACCGTGCAGTGCACAGGCATCAAGCTTAACAGTCGGGTTTTAACTTTTTGTTGAAACAGGAAAGCGGGATAGAAGCAGACAGGCAGCTAGAAGATAACACTAAAATAATTCTTCCAAAACTAATTCCCAAAACAGAGCCTACAACCATTATAGCATTATATGTATCAGTGGTTTGGGGCACTCTGCTCTAGCTGGGGAATTTAGACTGCATAAAAGCCAACCAACAACAAAAAGACCCCTAAAAGCACCCCAGCACCACATTGTGAAACCCTCCACGATGCTAAGGGCAGAACCTATGGCCAAGCAAAAACTGATTCACTCACGGTCACGTGAGTTTCTCTTATTCCACTTCAGGGGATGCAACGTTCAAAGGCTTGTCATGACCAGTTAAATGTTAACACTCTAAGGTACAAGATCAGAGGATGCTCAGCTTGTTACTGGTAGCATTTCATTATAAGGGACAGTTGGGTCAAGCTTTGAGTTTGACTCTAGGGATTTACACAGACTGCTCCCATTTAAAGCAAATCAGCAGCTTACTGGACTTGAGCAAAATGAAAGTCAGTATTTAGTGTTGTTTAAGACTGACATTTCAGTGGCTATTCTTTAGTTTAAAAGTAGTTTCTTGACTGTTTATGTCCATCTTCCTCTGAATCCCAACTGCCAGCCTTCAAAGTAGTCTGATACACTGATATTACTGATAGTTTGATTAAAAAAAATGATACTCATTTGCATACATTAATCTAAATGATAGAATAACAGCTGAAATGAGCACTGAAGGCCAGGGATTTGTTTTCTATCTCTCCCTAGTCTGCCCTATTTAGCTGCTTCCACAATATTACAGCATTACATCACCTTGTATGCTGACCTGATCTTGACTTAACACAATATGACTTATCATAACTGAAGCCACACATCCCAAGGCAGCCATGTGTCAGAAAACATCAGACTTGCCATTTTAGATTGCCAAAGCCCCCTACAGTTGCCTAGTTTCAGTCACTAAACCACAACAGACAATAAATGCCTTACAAAGCTGCTTTTGTGATAACTTACTTCTCTTTATAAAAAGGGACTTGGGCGTCCTTCTAAAACTGCCCCCAACACTGCAGCTTGTGACAGCACTCCCACCACATCTGGGGTACGAATGAAGAAAACCATTGTATTAGTTTCAAATATAGCCTAAGCCAGCACTATTACAGTAATAGAGCGTTACAAAGATGGAATAAACCACAATGGGAAAGGGAAACAACATGATGACTATTATAACTGAACAATAAAGACTAAGGAACGCAGTTACATGGACATATGGGAAATAGGCCTTGAACCTCAACCGTTCTCTCAGTAAAACTTAGCATTATACTCTCTTGGCCTGCACACAAAGATAAAAACTTACTTAACATACTCAGCTCAAAAAAAACAGGCAACCAGAAGCAGTAAAAGGCCAATCTACCTGCACACTGCCAAATACCTCCCACTCACCTCACCTACACAGAAGCTAATGCACCAGAAAGGTAACTCAAACCCAGGGCCCCACAGGTGGGTGATGTTAAGTGAGGGCACCTCACGGGAGCTGGGCAGCTGCTACCCATTACACAGCTGATTACAGTTTAAAGGTAAGTCAGTATCTTAAAATAAGGTTGGGAATGTTTTAAGGAGAAGCTGCTTTCTGGTGGCATCAAAAAGTGCAGTCTATCAACAAAACAGATAGCATTTAAGCTACTGAGGTAACTGGTTGCTCCTCCTAGAAGCACTAATGGTCTCAGAGCTGGCCAACATACCCTGGAGCATAGGCTAGATTTCCACCACTATCCACATTCGTCAAGCGATTTTAAGAAATATTTTTAGCACGCTTTACTTAAGCTCAGTGATAAATAGAAGCCAGTATGCTAGGGACACAATTCTCTAGCTCGTTTCTGAACAAAGCACCAAAATAACACAACTTTTTTCTTTCTTTCTTTCCCTTTTTTTTTTTTTTTTTTTTTTTTTTTTTTTTTTTTTTTTTTTTTTTTTTTTTTTGTTAACATTAGCATACACTTCGTGCCTCAGGAGGGTTATTTGTTGTCTCGGACACACAGGTAATAGTGGGCCTGAGCATCCTCACCGAACTGAGGACAGACAACACATGACAGAATCATGACCAACGTTCATCCAATCCTCAGCTGGCTACATTCTGAAGAGGCAAAGAAATACAAAAAAGTGCAGACTTTAGCCCTTCCTCTTGAGGAAGACAGTTCTTCAGAAACCCTTTTCCTGGAATTGGCCTTTCTGTCCTGGGTGTTCATCGGCATTTGAGGGGAGTTGCTCGCAGGCAGACAGTTATGAGGCAGCAGACTCTGCCCACGAGCCCCAGCAGACAAGTTTAGCTTTGCCTCGTAGCAGACAAGTTTAGCTTTGCTGGGTGAATGGTTTCTGCCTCGCCATCAGCAAAACTATTTATGTGCCTAAGCTCAAGCATGTGCTAAAGTGCTGGCAGGATCAGGGCCTCAGCTTTCTTAGACATTGTCGTTTTAATACAAGAGCAACCAGAAACAGGCAAGAAGCCCAGAAGAGAGAAAGGCAAACAAATGAAGAGAACAGATTGAAAGCCCTGAAGAAAAGTCTTAATTGAAAATCTACTACTTGATTTCAAGCTTGCTCAAAAGCTTCTTCACATTATTAGCAGAAGTTGCACAGAGTTTTCCCACTACTTCATATCCTTTTCCCCCAGAAGTTTGGTGTTTTGTTTGTAAGAGCTAAATTTGGCTCCTGGATGCAGATTCACGGCTCTCCCCGAAGGAAGCAGACCTTAGCTCTGGATCCCATAGTAGTGGATGCCATCAGTGTGAGCCCCAGCAGCCACAGTTTGTCACAAGCAATCATAATCCTGATCTCAAAATCTCCCATGGTGTAGAGCAGATTACTAACAGTTAAAATTCCAATGGCAATGTTCTCCTAAGCACTTCATAAAGGAATTGCTAGAAGTCTTTCCTCAGCAAGAAGATCAGAGCTGGCCTCAGATATAAGGAAAAATTTAATTTAGAGGTCACTTTTCAAAGTGATACAGCAATGCTACAGGCACTGAATGAGATTTCATCAGTTTAATTTATACTGATATAAGACAACTTTGATTTGCTCTGTGTCCTCCCTTTCAGCCTTCAGAGCAATCTGATGTAATCTCACATCCTATTGATCAGCATGGCATAGGGCAGGAACTGCTCACTTGCAGTGACGAAAACAACCGCCACCTTTCAAGGTAACACATATATGGGCGAATTAAATGTTATAGAATCAATCTCCACAGACTACCAGGCCCAAAGAGAAGCAGAGAGAACTGGTACAAGACACAGTGCAAGAAGAGGGATACGATGACAGCAGAAAAGAGCAGCCGGAACAGCGAGAGGAAGACAGTGCCAGAGGAGGAGGAGGATGGTAGTTTCTTACTTTTAACTGGTCTTCTGGGAGGTGCTTCAATTGAATTCCTCCCTCTGGCTGTATGTCCTTCTCTAGCTTCCTTTTTTGGTTCCTCTCCATCCAAACATCATCGAAGCTGAAGCACTTATAGAGGGGTTTAGGTCTCTTCCTTTTCCTCTCTGGAATCTCCTTGGGTTTTTCATCCGGAGCAAGGAAGGAAAGCCTCCGGGCTTTGCTATCAAAGGTTGAGAGAGGGCGTGGGGATGGTGAAACCTGGGGGGGCCTCCTTTTGTGATGGGGAACCCATTTCTCACTTGGCCTCTTTTCAGGTGGTGTTTGACACTGCTGTTTACACTCCTGTATTACAAGCAATAGGTGAAAACACAAGGTTTGTTGATTGGAAATTTTGTTTGCTTTAAATCAGGGTGAAAAGGGGATGGCACAACTCAGTTGTCTAGTCTCAGAACTGTTCAGAAGAAAAAGCATTCCCATGAAGGCTGGAAGGTCGAAGACAGCCTGTCCTAGCCTCCTGAGGCTTAGGGATACTCCATCCTGAAGTAGTAGCTCTGCTATGCTTCGAGACAGTGTAATATACATTCCCTCTGCACAGGACCATGCCCTTTTCACCCGCATTCTAGATGACATATTACAATAACATTACAACTGGGATTTAGGTCACTCTGTCTGTACAGCATTGTTTACAAAGATAGAGTGTGTCTCTGAAAAGGGAATAATGCCCAGTCTTGTTGGTCTGTGTTTTCCCCACTGTACTTCACCTATAGAAAGTGAAAATGCTTCTTAGATGCCTAGAGGTCTGATATATTAAACCCAGTGCTCTGCACTTCACTCTCATTTTCTTTTAATGTGTATAGCTGCGCAAAATAAATCTTTTATACTAGAAAAAATTAAAACCAAGCATGCCCCAAGGAATCGAAATACTAATCCAGGTAGCATCAGTGTTAAAGTCAGTAAATTTTAAGGTGTGAGATAACTGTATCAAGGAATGAATGATCTCAGGAATGTCTTTTTGGGCCAAGAAAATTTTTGTCCTGACATCTGAGTCCCTCCAGTCTCACAATTCATTTGAAGAACCCAGACACAACAATCCTTAAACTGTTACAGGCATTTCCTATTTACTCTGAATTAACCAGCAGTCATGTCCTAGATCAGTTCTTTTTTGCCACTGGCCAATCTAAAACTCTGCTCACATGCCATGCCCCACGTGGAAAGGAGAGTGTATCCTGCTGGCATTCTATGCCTAACCCCAAGGTATCAGGGAAGAGCAAGGAGGCAAAGCTACACAGACTTCAAATAAAGGATATATTAGGACAGTTTGCTCTTGCCTGCTGGATAACACAATTGCCTAAGTAAAACTGTGTCACAAACAATTAGATTAATTATATTAACAAGGCCCATGCAATGCAAAACCCTGCCACACTGGCAAACTGGTAATTGTGTAGAACTGTTCCATATTGCTGCTATCAGCACAAAATCTCTGTCCTGGCTGTAAGTTGGAGAACGTTAACCATTAGGAGATGAGAGAGGGGCTGTTCTGTATTTCACCGTGCTGAGAAGTTTTACTGGTGCGGTAATATCAGAGGTGTCAGGGACGAGTCCTAGCTGGGCGCACATGCTCTCTGTGTTCCCCCGCACAGAAGTATGGCCTGCGGTGCCCTTTGAGGGCATTAGCTAATGTGACTCACCAAACTGTGGGGATGCAGTAAAGGGTAGGACCTTTTCAGTCCTGCTCACGCACAGAGCCACATGCACCCAAATTTACAGTTTCCAAACTGAAGGGGAAGAAGGGACATCCATACGTGGGCAAAGCTTCACAGAGAAATCGGGCTGCTGCGCGGGGAAGTGATCGTTCTGCTGCTGCTCGCTGCTGGGGGCAGGTTGCTGTGTGAGGCTCCCCGGTGTGGCAGCCAGATGTGAGCGCTTGCGTACTGAAGTCTTGTGCAGCCACTGACTAAAATCTCAACTAACCCCAGTGAACTGAGCACGACGCTGCTGTTCTGTAAACAATCCTGGGTCTGTGGAGCAGGGGTCCAGATCAAATAAGCGTGCATACTGCCTGGGTGTATTGCTGTGTCTCCTCCTCGCAGCACATAAGACAAACCAGTCAGTGCTGAAGTGTATGAAAGATTCCGTTAAATCTCAGTAAAAGGTCAAGCCCTTTCCATCATTTAGAGAATGAAGAAAGACTCTAAGGTCAAACTCACTGCAGTGTAAGGTACTGGGAAGAGAAATTGGTAAACTAAGTATTTACTTAAGGTGAAATTCAGATACTGTTTGTTAACTGTATATTGGGCTTGCTTCAAGAAGATCTTTGTTGTGAAGAAGGGCAATTCGGGAAAGATTCCCACTGGACCATTATGAGGGCACAGAAGATTTTGTTTCTTAGACTGGAATAAAAATGGGCCCTTTTTTGAAGATACTTTATCCCTTTTCTTCTTTCCTAATCACTTTCCCATCTCTGCCCATCTTTCTTATGAGGCAGTCTGTTGAGTGAAGGCTCTCTGAAAGCTCATTGATTTCTATGCCTGGTGTACAGGGTAGGACATAGGCCAACCCCGAGTCTCAAAGACTCATCAGGAAGCAAATGTGAAGCACTGTGAAGCAAAATCTCCTGGATTTGCTGACCTCCAAGAGAAGATACGATGCTGCATCTTAGAGAAATCACAGTGCATCCTAAGCACTACACATGAAATGGTGGCTGTTCAGTAGGAATAGATGCCAACTGGCTGCATAGGTGTTGAAATTTGGAGATTTCAATACTGTAACTTTACATAGGACTGAAGAACTAGGGTGAGTGATAAAGAGGAAGGGCAGACCTAACCCCACTGTGCTATCCTAAAGATGCTATTCTAAATTCAAAAACCACTAGCTGACAAACTCTCTCAGGAAGTGAGTGACAACAGGGAATGCGAATGGCAGCTGATCCATTAAAGTTTGGTGCACCATCACAGCATGACAAATATTGAGACTGCTGGCAGAATATCTGGCTGGGGGCTTGGGGAACATATGCATATCTCCCCAGTAGAGTGCATGCAGGGATCTGAGCTCAAAGAACTCCACAGTTACGCATTTTTTAGCATGCCATCAAGTCATCCCCTGTAACAATGTGGAACATAAAATAATTTTTCTTTTAATCCACCATTAAGCTTAATTTTATGACCTTTTGGGTTAGCACTATACATAAGGAAGGTCATCCTTGTGTTTAGATAATAGTTAAACCTATGTTGGAAAGATTTAAGACTGCAAACATACTTTGCTTAATGCCTCTGCTGTATTTTCAGAAGTATCTGATAAAAACGGCTTTACTCATGAAAAGCCACTGGCTACAGAATTGGGTACAGTTCTACTTCGTTTCACAACATCAAATAAATCTACCTTGGGAATAAACAAAAGCCTTATCTGCCTTAATAGATTAGATGTTGTGTCCTGAAAGCTGGGACAGTTACATTAATTTCTAGGCTCTAGCTGCATTTAACCGATTTCTGGTATCATATTTTGAAGCCCCCAGCAGAATCAGTAAAATTCAACCATTTTCATGTGACTTACATACCATCTAAATTTTTCATCATTTTCCTTAAAGTACTTAATTTAACTATCAATTTAAATAATTATTTCTTTGCTCCTAATGGTTGCGTTCTAAGATGTGAATTTGTCTGTTCAAGGCTTTACACACGCCTCTTCTCTCCATTCTTTTCTAGACACTTTTTTGGGTACCTAGGTATTTGGGTATTTACAGGTCAGTGATTTTATTCATCCTCTGAGAGGCTTCATCTGTTGAAAATGTGTTAAGAGTACCTTGTTTAATCCAAGTATCTTGCACTTTCCTAGGTTGGTGTAACACTGCAGGTCTCGTTTGCATTGTGGTGTTCAGTAATAAAGTTTGTACATTAAATTGATGCCCATGAAAACAAAAGAATCGCTCGAGTAAGGCAGGGGACAGAAAGCAATAAGGCAAATTCTCTTCCCCCCTTCACCCATAGCTATTCCAGTACTACAGCCCTCACTTCTGATGTTGCCACCCACGTGCTTCTTCAGAGTCCACACAGCATTAGCTTTTTTTTTTTAAAAAAAGCCTTTCATTGGAAATATGTGAGGAGAGGTTAAGGGAGCTTGGCTTGTTCAAGCTGATGAAGAGGAACTAAAAGCAATGTAATAGCAGTCTGCAACAATTGGAAGAGTATTTACATAGATGATGGATCCAAAATCTTCTTAGTAGTGCAAGGCAATATAAAAAGGGACAATGGTCAGAAACTGCAGTTTGGATAATTCTGGTTGGGCATTACAAAAAATAGTTTCCTCAGGAACACCTTGTCCAGAGAGATGGTAGGCTCTCCATCCTTGGATGCTTTCAAGACTTCATTAGACAAGCCATGGCTTTGTCTATGCAGCGTTGCCACTAGTCCTGCCTGAAGAAGGAAATTGGACTAGATGACCTCCTGAGGTCCTTTCCAACCAACACTTCTTTGTTTCTATAGAAAACATCAAATAAGGAAGGAGTAAGGGTAGGCTAAGACCATTTTGGGGTGGGTATCTTAAGCCTGGGAAAGCATTTCTAACCAGCAAAAGCTGGGCAAAGTCCATTTGAGTTTAACACAACCAGCCTTTAGCTGCAGAACTGATCAAGAATTTCTAGATTCATGAGCTTTCTGAAGTGTCTGTTTGGGGTAGTGCACCAGATAGAAAATCTTACATCCTCTCTCAACTGCCACTTTTGAAAATCTGTTCAACAAAACTGTCCTGCCCGTTTCTTAATGTCAAAACTCATCAGCAATATTGAAAAGGTAGCATGAGAAGCCTCAGTTCACTGAGGCCAGTCTCAGTCACTCTCTGGTGATTTGCACTTGGCCTACTAACAACTTGGGAAATCCTCTCTGGGATAAAAGAGCCACCTGCTAGACGAAGTCTCTGTTTTTAATGGCCTAAATCAATTGAGAAGCCTTTACTGAATATATACTCTGTGAAATACGGTCAATCATAAGTAAACTAATTGGTTACCAAGATTAGAGTACACTACAACATCAAAAGAAAACCCAGAGAGAGTCTATGGATTTTTTTTTTTTTTTTTTTTTTTGGTAGCAGGAAAAGTGGGACAGGACTGTAGTGGCAATCAATAGACAGCTGTGGTAACTGTAAAATGCTTGTGTATTTTGAAAGATAGCTGCTCACTGTCTAAAAAAAAAGGATTTTACTTCTAAAAAGTGGCTGCTAGCGATGGGAACCGATGTTGCTTTTCATTCTCAGAAACTTACTTACTACACAGTCACGAGGCTCAGTTCTGCCTTGTTTTAGAGGTGTGAGATCCAGCTAAAGGCTCAGCCTTAAAAAATAGCAGTGCCGTCTGTGCAGTCTGTCTGAAGCATATTATGCATTAGCACTAGTGCATCCTATCTTAGACAAAGAGGCACCTTTATGCACCAATCTAATCAGTATGTTCAGTCATCTTTTAACAGAGTTTCACTGGAATTCCTTAACCACATTAAGAGAAAAGACTCTGCAAACCACCAACCAATCATTCACAGACATTAACTCACCTCATCTCTGAGTATGTCACTAACGGAAGAGGCTGTGTTTAAGCTGATCTGGGACTGACTGCTTATCCCACTGTCATCCTTCTGGTATTCATTGTCCAATGAGTGTACAGAAAGTAAAAGACTACCTCTGGGTTTCAGTGTCTTTGGTCTCTCAGGCGCTTCCAAACTGCTGTCAATTGCAGCATTGTTCCCAAGAGAGATCATTGAAGTGGCACATATTCTTCCAGGATAACGAAAGCTCTTGCACTGAGAAGTGGACCGTGGGCTCTGTGGTTTAGGACTCATGGGCCTACATGGCATATCTTTACCTTCATAACTTGAGAGCTGTGGACATGACGGACTTGACTGATTAAAAGGCAACTGCAAGTCACTGGGACTAAATGGAGATTTCATCCAATATTCCTCTAGAGAAGCATTTAAGTTGTTGCCCAGGGCCTCCTTTTGTTCATCACAGTCTGAACTCTGTGAGTATTTCATGCTCGAGTCATGGGACTGCATTCGTTTCCTCCACATATCTGTTGGTGAAGGAATCAACATATGATTGACTCCATCAACAGGCTCCACAGACGGGTCAGAAGAGTTGGCATCTGTCAAGGAGTCATCAGCTGTTCCTGCTTTCAAAAATGCTTGTCCACTGGAAGTATCCTGTCTCTCTACTGATGTTCTCATCACATGCTCCCTACTTGTGTTAAGACTCTCCGGTGTGGGTGATAAGCTTGCCAAGACAGGCCTTTTTAGTCCATCTGCCTCCTTGCTTTTTAGAAAAGCTTTCCAGGTGCTCTGGCGGAGTTTCACTTTCTCCCTTTCATATTTCAGTGATACTCTTGAGCTTTGCTCAGTGTTTTCTTTTTCTGGAGATTTGGATTCAAATAAGTTTGAAAGGGATTTGTGTGCCAAGGCCAGCCTTGTCCTGAACTTCTTACCCTCAGGGTTTTTGCTTCTTTTGTTTTCATTTTCAAGGAAGGATTTTCGAATTCGTGGGTATTCCAAAGGTTCACTGTCATTGTTTACAGATGAAGCTGAAATGTGTCCATCTGCATATTTGACAGTGGCCAGTGTGGGAGAAGTAGAATTTGTATCTATATCTTCCATCAGTATCCGACCAGAGCCAGAAGCCTTCCTCAGGCTCATTCTGTTGAATAGTCCTGCAGGTCTCTCATAGAATAAATCATCATCATCAGAATATTCAGAGGCATAGCTTTCCTTCCTGTGGAAACCAAACCCAGATGAAAAGCTTTTAAAAGATTGTAAACTTTCAGTGTCTTCATCCTCTCTCCCAGCATCCAGTTCTTCTGTTTTTGCCTTGCTACCAAAGAAACTGCTGCTTCCTTGATTTTCTGCTGTGGTAAGCTTTGTTTTCCTGAAAGATGTCATTTTTGAGAAAACTGAAAACCTGGGAGATTTCCCAGTATTCCCATTCTTCGTTAGTTTTTGCACGGCTTTATGGAGACTGCTGTTACTTCCCAGGGTGTGGTAGGGGCTCTCATCCATCTCCTCACTGTTAGTGCTGCAGGTACTTATATTATCTAGGCCTAGCCTGCAGGCGTTATGGGTCTCCCTTTTCACAGAATAGTTAAAAACATCAGACACATCCAGATTCAGTGCACTGTCTTTGCTAGAGCTGGCTGTGTCTTCCATAGAACACACCTCTTCTTTTTCTCTAGTAGAACGATCTTCACAAATATTTATTTGTTCCTTTGAACCATTACAGCCTTTGGTTCCTTGCTTGCCTGTTTCTTGTTTGGAGGTGATGCTGGGCCCTTGGAAGTCATCATCAGCACCATTTCCCTGACACAGATTGCTTACACTGTCCTTCTCCAGTGTTAATGCAAGGGTTATATATTTGTCTTCATCTCTACCTTGATATTCTTTGAATTCCTCTTCCTTAGTCACCTGGCCATCCCTTGTTTCAGCCCATGACTTTTTCAGCTGCTCTGTTTCTAACTCAAAATCTGTTCTTGTTCCGTGAAGCCCCACCTCAGAAGTTGTAATGGCAGTTCTGCTATGTGATTTCAAGCGTGCTTCATCACATTTATCTGCTCGGTCTTCTGTAACAAGTATATCACTGCCCAAGGGTACAGTAACTCTCCTAGATTCCACCTTTCCACTTGTTACTGTGGAATTACAACAGCTGAAGTCTAAAGATGAAATCAGATCTGTTTTCTCTAATTGCTGTTGCGAAACTTCTGATTTTTCTTCAGCTGTATCCCAAGCAGGGAGTACCTCTGCGCTACTAGGAAAGGGGTGGATGGGCAGAATTTCTTCTTCACAGCTATAGCATTCACTCAGAACTCTTTCTGGATTGTCATGAGCTTTGCTGACAATATGAGGAGACACCAAATCCTTGCTCACTAGGTCTCTCAGTGTTCCAGTTACTGTTTCAGTAGAAAGGTCATCATTCAGTGTCTTGGACTGTAATCCTTTCTGCTCTACAGATATTATAATCAAGGCAGGCTTTAACTCTGGAATATTCGTTAAATGTCTTCCCTGGTGTATATAATCTGATCTGGGAGACATTTCAAGAGCAAAGACACTGTCTTCATCCCTTCCTTGAAAAGCAAGATGTTCATTTGTTACTGGCTCAGAGTGACTATTTAAGGCACCGGTTTTGCAACTCGTACTTTGTTGCATTGAATCTTTGTGCTCTGCCCTAGTGTTACCGCCACCTGGTTGCAATGTAGTTTCCACGACTTTCCAATCAAAGCCAACATTAGAAGGATCCTCTAACCCTCTTTTCCCTACCATGACTTCTACACCTGACAAAATAGAATCAAGGCTATCATCATCCAAAGTGTTCTGCTGTGTTCTACCAGCGGAAACATAGTTCACAGAACAATCCCAACCTGTATTTTCTACAACATCAGGAAAATCTACAAGGTAGGCTGCTGGGTTCTCAGTGTCACCAATGTCAGATTCAACATTAATATCACAAGGGAATCTGTGTGTTTCCAGATACCTCTCTGATTTGTATTGACCTTTTTTTATTAGTTCTTCCACATGTATGATCACTGGCTCACAAGCCATGGCAGATAAAGTCTCTTTTTCTTTTGGATTACACTCACAAGCATCTATCTGTGCTGAAGATAAGCTATCATCACACGTACCTGCTGCTTCTGGGCTAAGGTCACATGTGTCTGATTTAGACTGCAAATTAAAATAAACATATTGGTGAGAACCTGCTGGTTGAGAAAATCGACCCTCATTTAAGTCTATGCTGGTATTAAGGGATCTATTTATGTTAGATTTGCCATCTACTTTTATTGCTTTTTCAGGGCTGACAGCTACCCTTCCTAAGTTTTTCCAAGTGTATTCAAAATCCAGCTCTTGAAGATGTATTCTGGAACATGACCATCTAAATTTGTCTGTCAGATGACAACAGTTCCCCAGGTACTCTCTCTTGCCTTGAGCACTTATATTTTCAGGTACACTATGCCATGTTTTACTTTCTGCAATCTCTGACCTTGTGAGTGGTGGCTGAGATTTTGATTTGAGGTGGCTCTGGTAAAAGAATGAATCTGTTGTCAGTGTGGCCTCTGCACTTTCTTGTTTTATCCTTTTACCCATGATTTCCTCACTGTTAACTGAATTCCCCTTATTGTATTTTATATTGGACATAGCATCTAGTTCATAGTTATAGTCAGATGCCTCAGTGTATCTTTTATGGTAAGTTCCATTTGTTTCAAAATGAATATTAGGCAAACTACAGCTTGGTGCTGCATCTGACTGGAAAGAAAGTTTCTGTACCTTAGGAAAAATCAAACAACTTTCTGAGTTTGCTTTGAAACAAGAAATACTTAATACTGCAGGCTGTTTCTTTTGTCTTGTAATAGCATCTTCAGCAGGTATTGAGTTGGTATAGGATTGCCCTTTACTGCTTTTAAACTCTGCTTTCATTTGCAGTCCTTCTGCTACCAACTTTCTGTCTGTCTTTGATACAATGCCCTGTTCATTCACTTGGTTCTCTGTGTTAGAAATACCACTAGTTACTGTTTGCTCTTCATCTCCCACTTTTTCACATTCTGACTTCGCCATTTGTATGCAAAATTCATTTTTCCTTGGTGCTACTTTTATTTTGGAAGACACTTCTAACTCCACCCACTGGCTAAATTCTGGTTGTTTTGAGTACCTAAACTCATAAAGTGTTGTTTCTGCCTTTGCTTTAGGAAGAGTACAGCATAGATCTCTTTTTTCAGCAGAAATGCAATTTGAATCCAAGCAAGTTTCCCCAGTTACATCACTGGCAACAGATTCTGTGTCTGATGCACTCTCATAAGGCTCAGTTTTTACATCTGACAAAGAATCACTCTGATGTGATAGGGTCTCAAAATAATCTTCATCTGTTTCTTGGTTGGATCCACGTAACTCCAGCTCTGTTGCGCTTGGGATGGAAGAGCTTAGATCATCTTCCAACTCTCCTTCACTGACATAGTTTTCAGCCGGCTCTGGGGTCTATGAACAAAAAGAAAAGAATTAGTTAACTATGAACATGCTACACGATAGTAGGGATTATTAGAAAAATGACTTAAAACACAGTGCATTTATGATACACTGATGACTTTGGAAGTTACTTGCCATTTCAGTTATTGATGTCCTCCTATTTCTATTTCTTCATTTTTGTTTCTAAATGCTTCTTAACTAAAGCTTTTTGATTTTTATTTTTATTTATGCAGAAGCTGAAATATGACTTTTGGGCACATTTTTCAAAGTGCAGTCCCAAGCTACATTTCACATTCAGGTAAGTCAGAAGGAAATTGTTCTTTGTCAGTAGATTTAAAAATTCTCATGAATCCGTCTTCAAATCCAGAGAGGAGGTTTACACTATAAACCAGAGACATAATTGTTACTGTTCAAATTATAAAAAAGCAGTACAAATACCTGCAGAACTGTTCTGCACTTAGATAACTGGAGAGTATTCACATTACAGCCTGAAGCAAAGGTAAAAGAAATTTTTTATCGTATTTTAGAGAAGGTTTATATCAGGAGCACTACACATCCTAGCTATCAGAGCACATGCACATCAGTGGCTGAGAGGAGAAAGATCAAAACCATACATTTAATACTAGAAAATGTCTTTGTACCAAATAGCTACATTCAGAGAGTCTGAGTCTTTTTCTCTTTAACCATCAGAATGAAGTCTGGATATTTCTCAAGTCAAAAGTAGAAAATGAAATCACAGCAAGTCTTGCTGAGGTAAAAACAGTACTTGCTCTCTGTTGGCTTCAAGTACGGCTACAGTCAGAAATTCTACAAATGTAACTAATACAGATATTTAGCTGACTACAACGTCAGTCTATTAACATCTAGAATTAAGGGCTATATGAATGGTAGCCTTTTAACTGTAATGCAGGACACCTATCTCACCAGGTTTTGATAAGGCCATCACCTGAATGATCAGCACATTTCAAAATGTGAAAACTGAGGTAATAAGTAGTGAAACACATTTCTAAAAACCCACAACTGAACAGCAGCAGTCAAATTAGAACACAAGAACCCTTGGCCTTAATCATGCGTCACATCCACCGGCGAGTTCTGTCACAGAGGAGTCCGTCCTTCTACTGGAAGTCAAATTTCAAATCCCAACAAAGCATACATCACAGAGCTTCTAATTCCAGACCCCAAAACATAGAAGGTAAATTGGAAGAGGGAAGGCACTAGGAAAACAAGGTTATTTCCACAGGGAAGCTGTGGTAAACCAAGGAAATAGAGGAGGATGAATAGTTTTGAAGCAAATAAAATGTTGGAGAGAGAAGGGAGATCTGTCTCAATTCTGAAAGTATTTCCTAAGAACATTTTTACCATTCTCTCCTGTACTTATCCAATGTTCAACACTTGAGACATCTCTGAGGGGGCTAAGAATACAAAGATTGGTATTTTCTCTTGACAAAAGAATGAAAATAAAAACTGAATGGGGGAGGGAGGTTCAATGCTTCAAATCAAGCCCAGAAATCACTTTCACACAGTTAAGCCCAACCAAATTGCAATGTAACTGCAACACAAGTCATGTAGCCAGCAGAAAAACATGTCCTTTACTGTGTGCAATCAGTGATACATGTAATTGAGCTCTTCAGTAATGTCAAATCCCACTACCACCAGAACAGAAATGACCAGCATTAAGGCAGTGGAGACTAGCATTTCACAAAATGATAGCACGGCGTGAACTAGGTAGCAGTTGGCTTACACAGCAATGAGCAGAGGAGCAGCTCTTCAGCAGTAACAGCACTGCCTCTTCAACTGTGTTCCAAACGCAAATTTATGGATGGCAATAAACTAAGACAAAAACTGCTCAGGCAAGTAGGAACTCAGTAACGAAGATGGCCAACTGTCCCCATGGACACAAGCAGGTGGCCTGCTGCACTCTAAAAGAGGGACTATGCAGTTCCTTTGATTTCTTTCAGGAAACCAGTTCCAAACCTGAAAACATTTTATAGCCCAATGCCAAAACATTTTCTCTCCCCCCCCCAACATTAATACCCCTAATACCACATACAACCTAGCAGAAATGTTGGCCAAGATAAAACAAGGTACGTAATCTGGGTGCCATCTAGAGGCTGGGATGACGCCCCTGGTCCGACACAGCTTGTGTAGAGAAATAAACACTCCCTTTAACAAATACAAGATGCATTCCAGTCCCTTACTGTGCTACAGAACAAGTTTTGCACCAGTAAAAGGACTGCCCAGCAAACGAGGTGGCAAGCCGGTGAAGAGGCATAAAAATTTACTGTGCTATGTAGATGATAAATGTGCAAGAATTTCTTGGTACAATGTGATTGCACAAATCAGAAAAGTTCATGGCTCCCAGTGTTTTGCATTTGTGATTTATTTCTTCCATTAAGTTTTGTAAACTATTTACATCAGAAATACAATGCAGATATTTTTTATCAAATCAGATAAGAAAATATTAGCAAGGATTATTTGCATAGGTATACTTAAAAGCTACAGTTCACTGGCACTAAAAGAAATCCGAGATTTTAGCAAAAGTACTATGTAGGTCACTCCTGAAATGTAAAATATTAAATTGTACCAATAGTTAATACTCCTAGTGTTCTGGAACATAGAAAGATCATTTGTTTTAGTCAATAAAGCAATTAATCATATCAAATAAAACTTGGAATGCAAAAACTAAAATTCAGACTCAAACAACTTCCCTGCTATTTGAAGAGTATTGCATTGCAATACTCCCTCTGCTGGCCACTTCAAAACAGAATATTTTGCTTCACTACATTTTTGACTTTAGCAGATAGAAGGCATGCATTGTTAGATATCTGATTACTTTTTAACAAAAGCAGGAGTATCTTCTTGCTTGCTTTATAATACCAAGTCAATTCTCATTCTCCCTCCCCCTCTCTCTCTCTCACCTGCTCTCTCTCCCTCTCTCCTGTAATCATTGCCAATAGGACGAGGAAAGGCCAAGCATGCAGCAGCAATGATGTTGGGGGTCAGAGGGAACTTGATGAACTACACGGCTTGTTTGCCTTATACAAAATCTGATCATTTACTCTATTTTTAGAACCATATGTTTTTTTCGTTTAATCAGACCGTTACCATTCTGTAACCACTGTTAACCACACTGTTAACTCAAAGAATACTTTGAAGGAAAGGGTATGTGAGAAATGGGAGGTGCAAGGCAGTGACTGATGTGGAGTCCTGCATTCCAGGACCTCCTCCTGCACAAAATGTGTCAGGACTTCCCTGCTCCACTTGCCTCTACTGACCTTTAGTAGCTGCCTCTCACACAGTTGCCCTGGAGGGTGATCTGCTCTCTGGACTCTTGCTGACATTATAGAAACAGAAAATCAACTTACAGGGTTTGCAGTCAAAAACAACTCTTAAAGGCAGACCGCATCAGATTTGAAGTCAGTGGTCAAATGAAGAACATGGGAAGGATGATTTTCAGACATGGGACTACAAAAAGCTCTCTCTTGCTCATGAGTTCAGGAAGTGAATTCAAGCTCCTTGGTACAGCACAACTTTGCATCCTCACATCTTATTTGAGTTTAGTCTAACTAGGGGACAAGACAGCCAACAGTCAGTTCACTTTCTTCCTCATCTTTCCAAGTAAGAAACTGCTGTCCAAAGAAGGTGTTTTCAAGAGCAGGTCTCTTCAGTTACTTCCGTACTGAAAACTAGACTTCAGCTTAGATAGCACTCCTCTGTGAAAGAGGCAAAGGAAGTGCAGTAACTCATCACACCCCATTCCTCCAATTTCACAAGGTGACGAAAAGGGGAAAAGGTCTTGCAGAAGAAAACCCAGCACAGCAGAACTGTGAGCAGGCAGGAGCAGCAGGTGTGGTTAGACTAGGTCATACCTTCCTCAGCTGTTCCCAGGCTCGAAAAATGCCCTGTGTATCTGCTTACCTATTAACTAATATCCACTCCATATGGTAGGGATTACACGACTCGAGGTAAGCAAGATCCTATTGCTTGATCCATAATATGATTCCTTAGGTGCCCAGGGTTGAATAAACAAAGAAATTTGGAAGCTTATCAGTTCAACCACAGAGAAGAGATGTCTAAACTGAAGTCCAGCTGTCAGCACTGAAGAATCAGGAATACAATAGCTATAGCCTCCTACCTGGTGATTTTGCTTGCATAGCACTGAGTTAGAAGCATGACCAGGCCAAAAAAAAATCTTTGTCTCACTTGATACCATCTTAAGGTAACTTAAAGAAAAATGGCACACAGAACCACACAAACATCCAAAAAGCTGTAAACTTTATCTGAGAAAATAGACATCAACTTCTTTCTTAAACACAAAGATCAAGTGATGTTTAAAAGGAAATAAGAGTATGCAAATCATACACTTTCATGTCTTTGAAGATTCTGCTGGCATTACTCCAGGCCAGAGTAATTCTCAGTACAGCTTATTACTCTTCAGCCAGCCTTTTCACTTGCTTCAATGCTGAATATGCAAAGAGCAGCAGATAGTTTTAACTTCAATGATTTTTTTCATTGCTTGTCAGGATTAGCACTAATAACAGGCATAATTACATTATCGTGTAATTAGAGGTATGATACACAATTGTTCGGGCCAGCCTAAATATTTAATTATACTTATAGTAGCTCAATCATAAATAATTGCCTTGGGAGAGTTCTCCAGACAGGGCAGCTGGGAGGGAACGCAGCTTTCCTGTTCAACTCATAGCACAGAACTCAGCAATGACCGATCAGGCAGCACAGGGAGAAACTCTTTAAAACCACACGCTAACTCTATCTCCTTCGAGGCTGTCAGGGGGACAACATTCCAACCTGCGCGTGTGCAGCCCACAGACAACTGTGTCTTTGAAAAGTGCGTGATTCCGCAGACACTGTGTTTTGGGGTCTCTTAGTTTACTATTATTTCTGCTAACTATTTTCCTGTCATCGGATTTGACTCAAGTTTCCTTTGGAAGTGTTATTACTGTTTCCACCAGGTAGAGAGTGGTTTGTCAGAATCAGAGAAGACATTGCTGAAATCATACTTTCTTTAACAAAAAAGGGGGGAAAAAGTCCATTGGCCTGTAACCTCCTATGTTGCTAATTTTTGTGATCTTTATTTACAGGTGTCTATACAAATCCCCTGACTTCTGCTTCTTCACACAACCATTGTTTATCAAAGTCCAATAGCTAGCTAGGAAGATATTCTTGAGGTAGCAGACAGTCTCCTTTAACACCAAATTCAAAACTCCATTAATAATATTAATTCTCTGCCAATTTTTTTAATAGAAGCCTTCAGCCAACATAATACACCAGAAACTGTGCAGAGATACTGCTTTTACACTTGGAAAACGACTGTTACAACCCCCCTAAAACCCTACATGCAAGATTTAAGTCCTGCAAAAGGCAAAAAGCAAAAGTAATAATTCCTAACGTCACACAGCCAATAACCTCACTCTGTAGGGGAAAGGTTTTTATTTAGGTGTTCAAGTACTGATGTATAACCTGGAGTACTATAATTTGGTCTAGACTTAGGATCCGTATAAGCAGCAGACCCCCGCGTTACACAGTCTGGTCCCAGGTGCCGATCTTCAGTTTTCTGTCACTGTTTTCCAGTCACTTGGCAGACAACAGCCTACCTGGCAGTTGCTGACTCGCCTGTGCTTCGTATTTGAAGTGGCAGGACACCTCAGTTGCCAGCCCAGGTGCTGCCTCCTTGTAACTTTGACAGATGATCCTGGACTGTGATAAGATGGGGTGAGTTTATTTTGCTGCTATTTGTGATATTTTGTTGCGAGGGCTGAGAATTTCTTCCTGCCCCAGCATTACCAGTGTTTACAGCAGTTACCATCTCTTATATTCCAAGTTTTATTACTGCTGCTCTGGCTCTCCCACTGTTTTGTCAGTGCTGAAATAATCTTGGGGTGCATTTTCTGCAACACTCTCTCCATCTGCGATCCCAGCTCCACTGCCCTGGTTAGAGTCAAAGTGTCAAGTTCCATCAGAAGCTTCTGCTGAATTTGCCAATATCTGCTGCTTTGCCAGCTGATCCAGGATCAGCTGCTCCTGCCAACAGCCAAAAGTACAGGCTAATGCCAATTCTTGCAGTGCCAAGGCAAAGGTCATGAATGTTTCACCTGGCAGTTGTGCCTGCTGCCTGAATTGAAACCTCTGAAATATCACACTCTGTCTGAGCTTAATGTGCCCTGAAAGTTTCTTCATCGTTTCTTTAAAGGAGGCAGTTGACACCAGAGTTGTGAAAATCCTCTGATCTTTCACATCCAAAGATTGGAGAAGAGTCCTTAGGGAGTCCTTAGATTTCACTGATCTATTATATCAGCTAAATCTCACAAATAGTCACTGACACCAAGGGACTGGGAAATTTCTTAGTTCCAGCAGTTTGTAGGAAATAACCCTGCAGCAAAATGCAATTGCTCCTCCCCAGTCTTCACTGCTATATCCCAGCCAAATAGGTCACTTAGAGGAAGCCAGAGGGTTCTACACATCCCATCCCTGTACTCAGATAATTCAGGGATGTTTCAGCAGTCTCCTGCAGCAAATTCCTATATAGGCCTAGATAATCACAGTTTTAAGACATCCTTTCTCAATGAGCTGCTATAATAGCCAATTCCACTAGCTCAGAAGAACTAATAATTTTTTAATAATAATAACATAAAACTTTTTATTTAACTAAAAAAATATCTATGAAGCAAACTAAGAGAAAATTTCTATTCTCTGCTGTCATGTAAATGACATAGAGTAGAACGTAAACTGCTATTTAGGCTCTGCAGCTAAAGAATATGCATTTTTCCAGGAAGGTAGACGTCTTAGTTTTCTTTGGTATCCTCTACTTCACAGCTTTGTATTCTGTACAAATAGGTATGCCTAAACTGGGTATTAGATGTTACTACTTTAGAAACAAAAATTAATGTCTCAGTATTTTAGTCCTTCTTTCTACTGGTGTAAGTGCCTAGGTAAACACTTGGAAACCAAGTCACAGGATGCATTTTAATCACTTCCTTCTATCATTAGGGGGAATTCTGTAAAGAAAGTCATTATGAATCAAGAAGAATGTCAAGAAAGGACATGAGTGAGATGGAAATCACTAACTTCAGAATAAACAATGAAAAATTTTTCAGTGTAGATACAACCATTTCCTTGGGCAGTTTAAGTTGGAAAAGCTGAACTGAAGTTTACAGGATGTTTGCTTGCATATATAAGGGAGCTCTGGCCCATCATTTGCTGTTCTGAAGATGGTTGAGATATGGCTTGTTTTTGCAGATTGCTTCCCAAGCTCCAGTCCACTAAATTCACAAGTTTATGCATGTATCTGCACCTGCCCACTGCATTACTGTATCATGGGAACATCCTAGCTGTTTCACTGAAGGTTTTGTCACAGAACAAGCTTGTTAGTGATAGAATAGTGATTTACTCAACATACTTCACATTTTTTCAATGACTTCAACTCTAAGATGTTTAAGTATTGTCCCAACAATACTTTGAGAAGTCTTGAAAAACAACTTGTGACCAGCCATGTCAGGGTTAATCACCAATAGGCCAAGCTGGGGGGACCTGAGACAGCCACAGTACAGGTCTGCCTGCACGTTTTCCTTAGAGAAGGCAGACGCCCAAGCGGCTTGGAACCTTGAAACCTCAGTGCTTTGGAATATAAACCTAAACAACCAACTATTTAAAGCAGAGAAAACTCAGATCAGCCAGAAAAAATGGAGAAAAACAAAGGGGTTGTAAAGGAAGTTTCCCATGCCCAGTGCCCTTGAAGGCCGAGTCCTTTCTTTAGGGCTTCTTCTCACAGAAACTACAACAGCTGTCAGGGTTATAGTAAACCCACCAAAGACTTTTCTGGGAACTATTGCAGATTTTCTGTCATTTCTTAGGTACAGTGCTGCATCTGCTAGTTGCTGTTCCCAGCAGTCTCCCAGTCTGTGCCATGATGCAGACTCCAGTGGTTGTATCTCTCACTGTCTCTGCATTCACTGTCCTTCCCTCCAGGAGCCCACTCCCACTGTACACAAGCAGTTAATCTTCTGCTGTCTACTTGTCCCAAAATATTCATCCAAGGCAAAGAATATGCAGAGCTTCTCTTCTGCTCCTCAGTACAGTCTTTTAAAGGAAAAGAGGAGGACATACAGTACACTGCAAACAAACAAATGGATAAAACAGTTGCCGGAGAGCCCTTTTCGGTCACTTAAACAAAGATTGTTTTACAGCTGTGAGTTCACATGGTAACAACAGCTTGCTTGAATCTAGCTGACATGGACATTGGAGAAAGTGAAGTAACATTTCACAGCACAGCAGTATGACAACTGACCTCCCCATTCCATGCAAGGAACGAGGCAGCACAGCCAGAAATTGTAATCTGAGATAAGAACTTGACTCTGCTGCACGGCCCCCTGTGATCAGCAACCCACTTCTCAATCCAGGATAGAATTTAGAGACATCGGGAAACAAAAAACGACTCCTCTTTTCCAGATTTGTGGAGCATTTACAGAAAGAGTCCTCAAAACAGGACTTCCAATTTCAGGTGGCAAAAATGTTTTCAGGCATAGAAAGAATACGCTGCCTCTGCTGTAGTGCTATCCTGCTACATCCAAAAAGTGCAGGCTGATCTAGAACTACCTCGTTAGGGAAGAAGAAAGGTCACAGGAGCAGCAGGAGAAATCTTGTGCTACTTCCAGACCTTCAAAGCCTACCTTTCCGGAAAAAAAAAAAAAAAAAAAAAAAAAAAACAGGGGGATTTTGACATAAGGAGGGGATGTCTGGATTAAACAGAAAAGAAAAATGTCTGGGATCCTGTAGAACAGGAAGTTAGTATCCACAAATATTCAGTAAATTAGAGACCAGGCAGTAAAAGGATTTTTTTCACAGGTATCCCACATGACAACTGCCTAGCTTTGCTAAAAAGCCTAAATTTTGCCTTTCAGAGCAGTGGATTGAAAGAAAGGTTGTGTTATCTTTTTCCTGAGTTCATTTAAGGAGATTTTGCAAAGTAGCTTCATTTGCCTTCTCAGCACAAATGCCAGGCATGCACCCAAAGAAGATCATACTACTAACACCCAACAGTGTTGTCACAGGTCTCATGATACCAACTGAAAGGGACTTTTTCAAATTATACCTCACTGAGCACGAGTGCTAAGCGAGGGGGACAAACTCTAGTGAAACAACCTCCAGCACAATCAAACATGCTCTTAAAGCTTCCACTTCAGAATTACATGTCTATAGTGGCATATACACTTTCATAAATACAGAGAATGAGTTTATAAAGAAGTTTATGTTTGTATAAAGTTAACAAGTGCAGGTTCGGCAAAGACCAGTATTGCATTTGTATCTTAGTAAGCACTAAGAGCTGCAATAGCACTGGCCAAGCTCACAGTGAACAACTCACCAGTTCATCTACTGCATAGATTCCACCAGTTTCAAGATTATAAATATGTGGGGCCAGATCCTAGTAGTTTATATTGCCATGAAGCATGTATCTGTTCAGTGGTTCATTTCTTTAATGGAGTTACTCAGTATGGAATCATTTATCAAGCAAAGGTGCCAGGAACATCCCCTCGCATGGAATCTGGCTTTCTCTTGTCCCTTAATAGAGTAAGGAACTAATGGATCAGGTGAAGGGAGTATAATAGCTCCTGCCAGTAATTGCTGCTAAGGAAGAGTTTTATTAATGCAATTCCTGCCTACCTCTGTAGATATAGAAGATTATTGTTCCAGTTCTTCAGCAACTGCTGGACCCAGTGTGCCAAGTGATCATTAAACGCCTGAGAGAGTACAGCAGGCTTGATGCAAATGACTGCCCTAACAAAACATTGCTCTTCTCACCAGCTGTGTTTCATTGAGCTATCACAATAAACATGCTGCTCGCTGGAAAGGTTCTCTGATGAGGCAGACAAATTGTGGCTCCAACTGTCTTACCTAGAAGCTTTCAGAAAATCCTATTCATTACTCATCAGGCACTTAATGGTTTCTGAAGTGACTACTTCTTACAAAACATATGATTCAGCAGTACAAGGGAGAGCTGAAAGACCTCCTGGGTTATGAAAAACCCTTCTTTTTAATTCTTTAAAAAGAAAAAAGAACAGAACCATGAGGTAATTGTTTAGGGTTCCTTTTTATTATTGAACCATGCACACTTTTGTGGCAATGTCAAATTGTAACGACTATGGTGTTAGGAACAGGACCAGTCACTTTCAGGTGAGATTAGTGTTCTGATTTGTTATTGTACAGTGGAAGCTGCATGGAGTCTGCAGCGCTGGCCTTGCTCCAAATGAAGCCCTGCACTCTGAAATGAGATGCACATTTTTCCCATGTCCTAATAGCCTCTTCTACCCCTGCCCCCTCTTCTTTTATTAGTCACTGGGAATAGACGGCTTCTTTCCCAGGCGGAACGCTTTGGCTGCTTTGCTGCTCGACTGTGTGTACCAAGTTGAGATAAACAATGTTCTGATTTAACCTCTCCTCTGGGACGCAAGACAATCCAAAGAACTGGAGTTCAGCTGGACTTTGCCAGATGTCCAGCATTACCTTGGCTCGCTTCGCGTTATGCCATAATGCTTTTGTGTGTAACATGAACACAGTGAGTCTGAATCCACTGCTATTCACTGCCATTTGAAATAACAGGATAAAAGAGAGAGAATTTCCTCAAAGACCTAGATACTGCTGGATGTGCTTCCAGTATTTCTTGAGGTATTAATAAGCATATCTTTGCCTCCTGTTGTCACTGTGCATCTATATATATACTGCTGTCCCATATCACTTTGAGTATTGAAAAAGCTGAGAAAAAATCTGACCATGGAGGCAAGGTGGTGCCACCCTCATAGTAGCTGGAAGGATAGGAGTGTAACATTGAAATACTAAAGGATAAGGCTTTAACAGTCAAAGACTAAAAGCTTCACATAGAGGGAAACATCTAAGATGTGGTATCAGTGTGCTAGTACTTTGATGAATTAAATTGCTTGGGGAAAACTGAAGTTCTGCCTCTTTTTTTTTTTCATGTGGTAAAGTATAGATAGAAAGACTTCACCTATTCACCTTAATGGTATTCCTTTACAGAAAAACAGATTACAGAAAGGCAGAGATACAGAAATCAATGTTGCATTCACACCCTACAGTCCAATATTTTATTTCATTTTTTTTTCAGGAGAAAAACTGCAGTGTCAAAGATGCAAAAACAGAAGTAAAGAAAAAAAATCAGATAGCTATGGAATATTCTCCAGGTTACAGTGATAGAGAGCAGTTAAAGCTACAAAAGAAGATGGAATTGAGATTTACGGACCTGACCACAGTTAGCCACTAGTGTAGGACCGCTGCTGATATCAGCATGATCAAGTATTCAGTTCCCACTCCAAGTTTTATATATATTTGCAGAATTTGTGCTGTTAGCTTTATTTGCCATGTATAAAATACTTGTGGAGCATTACAATGCAACTAAAGGCTTGAAAGTGTTAATCTTCTAGAGATACTGGATTTTTGAACAAAGCCTGCAGTAAGGCTCTTGCTGTAAGGTTCTTCCTAGAGCTCCCAGAAGATAGAGATGTGTGGAATGCTTCCTGCAACATTTCATTTCAAAGCTCTGGTGGCCAAGTTTCACAACATTGAAATTTATAGTTTTTTTTTTTCTGACATTCAAGAAAAAAATTCCTGACTATGCACCAAGCCAACTGTTGGCGAGAGGAAAAGCATTTCATGTAACATACCAAATCTGAGTACATTCCTTTTATCCCCAGTACAGCACAGGTCACAAGCCAAAGGCAATCATCAAGCTTGGAGAAGGATGATGAGCAATGGTACATGAAAAAACAGGCTACATGAAGACTGTGTCTGCAAAGTGACCAATACCTTCCCTTCCCCACCTTCAGAACAAATTACACCACTGTGCAACAGTGATGAGTCAAGGGAACAAGTCTCACACTTCCTATATCAGATAAGAGGACCTACTTAATTTCTTCAGCTGGGGTAATCCTAGGAAGTGTTCCAGAACATTTCTGTTTCTTGAGTATTGAGAAGCATAAAGTCAAGTTTGTATTCTGCAAAAAAACCTACTGGGTCCACTGGCAAGCACCTGAATGCTTGCTGCTGCTGGACAGCAAAGGGAGATAATTGCGCCCTCACACTGTGCGAGCTGAGGTTACCTTTCTCAAGCTCTTCTGAAAGCTCCACCAAATCAAGTACTAGGGGACAGCCTGGAGCTTTCAACTGAGACTCCTCAGGAAAAAGCCCTTGAGATTCAAGAGTGTGAAAATCTTCCCATCCATCTGTGAAATAGCTATTATTCCTTGTGTCTCTTACAAAACCAAACCAAACCAAACCAAAAAAACCACCACCACCACCACCAACAAAACAAGCCTGGTACTATATTACGTAGATACATTACTAAAAACTTGTACTGACTTTGATTTAGTTGTGTCATACAACTTTTAAGCCACAATACAAACACAGGAAATATTTGGATACTAATTAGCAACAAGAGGGAACACTACCAAATCAATTAATGGCCTCATAATAATTAATCCGTACAGCTCACTGGACAGAAGCATGTCTTATTTATGGAACCTTTGGATAATAATGCAACATACATTACCAGATGGAATCTGTAATACTAACCAAAGAAAACACAAACTTTATAGATCTTGTAACACTATACACTTAGACATAGTTTTTTAAATAAATTTATTTAAAAACAACATATATATTTGCTTAAGACTAGGTTTTAAGGAATATTAAGTAATAGTCATTACATGGTTACCCCTCAATCTCTCTCAAACAATCTATCCCAGGATGAATGCTAACATTTAAATCCCCCTCAGAATCAGAAACAGAGAAATACCTTTTCTGTCTAGAAAAGACACTCAGTTATCCCTGAATTTTTGTATAAAGTTCTTGTGCAGCAGCCTTTTCTGGATGAAGTTTGTGATGCAGAATATAGCTTCCTATTTTGATAGCATCACCAAATAAAGAATATTGATTGCATGTACTACAGCTTGGTTTCTCCTTGCCTAGAATAGTGATTTACTCTCACTGCATACATAAGCTAGCTGCAGAATATCATTTTAGTTCTCAGAAGTATGTTGCAAGAAACAGAACAGAAAGTCTAATTCTTAACACAGATATGGAAGACTCACATTGTATCAGAGTTTGTTGAACAGTATTACTCTTAAAATTACTCCTATTTTCTTATTACCACAGCTCCTAGTAAAGGTATGAATTAGCACAGCTCCTCTGCAGATTCAAAGCAGGAGCGTGCCCTGCCCCTCACGTCTAAGCAGTTTTATTCACACTGCATATGCAAATCTGTTTGTTTCTTCAAATCTGCTACTTTATCTTAAACTACAGCTGCTAGTGATAGGCTGGTCTTGAAAAGCTTTGGGGAACTGCCTTGTTATTCAGGTCAGTCTGGTCAGCCAGAATAATCAACTTCATCAAAACACCAGGAAAGAAAAACAGATGTGTATATGGACTGTTCTGTGCACAGGACATACACAAAAGCGCGGTTTACAGGAACTCTTTTCCCACAGTCTCTACCTCCAAACTACTAGTGCAAATAGCCCTGGATCAGGTGAACTACCCTTCGGGAGTTTCAGCACGGAATTTTCAGTAAATAATTACAGAGCCACGGGATCAAGGATTCCTCATAGGAGACTTGGGATTCATGGAAGATTTGATCGTAAGAGGGAAGATCCCACAGATGTATGTAGCGTTTACCATGAGATACATGCAGGAGGTTACCCCACAGTAATCTCTGACCTCATGCAGGATTTGCTGGGTGAGGTTTTACAGTGAGCAGTTATGTAAGCAGCACTAGGAAACTACGAAAGTCTTTCAGAAGGGAAAAACAGCAGCTCAAAAGCAACCAGAGAGAAAGGAAATCAACTTTTTACTCTCCAAATTGAGATTTCAGTATGAAGGACTATCTTTAGCCTAAACCTAGAAACAGTGATAAATCAGAGGGAAATGATTCATCATCAACACAGACTCATAACTCAGCACCACAGAAAAGCCGACATGCTCTGAACTCAGCCCTAACTTACACTGCAGCAACCTGTCAGCCTGCTCACATCCCTGCCCATGGGATCTTCCCACTCTCCATCCCTAAGGGGGACTATTCCCCCTACCAGGGAGACTGCCCTGGAGAACATCACTATGCACCAACTAGATTTAGATCAATCCATTTCAACAAGTAAGGCTAATATTCACATATAGCTTGATTTACCCATGCCCAATAAACATACAAGTCCTCAAGAAATAGGGGGGTAATCCACTACATTTAAAGTAGCAGTTTCCATGGAAAACCTGTCTCCAAATGGGACTTTTTGCAAGTTTTCCAAGCTAGTGAAAACAAAGGCACTGTCCTCGCCACGTGTAACAGGACTATTTTGTCTGTTATTTTCACCTGGCCACCTCTTCGTTTAGAACCGACACGGAACCAACGGAAGGCTCTGCTGGCTGGCGCCAGGAAGGCGCCCTTCAGCTCCCACCCTCCGGCCCGCGCGACATGCCCTGCTCCCTCTGAGGCAGTGCAGTTGTGGTTTTAGTTGGGGCTGGGTGCAAGCCCCAGCTTGCACACACGGTCTGCACGTCTCCCCTGCTATTCGCACTGTGAAGCTCTAAGGAGTGAAGCTCCTCAGGCCTCTTCTCTGATACTGTTTTAGTCCTATTGGTCAAGATGTTAATTTTGCTCTGAATGCAGCTAATAACAGCACTTTCGTTTTGATAAGAGTAAGACTCCTCTAACGAAGCAAGAACATAGAATCAAGGTACTAAAATAAGAGCAGCTTTGAGACTGGGCAGCTGACCATATGCCACTTGCTTTTGCTTTATATTTTTAAAATTTTGTGTGGACTACAACGTAGTGAGTTGCAGGCTATCACAGCTAGCCCATTTCCTACTGCCCCACATCTCACAAAAGAATGGGAACACTGGATCAGACTAAAGGTCTCTCTAGCCCAGTATCTTATCTCCAATAGTCAATAGGACATTTTGTAAAAAAGAGACCAGACTAGGACAAGCTCCTGGTGACATTCCTGAAGTACAGTCTTTCAGATCCATCCTTAAACACAGTCGTCAATGCCACAGCATTAGTAATGGGGTCTCCTGTTTGGGTTTTTGCTTTAATAAGTATCATTTCCTGCCCTTGACAGCATAGTGATACATGCCAGCACAGTGGGAAACAAATTTAAGAATCTCATTTCTTCTAGCAGGAAAAGCAGATTTTTGTCTTCTTTTTCCAAGCATATCATTTAATCCAGCGAAAGTACTCGCTCTCCATACAAACTCCCCATCTCATATCCTCAGATCCAAAGTGTTTCCTTGTGATAATTTTACTTCCTATGTGATGCCATCAATGGATGAAGTACAGTTTCATTCTCACTGCAGAGCTTCCCATGTACAGTGGACCTACAGAAATGACAGTTTCTTTTTGTGACTTCTAACATCCATATATTCCTAATTTTGCCTGAAGGGTCTATCCTAGGTGCAAGTGGAGACAAGATAACCTTTAACTGCCTGATCACTGAGGATCACAATGCATTGTACAATGGAGCAAAAAAGAGGGAATAGGAAATAGAAATGTCAGGTGCATAATTCCAGTACTGCAAATTTATGATTGTGCAACTTAAACAATGAAACAAATGGAAAACAAGGAGCAGCTGAGCAGTACTCAGAGGCTTAGTCATTACCAAGCCCCGCTGTTCCGCACACAGAGATCTTTTCTGCCAGTGTCAGCCTCTAAATATTAGACATGTACCCCAAAACATTAGACTAGAGCCTTAGAAACCTCTAAAGTTTGAGATCATATGCCAGTACAATGACAGCGTGACTTTTCCGCAATTAATAACTGCCCAAATGGTTCTTGCAATGCTGCTGTTTACACGACTCCTTTATGCAAAGCCAGACTTGTAACAAGTTGCGTTTTCCTAGGTGGAAATATAAGTCCTTAGTCTTTGCATTGACAAGGTCTCAAAATTCACAGAGATACAGCTTTGCTAGTGAAAAGAACTAAGTGCAATCCCAGTCACAAGCATGATTTATTTAAAAATAATAATAATGAATTGTCCATAGTCATCCACTCAGGGAACAAAAAGAACTTTGTAAACCACTTGATTTTGAAATATATAGTCAGTCTGTAGAGTATAAAGTGAATGGTATCTGTCAAAGTTGAGAAATTAAAATGCAAAATGAGTGCAGCATGAAAGAAAAATTAATTCCTTTTGCAGTGCAACTGTATGATCAGCTGTACCACCCTCCCAGCAGGGCACTACGGAGTTCAGGCTGGGCCTGAGTCTTCATTTCACTTGGGGAGGGGGATAAGGGACAGGAATTCCTGCCTCAATGCTGACAGGCTTAAGGAGATAATGTGATTGTCCAACAAGGATATGCTGAACCATCATGAGAGAGAACAGAGAAATATTGTCAACAAAAGGGGCAAAGATTGGGGGTGGGAGCTATCAGCCTTCCCACTGAGAACCACTCAACCATCCAGCTCTCTTCAGCTCCAGTGGAAGTTTCTACGGCAGCCACTGCAGAAACTGGCTCCAGAAAGCACCATGACAGAATGGGTGACAGAGAAAAAGTCCTTTAGCTAAGAACAAGCTGCTCATGCTTTAGAAAGTAGAAAAAAGTATAAAGGGCTGGGAGCAGAGAGCAATAAGAAGGTAAGATGGTTAATGGTTTCCTGCTGCTCAAATTTTAATTCTTGAAATTTGGAATGTGCTATTTGGCTGATAGGAAGACCACGAAAAAGGGACACCCTCTCTTCTTAAAGATGTTTTGAAAGAGAGTTCTGCTTTTCCTCTCTCCATTTTCTTTATTACTCACACTCTAGGGGTTTGCCTCCTTGAAAACAGTAATCAAGGATGTTATGTACTTCAGAAGTTAATGCATTAGCTTTTCCCTTCTTAAGAGCTGGATTCAAGCTCCAAGTCCATTACAAAGAAAAATAAGTGTAGGCATTTCATCCTGTTCACTAGTAGCCATCAAAAAAGCAACCCAGAACTGCAGTGAAGCAGAAGTTCTGCCCAAACAAGTCCCAGAACTGGAGGAGCAAGTGTGGGTGTTTTGAACATGTTTCAGGCCTGAGCAGTGTGTGAGTGCACAGCACCTGAGTGAGATGTATGCTGCACAGTCTGCTACTATTAAGTATTCTGCTTGTGATTAAAAGCAAAATGAGGGATAAGAAAGGAAAGTGAATGAAGGGAGGGGAGAACTAAACTGCTTATGCTGCCACTCTGTGGTTCGAAACAGCGCTTACTGCTCAGTGCGTCGATCTAATTTACACAGCCTCCAAACCTCTATAATCCACCCTGACTCCTGACACCTTATTCAGAAACAACTAAAGAGGAGGCCTGGTGAGAAAGGAAAGCGGAAACTTCGCCACATATGAAGAGGCACAAACCCTGAGCTGTAATGCAAAGGGCAGATGGCAGCTCACCAAGTTCTCTACGAACGGATTCAACGTGGCAGTGCTAGAGAACCGTTAGGAACGGTTTGACTCTTTTGGCAAAAGCACAGTAGCAAGAATTACAAATTCCTCCTTTACTACCTTTTTATATAGCACGAAATACACTATGTACACTTACTGAGGCAAATAGATATTTAATTATAGTGCTGCTAACACCAGACAAAGTTAGTAGACAGCAGCATTAACGAAAGGCAGTGACCTCTGCTACAAGATATACAGACCTCAGCTTTGCTTCTCTGCCCGTGTTCGGTGGGAGAGTCCCAGAGACATCATTCAAATGACTGACCATTAACAGCCAAAGCCCAGGCAACTTCAGGAACGACTACTGTACTACATATAAATTTCATTAGTAGGTATTGGTCACACCTTATCTTCAGAAACTACTCCTTATTTGCATCACTCACACAAATGAGAATCCTAAAAACCAGTCAAATTTACAACTCAGGGATGAGAAGAACACAGCTTTCCTTTCTGGCATTATTTTTAATTTTTTCACAAGAAAACAGCTACAAACAAGTATTTGATCACTGACCACTGATGTTTCTGTACAAGCTCTTTCAGTGACTGGGGCTGGTGGCAGCAGTCCGGTGCAGAGAGTCCCAGTGATCAGCAGGGGGAGCCCAGCCACAATGATCTCCTGCTCAGGAGAGTATTCTCTTCCATCCGCCAACCCTGATGGTTCTTGTAGTGGATTTATGATAAACAGAGATTGGGAACCAGCTTTTTCTGACACAGCAACACTGTACCTGTTTGTTGTAGAACTGTGTATTACAGAAAGGAAAATCCATTCTCAATTTTAAACCCATCTGCACTCAGAACCTTTTCAAAATTCCCTTCCTGGATGATCTGAGGAAAACCAGAGAAATGAGTGTGCAGCCCAGTTTCCATTGCTCCCCCCTTGGGTGTAGCTAGCCCAAGACATACCAGAAATTCATGCTCAACTATTTTGCAAGGTCACCAGCCCAGAAATTTAGACATAAGAGATTGCTTGAATTGCTTAAATAAGCAATTCCCAGCATCTGGATGTATATTTGGAATTTATAGAACAGGAATCTAAACGTTTGGAGAATCTTCCAGGCTTAGTAACATGCATGCTGCATTTTCCTGCTGAGAGACTTCCTCATCCTCACCTGATTTCTACAATGAAAAATGAAAAGGAAGCAAACCATTAATATGAAAAGGGCCTGTAACTCTCAGGCCCAGCTCATAACAGGCCAGACCTTTACACTTGAGAGCCTCCTGCTAGCTGAGAGTACCTACAGAGAGACTGCTAGTCCTTCCTTTATTAATATTGTCTGTTCAGAAAGTTGACAAAACTGCTTAAAGGAGAGTAAGCAGTGTCTGGAGCATGGAGATCAATACAGAAAAGTCCAGTTCTATTTCTGCTTTTGAATTATTGGGGTTCAGCAGGACTTTGAAGTTGCTTGCTCCCCGTTTTCCTCCACCACTGCACAGCTGAGTACACTGACTCTAAGCTTGTCTGTCAGAGAGAGGACCACTCTTGCTCAGGGGCCTCATCCATCATGCTGGACATTAAAAAAAAATTATATCCCAATGTGCAAAGAAACTGAGCAGTTAAACAAGAGTTTCAGTCAGATCAGGTAAGTCTCCTGGGTGCAGTGAGTATCCCTGTCTACCAGAGAACCCAGATGTACCCAAGCTGAGGGCTCTACCAAAGCTGCAGCACTGCAAGGCTCCTCCACCTGGGATAAGCATTCTGACGCCTGGGAAAGCACAAAAGCCAGTCTTCCCTTAGCCTACTCCAACTTGTTCCAGGTGAACCTGAGCCTCAACCTCCAGAGTAAAAGCCTGCTTCCTTAGGCAATTCAATTAGGGCAATTCAAACTGGCAGTTCCTCCCTTCGTAGGGGAAGAACAAGCTTTCTAAATCAAGTCCTCCACCCACACAGAGACAGCAGATCTCCAGGGCATGCGAAGATACTCAGAAGGAAGAGAGCCTTCCAATGCATCAAGCACTCGGGCCTTTCTTTAGCCTCCTTATCTCACAACTTCCTTTTAGCCTTGCAGCTACTTCAGGCTCTCTGGACCTAGCCTGACCAGTCCATCCCTAAATGCCCTGACTTTCTTTATCCCTAGGCTGTCTCCTACTAGGTCATCTCATGTTTCTTTTTTGCTCCCCTGCAGAGAAGCACAACACCTTTCAGTCCACGCTCAGCTGCCATTCCTCAGAAGAAGAGTTTCCTTTCCAGCTAGTAATCTCCTAGCTTTCTTCATATTGAGGAGGAGCGTCAGCTTTTCATTGCACTTCAGCAAGCACTGGAGGCTCTTACAGATGTTAAGGCTCTTGGTCTACAAGGAAGCCAGATACTTGAACTTCCTCTTTCCCATCTTTTGTCTCATCTATTTAGACCTAACTTTTATCAGTGTTAGTACTGTATCAACTAGCAGTACAAACACATACCTGCATGAAGCAACAGAATCACAAACTCAGGTGAAAACCCTGTCTATAGCAAATTGTTTTCAAGAAGCTCCCACTATATTTCAGAGGGCAGAGAAAGAAGCATAGTTACCCAACTCCACAGGCAGGTAGGATTTTCCTCTAAGCATAGAAAGGTTCATACTGAAAGTGTGGGATGGGATCAGCCCATTGGGGAAAGGGAATGGTACACAAAATTGCAAAATTCTCTTAGCTCTGGTGGTCAAGGACATCATACAGAGAAACACATCTGCTGACAAATCTACAAAGTTTATGAGAGAGGACTGCAATATTCTCCAAGCCTGGAAAAGAGGACTGAACAAGAGGTCCATAGTAGAGCTTGTCACTGTGGACATGCCTACCCTATATGGTGCTGACACCAGGTTAGGAAGTCCTAAGCAGGCTAATGTATCTGCACAACAACAATGAAACATGGAGATGCTAACTCAGGCCCCAAGAACCTATGTTAGTTGGAAGCTGCATCATGCTAATTAGAGCTGCCTCCTGGGAGAGATGATGAGCTGGTATTGGCTTCAGCAGTTAACTTGTCCAGAGCAGCCACCGCACAGCTTTACTTCTGGAGTACAAGTATACTCTCAAGTCCCACTGCTCTCAAAATGGGAGATCTTAATTCATATTATTCCATCCTGGGGGATAGAAAGCTGCCTAAGGAAGGCAGGGAGCCAGACTTCCTTGGTCAGTACTGATAGAGGGGTTTGGTGTCTACTTTACTTGAAAGATAATGAACATCTCTCTGAACCTTGATTCATAGCAAGAGTTTAAAGGTCAGGTTTTCTGTCATACTAGAAGGCCTAGGAAGCGGCCTGGCATGAAATAAACAGCTTTGGACTGGATCTGTACATAATACAAATGGTCTGGCAGAATTTCACTTGCTGAACCACTCAGCTCCAGGTAAAGTGCATTGGTCTTGAACCTGAAATTTGACACAAAACTAATAATCCTGTAAACCACAAATTAAATCAAAATACAGCATGTAAAAACATGTATTATTATGCAACACTACCCCAGAACACATTTTCTCCATATGTTTGATATATGCAGTTATTTTGTGGGTCTCCCAATAAAAACACTCCTGAGCAGTCCACATAGTCGTTGCTCTCCAGAAATTTATCAGCTCACTGAATATTTTTTTTATAACTATAGAAAAATCTCAAACAAAATATGCTCATAGCCAAACGCAGCTTTGCCCTCTTCTTGCACTAGGCTTGCTGTGGCAGACCTTTGTGGCTGCAGATGGCAGGAGTAAGTCATAAAGTAATCAAAACACTTCTTTAGACAACCTGGGGGAGTTGGGAGTTCCAAGGTAAACCGTATGCATATGATACCTGTCCTGGGGCTGCAGGGCTCCATCACAACTCTAGGCTCTCCTCTGCAGCCAAAATCAGTATAGAACTACTTCAACTTCTTTTGTTATTCACAACTTTCGGTGCACAGGTAATCAAAAGTTCAAACATAATCCTTGCGTTCTGTTCTCAGAAATGGGCTCATAAGCCCTGCTAAAACCACTGTTTCCTCTTTCACAATGAAGGCAATGTAAAAGAACCTCTTGCTCTGAACTCAAACCAGAGCTGCTGAAGAGTGGGCCTCCTTTCCCTTGCTGCTCCCCTGGATCACCTCCATACTTTTCTCCTTTCATAGCTTCTCTAAGTTCTGAGACCAAACCCAGAATTTTAGCTTACTACTAAACTTCCATAGCATCTGATTTAAATCAGCTGCTTGATCAGCACTATGGTGATAATTGTCTACTTGATTAACCATGTCTGGACTGTTGCCATGTGGGATGCTGTTCCACAAGGATTTCAGGTAGGATTTATTTCTGCCTGTTGTGTTGCTTGGCAGAAATGGACATACCCATGAAGTTTATCAGCTTGTGGCTTTGCTATAGAGAAAAGCCCTGAGAACTACATGTTTCTTGTGATATACAGCTCTGCCAGCTTGTTATTATTGTACCTATCTTGCATTATCTATTTTTACTACATCTTCCAAGGTAGAAAGGCATTAGCTGTCTATCTTCCTCATTGTGTATTTAAAAGTATAGGCTACACAAAAAAAACTCAAAGGATTATATGTGGGAAATGGTGGATACTTCCACTACCCTATAAATACTTCAGTTTTCCTGCATACTTCTTAAATACCATTTGATTGGGAGTCTGTTTCTTATAAAGGCAAGGATCACTACATTTCAACTGCTGTAGACTGTAGATGGCTCCAACACACCCTGGCAACCTTCATCAATCAAAGAGACATTGCAGCAGCCTATTGAAGCAACATCCAGATTCATTCCCTGTCCAATATTTACTGCTATGATTACACAGAAACAGCTAATTTTTTTCTGAAACCGATTCATTAACCACCAGCTAAAACCGTAACAGAAGGGTGGGACACAGGCCCACCCTTCCACCTCCTTTATTTCATGAATCAGCCCTGAATAGACATATGGATCATTCCAAAACCACAGAGGCTACACTAAGAACACCTTGCTGTGAAAATCCCATTTTCCTATTCTAAAAGACCTCCAGCTCTACTCCTGGCAACAAGAATGGAGCAAGAAAGACAGCTGCAAAAGGCTAACACTAACAGACCAGTTCCACCAAAAATGCAGCCAACTGCTACATTCAAAGATGCGATATCAGCTCCTACTGATTGTTTCCCTGTGGCAGACATTCTGCTACTGTCTGATTTTTGATTGTAAACTCCAAACGGTTCAGAGGAGTAATCCAAAGATTAAGTAATAGAAACTTCACATTCTTTCACTCTTGTCTTCAAATTGTAGAAGGGAAGGGATTTCAGATATAACCCTCTTCTCAGTGCTTCCTGTTAGCTAACTTACACATTCTGGCACCAAACTTTCTAGGGAAGTTAGTGCACATCACACAGTTTGGTGCAGATAGTTGTGCATTTGATCCACCTATGTTATGAGTCAGGACATACTAGTTTAGATTCAGTATCATGATAAAATGGTTGTGAGGATTCTCTGACGGGAATGAGTAACATGCCTCCAGCTCAGAGAGCCAGCAAAGCAAACATGAGACTTTCAGCCCTGAAAAGAATACTCATGACATGCAAATTGCAATGTCAAATTCCAGCATGTGTGCTGTCTCCTCTATAGACCTATCTCTAAATTATTTGTTTTAGGAACCATCAATTTCCAACACTGTTCCTAGGAGAAGTAACCAAGGCTCAGAAAGTCAGAGCAGCAACTCAACACATTTTTTGCAAGAGAACAAAATGCACTGATGGAAAACTGCATTTTCTCATTTCAGAGAATTGCCTGGACATAAAACAAATATAACTACTTTATTTCAGGTAAAATCCCCACTACATTTTAACCCAGAGGGGCTTCACATAGATGAAAATACTCTACTGGCATCTTATGCAGGGATATGCTTAATCATAAACAGATACAAAAGATGTCTCTGATAGAAATTTGTGCTCTGCTATGCAGAGACAAGAAGAGAAAGAAGTTTGGAAAATGAGGCACCTAAAGAACACAATTGAACAATCCAGTTTCTGAAACATTTGCAATCAGAGTTTTCTTCATACAGAGACAATAAGGAGTTTCACCATTCTTTCCCACTCAAAATGTGGCAGGGTAGCTGACATTTATGCAATTTAGACTCATTTCAGTAACCATCAACAGCCAAAACTGGTGAAGTTGCTCCCATCTGAGCAGCAAACAGCAAGACTATTGCCTGAACAGGGGCTTGAACCCTGGACCCTCAGATTAAAAGTCTGATGCTCTCCCAACTGAGCTATCCAGGCTTTTCTGTCTCATTTTAATGTTAAATGTAAATTTCAGAGTCTTCCCATAACCTCTTATAGTTTTGAAATTTTCCCTTCCCCAGTGTCTGGGGCCTTTTTCTCTAACATGATAAAAATAATTCCCTTGACATCAGCTTAAATTTACATGATGCACCACTTCTGCTCTGACCATTTGGGAAACAACCAGCCTTCACTGTGGCAGCAAACAGCAAACAAGAAAGACAACCAGATAGTACTAAAGGCATAGTATGCTATAGTATAGTATAGTATAATATAGTAATATTAAAGGTATAGCATAATCTGCTCATGGGGAAGTTTCCAGTGCTCATGAGTGACTCAAGACAAGCCCTGTAAATTTAGGAATAATTACAAAATAATATTGTATTTCTGTATCAAAGGCTGGGAAGATCTGAAAAGGTTCACTTATTTCCACGGCTGAATTCTGGCTTCAACAGGGTTTAGGATCCTGGTTTAGAAGAATGCAGCCTTGTGTTCTGTTCCACTTACTCTGGGGGCAAAAAGATTCCTATTGATACAGAAGTAGAAGTCTAGAACTCAAACAATTTTTCCTTCTTAAAAGCCTTATTTATGAGGATGACTGTAATAAGATGAATATTGTTCTCAGAGAGCAAAGGTTATTCTACTGCCATAATTAAAAGTTTCTTTCAGAAAAACCACTGAGACAGAAAATTTGCTGTCATGTCAAACTTCCACAGATATTACCTGGGAAAATCTGCAAAACCTCTCATGATTTTAAACATGATAAATACATGCTTAAACATGATAAAAACATCATTTAGATTTAGCAATGCTGTGCAAGTGTTGATAATAATAAGAAGTTTTATTCCAAAGCCCCTTCTGGACCACAGCTCCTGCTGCTCTCTCACCTGTCTAGCTCCTGTGCCCACAAAGGACACGGCCTACTCCAAATAGTTCTGCCTCTCATTTCTCGCTGTCCCCCAGCGAGGAAGGTGTTACCTGAGGACTTAGGTTACCTGAGGACTTGTTTTGAACCGCAGGTAATTCTGAATGGCAAGATGGTATCTAAGTTGCAGGATGCATACAAGGCAATAATCCATGCTGACACTAAACGTTCTAGACTGTTAATAAATTCAAGTTTAGAATGAACTGAGCATAGAAATGTAATCTATTAACCTCTTACTATTAAAAATACAGCCTCTTCTGAAAACTGTATGTGAAATGTCTGAACATGCCAGCAGGAGAAATTGTTCCTTCTTAATACATTCTGGCCAGAGTTCATGCCATCATATTCATCTCGCCGGAAAGTGACTTGTGCCTACAAATGCTTTTTTTAATCCAGCGCAGCGTTGGCCCCTCATGCCCGACTGTATGTTCATTCTTGTTTGAGAAGTTGATCCGCTTGAAAAAAGACCCCTGTACACAGAGGGAGCATACATTCCAATTCCACAGGCTAAAACCTCTTAAAGGAGAGGAAGTTATTTCTCATCATAAGAAAAGGCAGAACAAACATTTTCACCCATCTAGGAAATGAGGTAAAGTCTCCTTTTCCAGATAATCTGATGCAAAACTTCTAATTCCGTAAGATTTTTAGTACAAAATATCGGGAATAATCTCATTAGTTCAGTAGTGGAAGGAATCTTGTCCAACAAAAACATTTCATTCATGCTACATTTACCCAGGAAGTCGGTTTCATTTACACTAGTGTCGGCTTTTGCACGGAGATCCCAGTTCACACAGTTCTTTGGATGAAGCAGTAGTGTCATTTCCTTTGAAGTATAAAACTCCAGGAGTTAACAAGAGTGGGGGGAGTTGGCTCTCAGCACACGCAGATGTGTCAAAGTGGAAACAGAAAATGAGAGGAAGGAACAGGAGGGTAACAGTCATGTCTGCTGTCAAGCAAAAGCAGAATTCCGGTATTTCAAGTGACACCTTACAAACTATCAGCCCAGTTCCAGTGCCAGAAAACCAGAACAAGTATGGTTCACCGACACAGACTCATACAGCATAAATTGCAGCAGAATGCCTCAAATGTGGTTTTACCTATCCAGTGGGTCAAATTCTGTCTAGGATAGTTCTGTTCTGCATTAACACCTAATTCTTCTTGCAAGGCGTGCAAATATTCAAGATTTTACCGGACTAGTTAGGGATTTCAGAGATGTTATTCAGGCAACAAGGAACAAGGCAAACTCTGAGTTACAGCTCATCCAAGTTGCATTTGGGTAATGAAAGTGTCTTTAAATTATTAAATTAAATTAAATTATTTAAATTATTATTGCCTTGCCACGCACAGGGTTGGTTGTAAAGTAGCTCAGCTCTGTGGCTGGTATAATTTTAGCTGGCCTGTGTGCCTATGATGCTGATGGGCAGCTGTTCTTCATGGCATCCTCCCTGCTGGCTCAGAGACATCGAAGATGATAGCCCCCTGGAAACAAATTGGCCTCCTCTTCTGCAAAAGGTATGGGGAACAAAATCCAGAGCCAGAACAATTCTTGAAGGAGACCTTCTCAACTGTTGGCCCTCTAGAGTACAGTCAAGTCACGAAGATCTGTAGAAATGCAACTCAGGCTAATCCTCAATTTCTCACTCGTTTACTCTAAATACCAATGCAAGAAAAAGCCGGCTAGATTTATCTGTTGAAAAGCAGATGCTGAGAATTTGGCAAGAGTCAGACCTTCTTGCTACAGTTATATGACATGATACACCACAGATTTACGACAGTCTGATTTTCTATTCTGTCAGGCTGAGGTTAACACTATTGTCATTTGGCCCTCGTGGATTGCATGTTACCTCTCTTCAGGAGAGTTATGTACATCAGTGAATTTTCATTTTACAAATGCACGTGTCCTCCTAAATGTGGGTGGTCTTGGCTCATTTCTCAGCTTTCAAGAGCATGGTCCTCATTCCCAGGGCACCAAAAGCACTTGGCACAGGTCATGCAAATGGGATGCAGCACTGAATAGCTACAGAGAGACCCCACAGAAAATTGTTTTGTCAGTCAAGCCTTGCTTATTGCACGCAAGCCTAGCGAGGGAACCTGCCGCACTGAAGGAAGGATAAAAGACATCCGTTCAAGAGATATGTTTTTGTATCTTAGAATAGACTGGCTTTTTACTAGAGGGTTTATGATAGACAAAGTGGAGCTCAATCCACTGAGAGCACATCAGAAAACTTCTCATATCTGATGGCTAGCTGAAAGACCCACCCACACTAACAGGCCTGTAACCAAATGTCAGCAGTAAAAAGGATTTCACTTGTGGAATTGCTTTGCACCATAAGAAGGTACAAAAGTCAAGGCAAAACAGGGCATTTTCCTGAAGTGCAATTCTTAAGCGGTCAGTAGAGTGCTACAAGTTATGCAGCTTTAAATCATTAATACTGGGAGAATTTTCTCAGAGGTTAACATGGGACTGAAGTAACCTCCGTGGCTGTGAAGCAGTACTTCACTCTGATTCAAAAAGGAAATGTGGTACAGATGGAAAGGGAGCTTAACAAGAAAACTTAAGACAGGACTGTCACTTTTATTTTTTCTGCTTTTTGGTGCAGAAAGACAAGAAATACATGGCTGTAAACCTTATATACTCAGGTTATAGAAAGACATCATCTTTGATTTCATCTACAGTTCCTTTTGTTTCAGCAAACATTTGATTTTCAGGGTGGTCGGATAAATACCTAAGTAAAATTAAATGTATACCATATCACCAGATTTTCCAAAACCAAAATTTTCCTTAAACCAAAATAATTGGGCTGTAGTTCTATCAAGCGTCATCTAAGCATAGTTGAGGCATACAGCAGAAGTTGCCCAAGTGCAGTGGATAATAAAAATCTGTAAGAATCAATGACAGTTTTTATGCCTCTGTCTCTCCTTCTTGTATACATAGAAAATAACAGCATTATTAGCAACTCCTCAGTTAAGAAAAGGTTAAGTATGAAAACAAGTATTTGTTCCTTAGTACAGAAATGTATCTGGTAGGTCAAAAGACACCTTGTTTTGGAATTTCCAGTGGTAGCTCTTTTTCAGTGCATCCCATTTATGATATGGAATCCACCTTTGTTTAAACAAAGGGGGCTGACCTTCCAGAGAGCAGCTCTGCAGAGAAGGACCTGGGAGTGCTGGTGGACAACAAGTTGACCATGAGCCAGCAATGTGCCCTTGTGGCCAGGAAGGCCAATGGTCTCCTGGGATGCATTGGGAAGACTGTTGCCAGCAGGTTGAGGGAGGTGATCCTGCCCCTCTGCTCAGCCCTGGGGAGGCCTCATCTCCAGTACTGTGTCCAGTTCTGGGCTCCCCAGGACAAGAGAGACATGGAGCTACTAGAGAGACTCCAGCATAGGGCCACACAGATGATCAGAGGGCTGGAGCACCTGCCCTAGGAGGAACGGCTGCGAGAGCTGGGCCTCTTCAGCCTGGGGAAGAGAAGACTGAGGGGGGATCTGATCAATGTGTGCAAGTACCTGAAGGGAGGGAATCAAGGGGACGAGGACAAACTCTTTTCAGTTGCCCCGTGTGACAGGACAGGAGGCAACGGGCAGAAATTGAAGCACAGGCAGTTCTGCCTGACTGTGAGGGGGAATTTCTTCCCTGTGAGAGTGACGGAGCACTGGACCAGGTTGCCCGGTGAGGTTGTGGAGTCTCCTTCTCTGGAGATCTTCAAGGCCCGCCTGGATGCAACCCTCTCTAACATGCTCTAGGTGACCCTGCTGAGTGGGGAGGTTGGACTAGATGATCTCCAGAGGTCCCTTCCAACCTTACTGATTCTATGATTCTACAGGGTGTAGCGATCTGTACAGCTACTTTGTGCTTTGGCTGATTGTAAAAAGTTAGCGAAAGCTAAAAAGTGTGGTTTCCTCCTATGTCCTCCAAACCAAAAGTGGCTAAGAAATTTTCATCTAATAAAAACAAGTCAACAAATGAGCCAGTGGACTGGGAGAATAAAAGCTATAAAAAAGGTCTTCACCCGTAACGGCCTTCCAAGTCTGGCTGATAAATCAGAACAGATTGCCCGTAGTACCTGTTTGACAAGCCCAAGTCTCCAAAAACAGATCTGCAGATTATCTACATTGCAAAACAAGATGTACTTCAGTCTTATGCTCCATAAGAAAAACTAATCGTTATTAATTAGTTGTCATGGAAACTCCCAGCCTTGGGAAAGCTATGAATGGCACAGCAAGATCAAATACAAATTGCTTTCCATAAATGCCTTCATCATGATGTTGATAAACAGGCAGTAAGTAAAGCAGAAGTTGGCCTATTTCAGGAAGCGTTGCAGAGAAACAAAGGCCACAGCGATTCAGAAAGAAATGACAAATAAAATATAATATAAATATAACATAAATAAAATAATAAAACAAAGTCATTAGAAAAAGCTTAAGATACTCCAAACAATAACTATTCCAGTTCTGTCAGGCTTTCTTGCACAGAACTCTGATATTAGGTATTGGTGCCTGAATAATAAACAACTGACAAACTCAAACCAGCAATAGCAAGTGAGAAACAGCACTCCAGAAGCAGGGTGTGAAGGCCCATGTTCTTACCACTTGCCGGATGACACCCTTAATAGAGAGGGGCCAGGTGCAATGGTAGAAGGATAAGTATCTTGGCAAGGGTCTTAAATTATCTCTTCATGGGAAAGAAGATGTCTGAGAGTACATTGTTCAAGCTGACTTTGGCTTCCTTCCCTCTTTTCAGAATCTTCTGTGCAGAAGTTACTTTTCCATCTCACACCCAAGAGCAAAGAAGATGCACAAGACTGATTTCACCCAGCAGTGAGATACAGCTACCCCATCAGCAGAATAAAACTGAACAAAACAGAGCTACAGCAAAGAGACTGCTGTATCCTGCTGAACCTGCCGAGCGGGCAGAATGCAATGGGCAGAGCTGAACTCTTGCCAGCGGGACAAAAAAAAGCTGAGGAAGCAGATCTTATTTCTATGTGAGACTGTTTTGTCTGTTTTCTGTTGTATCTGGATGCTGAGTGAGGGAAGGAGGAGAAGAGGGAGAGGCACAAGATTTTGTAAGCTTCTGACTGATTCTTGAAACATCGTGATACAACCAATGCTCTGCTGAGAGAAAATTCAGAACCCTCCCCCCAAAAGTTGGAGTATGAACATAACTGCAAAGCTCGGCAGTATCAGTGCTCTGTTTTGGTACCACAACACCACACCACCGGCTTTTCCACTTATAGATGCAATTTGGAAAGTCCTTTGAACCTTCTTTTGTTGAAATGCTGGATAATGGTTGTGTAGCACATACATACTGCATATACAGATATTATTATAGGTATATTATTACAGTGGTATAAAATGGCTTTTTTTGATGTGAATTTTTAAATTATTTCCATTTTCATTCGGGAAGCACATGATATGAACTGCAGGATTATTAAATTTATCTTCTGGATCAGAAAGCTATTTTATATGTAAATGAAAGACAATTAGATAGATCTGATTTTCTGAAGATGACCAAAAATGGATTACGGTAGCACTTATATGTGTCTTCAAATAAATCAGCTAGCTGTTTCCTTCATAACAATAAAATAAAATAAAATAAAATAAAATAATCTCCCCACACAGCTGACTTCGGAGATGTTCATTTCAAAATTCAGGCAAAGTTTTGTTGCAACACTTGCAGACAGGAGCCAAAGCAGAAGTTACCAAGCTGGACAACAGTACAGGCGTGGTAGCAATAGCTCCATGCAGGCTCAGTGCTTGCTTGCTTCCCAGAAGCCAAAGCAGACTGTGCTGTGACACCAGCCCCCATGTTGTTCCACGTTACTGCAGCAGCAAAGCTAGCTGAGGTGTTACTGCATTACCTGCGATTCCTGCATAGACATTCCCTCAGAAGAAATAGTTGTCTTCATCTGAATTCATTAGAAATATTTAAAGCTAACTGTTTTGAAACAGGATGATAATGTTATGAGCTGTAAAGAATCTTTAACATTAAAGGATGTTGTTAGAGTCAACCTCCAGCACATGATGGCAGTTGTTTAACTGAGACCCAGAATCAACTAAAACGTTATTAGCATTGATGGGGAGAGTTGAAACAACAGTGTATAGAGTTGAATGAGCTTACACAGGAAGAGAAGTTTAAAGTTACTGTCAGATGCATTTACATAGAGTGCAATCACCTACCAGAACTGCAATACAGACAAACCTTATCTGATAATAGGTATCATAAGCTATAGCAATGTGGTATCTGATACCAGCTGAAAGCCTGTATTAACCGTGAGTATTCTAGAATAACTTTGTGCTTGATGAGAGAATAGTATGGACCCCAGACACTTTTTTATCCATTTAGCCATGATTATTTCAGCCTGCTAATGCTTTCAAGGGCATTCCAGTTCTCTTCACTGGTTGAGAGTTACCGATGCAGTGAATGTCAGCATAAGACCTACCTACCCTGAGTAACCAGGGCAGTAGGCAAGCCCCGAGCTAAACCTACAGAGGGGACAGTTCCCGTTAAAGACTGAGGGATCGCATTATTAGACAATGTTATAGCTGACTTTCAAAAGATAGGATCCTCCTTATATTTGGTTCGATATCCCAATCACGGTTTATCTGCCTGTCATTTTTTTACCTTTTTTTTATCACAGAGATCCCTAACACTTTCATATCATGGAACTTAATTCCCATGAAGAATGTGTAAAGTGTGTCCCCAAAAACATTTAATGGCATACATTTACCATTTAAATGTCAAAGTAAAAACTGGAATATATTTAAGCTAGAATTTGACATTGCAAACAAGAATTCAATCCTTATGTAAATGGAAGCTTCTCCCCATTAAAAAGGAACATTCTGTGAACTGAAAGGCTTTTTTCCCCTACTCAGAACTGCAGAAATATCAATTCTAAACACATCTCAATTTGTTAATTTTTGAATTCCCAGCTGACAATGAATCAAACTGTTGTTGTTGCTTAGTCTGTTTTTCAAAGAATGGTCACTGAAACCTTAATTTTTTCACATAACTAGCTATTTGGTCCTTAAATTACTGCATAGGACCACTTTGGTATGCCTCGTGAATACACAGGGCTTGGTGTTCAGCTGGTATAAACAGATTTGTTGAAGCTAGGCTTAAAACGAGCAGCTTAGATTCTAAGCTTGATCACAGAGTTGTTTACTCAAAATTTTAGATCCTAAACGGTAGGGAGAGTTAGGCTCTGCAGATCAGGCTTATCCCAGTCCCTCTGTGGCCACATAACTCTGTTTTTAACAAGAGAGCTTGTTAGTAACAGAGAAGCAAAAGGTCTGTGAGGCCTCACCAAAGAGGAAAGAAACCTGTCTGGTTCTTTCAGGCAGGTCACGTGTACAGCCAGGTTGCATTTCACTCAAAAATGTTGTTTTCAGTTTGCCACTGCAGAAATGCAAGCATTGTGTGAAAGTCTGCAGCAAGCCTACCATAGTAGATTTACAAGAGTAACCCGTTACTAAATAGCCCCTGCCTATTAGCATTACTGTAGAAAACTGGCTCAGTGAAGGTGTCGTCCACTGCTGGAGCAAGTGTTGCCTGAATTTCCATCTTTAATCTTGGCACAGCCTGTTTTCTCAAGAGCACATCAGTATTTCACCTTTATTTTCATGTGTGTGATCTGACAGCTGCTGTTTCAGCTGTGAAGTGTTTCAGCTATTTGTTTGAAATGCCTCCATAGGCTCCAGCTCCAGACGGTTGAGCTGTGTGGAACAAAGTTGTCCTATTCCAGCAGCACTTGTGTGTTGCAAAAAACTTTTTATTATTTAATCTTCTTCTTGCATTTTGCATAAAACCACAAAAATGTTCTAAATGAAAATTAATTTCATGCAAATTCTTGTCTTGTTCCCAGGATACTTATGCAGGCAATAATTCTTGTGGGGTCAAAAGTTGAGCCTAAGGCTATCTATGGGTTTTGGTAATTTTTAACTGTGTAGTGTGGTTAATCATACCAATTTTCATTCTTCATTTATAGATTGTGTGCAGGGTGAAATCCTTTTCTTAAGGAACACTATTTAAGTGGTACTAGATTGCAATCATGAAACTCTGTTTATCTAAGTAATTATATGCCCATCTATTTGACCTCAGTAATGTTACAGGAAGTTTCTCAGCAGCAAGTCCTGCTCTTGCTCTGCAGGATTCCATATTGGAAGGCAAAAGAAAATCGAGACTCCCAAGCAGCTTGACTTCTTTGCAGCACAGCCTGCCATGTGACAATTCTGGTTATTTGGTAATCTGTTGACTAAGTACCAACGGCCACTTTGCAGGAAATCTTGATCTCAACATGAGCTTTGACTATGCAAAAGCTGACTGAGGGCTTTAGGGTTTTTCTCATATTCTTGTCTGTAAAAGTACTTTCACCCTTGGATGTCACCATTCACATGAATTCTCCTAACGGGTCAAGATCTCTAAGACGTAAGTTACCACTTTTATTGGAATGCCTATAGCCTGCAAACAATTTATGTTGTCACATCTGGGGATTCAATTTGTAAACAATCCTAGCAGGCAAGGAGTTAAAAGTGTGTACATCAAATTAGTACCTCCTCTCAAGCAAAGTTCCGAAAGAATGGATATACTTTCAGATTGCCTATAAATGGGCATATTGTAATTGTACCTGTTGCTGTAACTGTATTTCAGTGCACACCCTTTGCCATGTGGGTCATGGATTTGTCTCTGTTGCCTGAAAAGTGGCAGGCATTACAGTATATTGAGACAAATATTAATCACAAATGCCAATGATTTGGACACAGAATTTGCTTCCACTTTCCTAGTTTGCTAACAGAAGTCCCATACTGAAGACCAAGACAACTTAACTCCTGCAGCAACATTTCAGATGGAGAATGTGCTATATGTATGTTTACTTCCCCACTAGTGTGCACACATATAGGCATCTTAACCAGGAATTACCCGACTGCCATTAAACCCAATTTCCATTACTCTCATAGACTCATTAAAAGGCAGAATTTCTGAGGAGTTAATTATTCGGATACTTGCATGGTAAGCAGTTCCACCCTTATATCCTCTTAAACCTCCTGTAGGTAAAATGCCTTTCCTTCTTCACACAGAAACAGTGGGAGATAGTTTGACACTTTTCTTCCCCACTAGGGAATATTTTCACTAACACAATCAGTATTACTGATTCAAACCTTATTTCATTTTTGAGTTTATAGTTTTTTCAGGCTAATTCTTTAATCTTCTAGTCTACGAACCAATTCTTACTTTAATCTCACAAGTTTACTTGCTTTTCATACAGAAACGGGTAGGTCCTGTTTTCTGATCTTCTGGTGTCATCTGCTCCCAGGTACTGCAGCATTTTTCCCAAGAATATTGACCATTGACATGCACTATGCAATATATTTTTGTTTAAAAAGCTATCCCCCCAATCCTGATGATTGGCCCCACACACTGAGGATTAATTCAGTATCAGGAAACAACTTCATGGTCTTTGGAAGGAAGTCATTATAGGAATACAATACAAAACTTTTTGCTCTTCTTTATTGTCCAAATTTAGGAAATCTGACTCTGGCCATCATGCTCCTTGTCTCAGTGGAAAAGTTGTTTCAACCAAAGCACTGTACATTTTGTGGAGAAAATGAAGAGCTTGTGGCTACCAGAGCAGAAAAGCACTAATTTACAACTACTTCAGTTCCCCTGAAATCAAGATCTTCAAATAGAAGTTTTATATGTGAACTTAAGCTCCTGAGTTAGCTGTGTTTTGAAAACCATGTTCTGTGTTTTATGAAAGTGGGTAAGATATACCTAGTTGGTATATATGTAAGATATAAATTCAGTCAAAACGTTGTTAATTTTTGCAAGAACAAATGTTTACAGCATTGACTATATTACTCATAATCATTGACTACAGTACTCATATATGTATATTTAATTAAGGGCTTCTTACAGCCTTATGTATAGTCGCATAAATTTAGTGTTTTGCCTATTAAATATTAAATGAGATGTTAGTAACCCCCTTAAGTTTTTAATGAAGAGGTGTGTATTCTGGTATTACCTGCAGAGTTGTTACTCAGGTACAATGAGTTGCCATAGAAGTTATTAAAAGATCTAAGCTGACATGGTAGGATTGTCATTTTAGCTCCCGCTCTTGTATTGGCTTGGTTTAATTTATGCTACAAGAAGCTCATTAGCTAAATACAGACAGTCTTAAGCCAGCCTTGCAAGGAAGCAGTTCTCACCCAGCACTGAGATGGTGAGTTTGACTGTCATTTATAATTTTTGTTGTTATTTAGAAAGCTGGAGCATTAATGTACAGAAAATTCAATTGTACAGGATGATCTTGATAACTAGAAGATTGAAACCTGAGACTCCATGAACTCACTGACTGCCAAAGGTCAATACACTGTTAAGACATCCGCAACATATTTGCTTGCCTAACAGCGGAACATGCTTAAAGATCACATTGGTAGGCCACATCAGCTAGATTAGATGATGAACATCTGATAAACATAATTTTAAAACAGCTGCACATAACAGTCATTCCTTAGTTTTAGTCAAAACCTGTGGATTTAATCTGCAGTCATTATTCAGGTAAATATGTTATATTCAAATATGGCACCATGTAATAGCAATGTTACAGTTGCCTGCCATAGAATCCATACTTCTGCAGACAACAAAGTATATTTTTATAGAGACAATACTCTGAAGTTTCCAAGTAAGTCTGTGCTCAGTAGAGTCCCTGAAACTATGCAAGTATCTGGTACAGGTCTACCTGAAATTAGTTTTTTTTTTTTTTTTTTTTTT
>NW_028186348.1:1189723-1244207 GCF_003343005.1 Rhea americana | reverse complement strand
TTTTTTTTTTTTTTTTTTTTTTTTTAACAAATCTCTTCGTAAATTTTACGTAAGCAAGAAAGGTAGAGGACTTTCAAGGTATTTAAAACAGAACTTGGAAATTATAAGCAGTTCTTTTACTGAATGAATTTGAGTTACGCAACAGATTCTGTGACCGAGGGAAGTCACTGCCCTTGCACAAAAGAAGGTAGCTGCAGTTCGCCTTGCACTCAGCTACCGCCCAAAACCCTACCTCATTCAGAACTGCTGGTCACCATAATGGTCAAAGGGTCAGATGTTCAGAGATTCAACAGACACACAATGTTTTTACAAAGATAATTAATGAAGAGATAGCAGCAAAGGAGATCAGTTCTGTGTGTATGGTGTGTCTCTGCTAGGGTACTTCACACTGGAAGGGAAAAGAGGGCTGACCTTCAGAGCAGAACAACTAGACATTGTTTTAGGGTCAATTTTACAGGTATCTTACAAGTGCCAAGCCAGATGCTAACAAAGATTAGCCAGCTAAGGGACTGACAATGCTCTGACAGCTTCTATGACAGCAGCAGCAGGGTTCCCCAAAACCCTGTCTGCACCTAGTGACAGCAACAACCACTGCCCAGGCACACAGTGGCCTTTTAAAGCGGCCAGGAATTGTTTAGCTGGTATTAGTGGTCTGGAGCTTTGGTTCAGAGAGAACAATAGATGTACTATTTTAGAGGCATTAATGGTATTAGTGGCAAATCTGCATCGGTGCCTTGCTTACAGCTGTACCAGTGGTATTAGACAGGAATTGAAAATGACTGCAACAGGCTGTTTGTTTTGAAATGCTCCATGCCATAAGTGAAAGCACAATTCTTGTTAAGGTCATCATTTTAAAAGACAGCCGCATCGATCAGTATTTTCTCATTTTGAAGTTAAAAGAACACAGTAAAATATATCTGTAAACTTAAGTATTGCAGTTCTCAAAAACTTACCAATCATGGATTATCTCAGCCATTTATATAATTTGGTTCATGTCATAAAAGTTCTACTTTGATTTCTGTACTTTTCCTATGAAAACTAAGTATTTTCATACCAAGTACTGTAAACAGACATGTAGAATATTTTAAGTAGAGAGTTATTCAAATTAGTGAGAAAAACCTGCAGTTAAAACCAATGCAGTTATGCATCTGTAATAACCTCAACATAACTTTGCATTACTCTCAGCAGAAACAAAGATAAACATATTAAGAACCCATATTAGCATATGGATTCTTATGGGAGACAAAAATCTTGATCGGCCAAGTCAGAACAGACTGTCTGTGCCGACCGAGCTTTACAAGATCAGATGCGCATTCAATGTTGTGTCTACTTTCAGCAGGCAGTGAAAGCAGCTGTGATACCAGTCATATGGTTTTGCATGGCAAACTCCCACCTGCATTTACCTGTTGTGAGTCTAAGGCAAACACAAGCTCTGCGTGCTGCTTTAACAATGTGTGGGTGCCTCATCTGTTGGAAAACAAGGCTGCAACGATTTAAGCATTCTGGGACAGTGAAATTACAGTAGAATGGGACTGGTCACTAATTCTGTTGTGTCCTCTGCCTTTGAGATGCAGTTTGTAATTATTTCACATACAGAAAGGGCAAGAGTGAAAAATTAATATGAGGGTTTGGGCTAATAGGCAATGATGGTGCCGCATCAATATTCTACCTTATCCCAAATCTCCAGCTCTCCTGAAGTATCACCATGCTGGAAAGCTGCACAAACAGGCCAGCTGAGGAGTGCTTCCACTGCCTTAGAGCCAAAATAGCTAGCTCTGTGCTCCAAAACTCTTCCAGCTAAAAACAGATGAGGACAATATGGGGTCCAAAGCTTCCAGCCCCGGATGTGGGGATCTTTGGAACTATAATCCTGTCAAGAAACATAGCTAAGACCTCAAAGTTACATTTCAAGTTATTTGGGTCATTTTCTGCAAGAACACCAGAATGCAGTGTGGTGCATGGCTGTTGTAAAATACAGCTCTACACATACTGTGTTTTGGCCAGCTTTCAATTAAGAGCTTTATAGTCTGAAAAAATTTTGTAGAAAATATGAAGGAACTGTAAGTAAAATAGCCTTAATTTTACCTCCATTTCAGACAAAGCCTGAGAGACATAGGTGACTCTTAGAGCTGGAAACAAAATTTGTAGATATAAACTGACCTTTGCAAATCACTCAAACTGAACAAACAGGGATGGCTCAAAACTAAAATGATCATCTTCAAAGTGGGTCTTGAGATCAGCATAATACAGATGACAGCTACTAGTTTTACTCAGACTCATTTTTTCAAGTATGAGTGCCTGAAAACTAAAGAAGATGACTGATTCTTATTTAAAAAAAACACTCGTAATTATTGAGAAGTATGGTCTCCCCATCTTACACTTTAGCACCATGTTTTATACTAAAATTTTTCAAAGCCAAGGTTTGTCATGTGACAAAACAGCAACACAAGTATGATGAGTCAACAGCCATACCCCGGTAAGGGAGGAAAGCCCTCCTGTCATTTCATCCTGACGGGAGTTATTTTTCCTGTCCCTGACTTTTACCTCCATAAGAATGCAGTGCTTAGAGTAGTAAAATAATTTAGAAGAAGCTAGGCAGACATTTTCAACCCAAATGTTGGCACACGACCACCTGAAGGAAGATTGTCAAGGCCTACCTTCCACTTAAAACTGTTACTGGTTTTCTACGAACCATCACGAGGCTGCAGGTGCTTATTGTAGCTTCATGCTTTAGATCAAAATTAAACCTTTCCTCATTTTTGTTTCAAACAGCAATTGGTTTCCACACTGCCACTCTGTGTTGTGATTCACTGCTGACTTTGCACTATTGCTGCAATTCTGCAGCATACTTTGCCTCATAGTAGTTTGACAGGAAAATGTGTCAAAGTATAATGGAAAGCTGGACTTCAGCTGACTCCAATTATTCTATTCCTTAAGTGTTTTCCCTTTAAGCAAGCATAATTCCGTATTGCACTTTAAATTCTAACATTTTAGATGACAGAATAATCAACTATTTGCTAACCCAATTAAACTTTCGTTTCCTTTGACCCACACTTCTCCAAATCAACTACACATTTCAGAGAGCACATTTCTGTTGAAACCTGCAACACATGCTCCAGCTGCAACGCTGAGCTGCTATCATTTGGATCAGGGTGAAAGCCACAGCTAGTACTCAAATCTTGGAAAAAAGTAACCAAATGTAGCAGAAGACAGTAGCAGTACTTCACTCAAAACTATAGCACTTACTAGATTCACAAAAAATGGAAATCTCCCCATAGAATTACATACCCATCACTGAAGCTTAGTTTTTTGGTCTGGTAATTTTAATAATATGAAATCTAAAGTTATACTTATTTGCAAAATTTTATAATTTATTTTGCATCTAAAATATTTTCAGTGATGTTTGTGTTCAATTGCTCAACTTGGCATTGTTAAAATGCAACAAACACTTCAGGAAAACATAATAAAAAAGAATTATAATTTATTATTGCCTCAAAAAAATGCATCTGCATTGCCAGCAACTCCCCATTTATGGATGTGACTTACAACATAAATTTTAAGGTTTTCATTACATAAGAATTCTCAACTTAAAGCCACAAAAAGTGTTTCTCATTTTATTGTAGCAGGAAATAACACCTTCTACAAATCAAATGTTAACACAGCAAAGCAAATTGCAAACCTGCTGAGTGTACTTACTTAGCATCAGTTCTCGAGAAAACTACTTTCTACACTGTAGTACAAAGACTTCAAATCTAACTTTCTTTCTTGTCAAAAATGCCCCAAACAACCCCCCTCACTTAGAAAAAGTTTGAAATTGCTTACCTTGAAGAAGCTCCGAAGAAAATACATTATGCTTAGCATTTTGGAAGGTTTAAAATGAGGAATAGTTCGATCTTTAGAACATCCAAGGCCTGGGTGAATTCCTACACTCCTGCTGTGTCTTTAGTTACATGCTTTCTTGTTGCTATTTTGGACAGTCTTAGTACAAGAGAAGCATATGAGCCATGCCAGGAGCTTATGCTAAGGAGTTGCATAACAATTAGGGCTTATCTGTGCTGTGCTGTACAGTACAGCAATGCAAACAGGTTTGTTCACAGTTTACTAGCCCCAGAACGCTCCTACTAGGCATGCCCAGAACGATGCCATTGTATTTGCTAAAGAAACTAAAGCTATTTGTGAGTGCTTCTAAAAGAACTGGAACTACAAAGCACAGCACATGTTCCCTTACATCCCCCCCAGCTTTTGCCAACTGCAAGATCAACCAGTGAGTATTAAGCTTGCTAGAGCATTTAAAAGGGAAGGCTCCCACAGCAGAGCTTTCTAGTTAGGAGCTTTAAAGGTGAGGACAAATCGCAGAACAAGTCTTTTGAAATGGAGAAGAGTAAAGGTAATTTCCCTGTCTTCTTTCTCACCTAACATGCAGCTTCCTTAAAGATTATCTGTGCTTCAGTAACATTCAGCAATATAGTGATGCAATTTATGTCATGTGGTAAAGAATCTATCAAAATTTTATAGCTAAAACAGAATTACAGGTAGTCCGTTCACAGTGGATTTAGGATTGAAGACAGCAACAACAGAGTGTAAACAAGGTCTCCGAGAGAGGGAACTCTGCCTAACAGCAACCGTCAGGCACAGACGAACACTGGATGCTTACATTTATTTTTTAGTCAGCTGTAGCAGATATTTGATAACTGTACCATTCAAGACACCCGCCACAAAAATTTTTACACCAGGAAGAGGTGTTTTACAGATCAGCTTCAGAGTAGCTTCTGATGCTCCATGCTGCTGGCCATAGGGGCAAGAATTAGGCTGAACAGACAGATGAGCAGCGCATGCAACACAAGGTGGGAGAAGGTAGGCAACCTCGCACTGTTTCAAGATCCCCCAGCACTAACACCAGCTCTAACATGAAACATATCCTTTGTCCCACTCTGTGCAACAGGGGATCCCCATGACATCACTCACCATTAAGTTCCTCTACTGTTTTCCTAGGATTTGCAATACTACAAACTCCTCTACAGTTTCAAGCAGCCATTATTTTTACTGGTTTATCTTAAGGAGAAATATTATTTTGGCAGCACATGCAAATAAGACATTTACATACAAATCAAACACTTTAGAATAGTAAGCTGTATTTTACTACTTACACAATATTTTGCCATTGTGGGAACAGAAAGGCACATCTAACTCGTTAGAAACCAGGCCAATAATTTCCAAGTTGTAACAGAAGGCTGCAAATGCAATAAAATCTGTGGTTTGATTTGCACCTATTGCCAAATGACAGCATGGCTTTAAAGAACTTTTGTCCTGTGAGATCTTATGATTTCACAGCTAAAATGAGTGTTTTCCCTTAAATCTTAGTTCTGAAAGACATACATATGTCAGATAGATAGATAAATAGATATATACAGCAATCAGTTTAGATCTTAGAATCATAGAATCAGGAAGGTTGGAAGGGACCTCTGGAGATCATCTAGCCCAACTTCCCTGCTCAAGCAGGGTCACCTGGAGCATGTTAGATAGGGTTGCAGCAACAAGGACCCCCCTTGCTGAAGCCCAGGCTTGAACCAGGGACCTTTAGATTTTTAGTCTAACACTCTTCTAGCTGAGCTACATAAACATTTAACCCACAGACTTGGAGGAAAATTACAGATACAAATTCTAAAAAGTCTGAAAACCACAAATTCTAAAAAGTTTCAAAATCTAACAACAATTAAAAAGCCACTATTACTAAAAAAAAAAAAAAAAAAAGAAAAAAGAAAAAAGAAAGGAAACAGGTCTGGCTCACAGGTTTCAATGATTTGATTTGGTAACTTCTGAAGTTACTGTGCTTTTTTAATATACTATTGATTAAAGAAATTGCAAGCAGACTTATCTTTCCTGCATGCCATTCATGTTTATTGATTCAATCGGCTCTGTGTTTACAAGGTTCAGGCTGAAGCATTCTTTGGCAGTCCTGACGTCAGACTGTCTGTGTTGAAGAAGGAAATGCCTGCAAAACTAATTCAAATATGTGATGCCTTTTTTTTTTTTTTTACACACACACAAAGGAAAATAAGATCATAGTCACATATGAAGAATTAAAGATTTTAAACAAGAATCAACTCCAGGCTGTGAAGATCCAGTTTTTTGTGCCACGATTTTTATCTCCAAGTGTCTCTACTATATACAGAATTGCCTGTATTGCAAACAATATACTAGAAACATGTCAGTGCCCCAAGAGGTTGCCCAAGAACTTGGCTCCCTTTTCAGTTCCTTATCTTTTTAAAATTAACATTAAAACTCAAGACAAACACTGCTCACAACTCACCCTATTCTTCCATGCTTTACTTGTCCACAGGTAGAAAATAAGGACTTAGGACAGATTCAGTTTTAACCTTCACACCAAGTTCCTTTTTCGGATATCAGCCAAGTCCTAATCCTCAGAGCCTGTGACATTTCTTGGACTGGTGTGCTTCATTCTGCTCCACTAAATAGGATGTTCAGATTGCACAGTATTCCATTAATCCTGTCATTCTTTAAAGACAACTACTATCTTAAGAAGTATGCTGTCCTTGAGAGAAATTGCAAGGAACTTTCTAACAAATCAAGCCTTTGTGATTCTGCATTGCAACATATCACTATAGAGCTTCATTAATCTCTTTACCTTCCTGAGAAACACAGGTACACTAAGTCTACAAATAGACATAACAGCATTACAGAAAATCTCCTATCAGGGCCCTGAGGGCACGTAGGCCGTAATGGCCTCACCTGAGGACCTCTACCCACACTTGCCTGCCCATGGGCCAGGAGCTACATTTAAGCTCAGCCCTGAGCCTTCAGCACAGCCTGAGCCATGTTACAGGAGTCCTCGTCTTCAGTTCAGCCCCAGTCCTGGCCACACCTGGCTATAGACCCTGTTGATCCAGACCCAGGCTTGAACCTGGGTTCAAACAAAACAGAAGTCAGAAAAATCTGAAATTTGATCCTGACTCTAACCTGTGGATGGACTTCCTGGTTTGACCTCAGATGTGCTGTGTTACTGTGAGCTTGCCTGGTGATCTCAACTCTTGGTTGAGCCTGGCCATGATCTCTGGGTCTGCCCTGCTTGCCTAGCCCAGGTACTGTGGGATTGGGCCCTGGCTGATGAGGCCCTGGTCCTGCCAGCTGTTACCCCTCCTGGTTCACCATCCCTTAGGGAACAGCCAGCCCTTGCTGTTCCCTGACATCGCAACATGAAATAGATTGTGTTATGATATGTGCAAAAGGCTAAGTGATCTCCCTTCTCCCTTTATTCTACATCTATTGAATAAGTCACTGACAGTAACTCTGATTTGTAAACTTATAAAAAAAGTCTAATGTCTAAAATTTTCCATTTTCTAGAACATCGGCCTGCTGCCAATAGATTATTTTTTCTCAGTTACCTTTCACAGTTCTTCACCTTTCTATTAGAAGCAAATTATGAGCTTTCAGGAGTTCATTACTAAGAGTTTAGGTTCTCCTTTTCTCTATCGCTTCCTGAGTGAGGAGATTATCTCTTAACATACACAGTAATTTTGCTTGTAAAATTGTAATCATCATTTTTTATATTATATGTTTCTGAGGTTTCATTTGATCTATGGAGATTTATTCTCTGGGGTACCTGCATGCCGCACTTAATCCCCAAGTGCCCATGGCCAGCCACTGCTCATACTTTTCCTACTGATACACTTAATGTATAAATCTGCATGCCTCTTCTGCTTTTTAAAGAACAGCAGCTGAAAATTGTTAGTGAAACACAAAACAAAATCTGTTTTGCCATTTGCCCCATCAGTCAGAAATTACTGCTTAAACTGACACTGAACAAAACCTGAGGAAGATGTAGACACAAACTTAGTGCTGCCTTTAGCACATCACGCAATATGGGATACCTGAACCAAACACATCTCTCTAACTTTAGGCACCAAAATCCTGCAGGGCATTGAGGCTGGGATCTTCCAAAGGCAGGCAAATGGCACAGAAACATCAGCACTGTATCCACAGAAATCACTTCTTATTATCATTTTGATTATTGGACTTCATGTAACATTCACTAGGGTTAGCGCAACATAACTGGGTATTAAGTAGATTCTATCATGATGGTTTCCAGACCAACTAAATGGTAGAAAATATACAGACATCATTCCAGCTTTATGTCTGCAAAGTTTAAAAATGAGAAGTCTTGTGTGCATATAGCATAGCACAAAAGTGAGGATGGAGACAACAGCCTTCTTGCCTTTTCTGAGAGCATCCTGTACCTTCATGAGATTCCTCCAAGAAGCAGCTCTTGTGCTTCCAGGAAGGGGACAGTAGTTCAGGATGGTGATTGGCTAAGTAGTAACAATTTGTGCCCCTCCTTGTCTTCCCCTCAGAGTAAAAAAAAGCCTAGAGATTTCACTGTTTTCAGGCCAGTAAAGGCATAAATGACTCCTTATTTTTTTTAAAAAAAGCACTTAACATTGCTTGATGAAACCATACTTTATATTCTCAGACTCTCATATTTTGAAATGCTGCAGCTGGAAACAAGAAGCTCCAGCAATGGAGACTTTCAGTATGTCAAAGGACATGCTGCAGGCAGCCCTAACTAATTGCCTGGGCAAGTTGACTTAAGTGACCAAACAGGTCTTCTCATCTAATTTCTGAATGATCAAGTCAGACACTTTCATCTCCTGTGTAATTGCTTATTTGCCCTTAGGCAGTTCATTTGATTCCAATTATCATAAAAACATACCTCTTGCTGCAGCCTTAACGTGTTGGTTCAAGTATTCTTCAAATCATTCTGAATTTCTCTCCTCTAATCAAAGCACCTAAGTTTACCATCTTTATGGAGGGTCAGAGATTCTGGGCTTCCAATGGGAAACAGAAATTTGGGGGGATGAGACTGTTATTTTTGTGCTTTGCCACAGCCTCAGCTCTCAGCAGGGTAAACATTTGTGCAACTAAGCCAGAAATCTCCAACACTGGCCACCACTGCCCAACTAAATCCCATTACTTCGACACATCTGCAAACAGCAAGTAAGTTAGCACTTCTTAGGCTATGTTTAAAGGACAGTGTAAGAGCTCATTACAATTATGAGCCTCTAAAGAAAAAGAATAAAGAAAATACAAGCAGCAAAAGCCATAGGTCTAACCCCGAGATGAAGCTACAAATTTGGTCAGTATTGGTACCAGCATTGATTTCTGTCACCGCATGCACAGGAAGGTGCTAGCACTGCCACAGGGAGAAGGAATGTCACTGCTGTCCCCAGAGGCTCAGTCCCATACCTACAGGCAGAGGAAGGTATTTTTGACTCAGTCTGACACCTCTATTCAATGTGGTGCCAATTTTGTGACACACTCAGCAGCCTGTGACAGCAGCCTCACCATCAATCTGAACATAGCATTATAGGGTGAATTCAGAACTGGTTAGATCTTCAAAATACTCCTCTAAACTAGAAGCATAGGCAATGTGGAACCAAATGCCCAGTAACCCAATCCAATAGGGAGGTATTACTATAGTTTTAGAAAATCTCATTCATGTTTGTTTAAAATATCCCCTGCTGTAAAGAGCTACGAAACGACTGGGTAATAATTGCCTTTGACCGTAATAAAGCCAGTGAAACAAATATCAAACAACACCTAGAAAGCATTTTCTAGGTGTTTCAGTAATACTAAAATCCCAAAATACAGCTTTGCCCTTAAAGATGTACAATCAACAAACAAACAAGATCTTGAATGCAGTGCAAGAATAGGCTGCTGCAAATTTTTCCTTTGCCTGGAGGGAAATCCTGCTGGAATTAAATAGTAAGAAGCAGCATGACTGGCCTCTCCACCTAGCATTCCCCACAACCTCTAGAGCAGATAGAAGGCAGTGGGGTGGTATCACAAGCAAACCAGGGGAAGATGAGGAAAATGACAAGATGAAACAAAGTAGATTTCTGCTTTTTTATGTTAGAAGTTATTCATTAATGCATGACAATTGCCAAACAGTTATAGCCATTATTTCAGATTCAAGCCTGCCTTTAAAACCTTCTCTGCCTGGCCAGGAATTACTGGTGCAAATGAGAATCCAACTCATCACTCTCAGTGTACCCTGGGCTAGGCACAAAATCCACTTAATTTTCTTGGCATCAGCCCCAGATGCACAGAAAGTGCTGGTACCTGCAGTAAGGACAGACATACAGATAACAGAAGAAGGACTAAAGCTATAGTGTCAAACGATCATGTACATGGATAGAAAGACATAAATTCACAATAGCTATCATCAATCTGATGGGAAACAAAAAATTAAAAGAGCTAATATTAACGTCATTAGAAGACCATTTTCTGATCAGAATCCTTGTCTTGTGTGACACCACTTTGAAGGTCAAACTCTCTTGGAATCACCACCAACAAGCCTCTGGGGAGTTCTCATAAGAGAATACTCTTTAATTAGGTGATAGCTTCTGGTTAGGACAATGATGCTATTTCAGGGACCCATGACATTCACATTTCTAATATAGGAGGTTTAATATGTGCAACAGAAGCAGAGTACTTTATGGAGAACTTTATCTGGAGCAAAAGCTCCCTGGAAGCCATTCCAGGAATAGACAGTACACACACAACAGAAATTCCCACAAACTACTGACTCCTTCCATGATGAGATCCCACAGATGATCACTGAGGAGCAAGAAAGTCTAGAGCTTCCTTCCCAGAGCAGGTGACATTATGAGGTTAGTCATTCAAGATAGAGTTAGTTCTTCCATCAAGCACTACTTTGAAAACTGAAAAAACAAAAATAATAATCCAAGGTACTTGTACTCTTGGTATAACTATTCCTCTGATTAAGGTATAAATGCTGTTCTTGTCAACCAACATATTTTCAATCATGATATTTTTAGCAATAGAATCACAGAATCATAGAATCAGTAAGGTTGGAAGGGACCTCTGGAGATCATCTAGTCCAACCCCCCTGCTCAAGCAGGGTCACCTAGAGCATGTTAGACAGGGTTGCATCTGGGCGGGAATACTCCCACTAGTTGCAGGTTAGTATGCCCCAGACAAAGTATGCCAATGCTGTCCTATACTGGTATATTTTACAAAGGAAAATATTACATGCAGATCAAGCCTTCCAGCCTGTAAGCACAGAGACCAACACGATACACTATTGTGTGTACAGGAATAAGAAACACATTATTCTACATTTTTAATACAAAATTATGATTGCTTTCCTTTTTCCTGCCTACTTTGTCTGGTAGCACTTCTTCCAGAAAAGCATAGCATGCTTTTTCTGTACTATCTTCCACATCTGTTTACTGTGTCTGCCCTCTTCCATGTTTTTCCTGCAGTGCTGTATTGTCTACCTATTTCCTTGGTTTTCATTTTTCTCTTCTCTGTGTTAGATTTGGCTCTTTTGAGTAGGGCATTTTTTCACATCTATGAATTGAATGTGAGTTCTTGTCTTTCAATCAGCAGTTTGTCTTATGGGAGAGAACTCATCAGTTTGTTCTCTTGACAGAGAATACAAGTGGGAGATTTGCTCAAGGCTTGCACTTTCCACTTTTCTACAGAACTGACTTGAAATCTATACGGAGGCCAAGCACATCCTACTTGCCCACTACTGGAAACCCCAGGTGCTGTTCAATGACTACCAATAGCTCTTTTTCTGGAAAATTCCCAGATACAAACAGTCCAATAAACATGATAAAGTATCAGATTTGAAGAGTTAAAGCTATATATTACTAGTATTAATTCCTCTTGGCAACTTACTACCAGTTGTTATCCAGGCCATTACCTGGCAGTTGAGCCATTCTATAGATGACGAGTAGTAACACCTCCATGGGCAATTGTCTAAAGCCCTAAAGATCATATTAATTGGAGAGACTAACTTATTTTGGAATTAAGCAAGAGCAAAATCTCAAATAACCCTCACCAGTTCATGTGACAGGACTGCAATGTATCCTTTTCAGTGAAAATCGCTGATACAGTAGAAAGGAAGATTAAAACTGAAATGGCAGAAGCCACTACAGGCTTGAACAGCTGGGTATAGGAAGAGGGGAGTTTGAAGTTCAGCGTACCAGCCCAGCTTGCTGCTGTAGCCACCATTTCTTGAGTACTGCATTAAAGAACAAATTAACAGATTTATGAAACAAAAGCAAAGCTCTATTAGTGAAGGAATTAAGTTGAACAAATGCATTTACAGCTGAAGAACTGATACTCATTAGACCATCTGTAAGGATCTCTCTCGCTCAGGCACCAAGACCTCGTGCTATTTATCTTTGAGCTGTTCCAAGTCACTGTCACTATTTACGATGTGTTCCAAGCATTAACCATGGGAGTACTGACTCGGCAGCTGAAGTCTACTAAACTAACAGGTGAGAATTCAGCCTTAGCCACAGATAAGCAGCAGAAGACTTCAAACATCTTTCTTAATGGGGAATACAACTGGTACCGGAGATGCATCTTACCTGCTGATTTTCTGCCTGCTGTGCCCTTAGTTATTTCTATATCCATTGGAGTGATACGGTTGAGGACTGGAGAAGTCCATGTAGCAATGTAGCACTTAGAGTGTGAACAAGCAATACAAATGTGGAAAGGAAAGAAACTAATTGTAACAGTATCAGTGCTGCTAATCTTTCATCTCATCAGGAATTTTACTCTTACTCTACTTCCCAGGGCCCTAGTTCTCAAAGTGGCTGAGAAAAGCCAGGGTATGTACAAATCAAAAGAAACTGAGAGTTGTTGCTGGGTGATAACTAGTCCTATCAAAGGAGCAGAGACACAAATATCTGCTAACTTCTGTCCAGGTGCAAAGACCATTAGCCTTGTCCCAGTACCATAAGAAACAAAATACAGCTTCATTCTAGTTACCTTCCTGATTCTAAGATTCAGCCTTTCTCAGCTCTGTACAACAGTAAGAAATAGAAATATTTTGCCACATGCAGATCAAGGTTCTTAATATGATCCCAGTTCTAATGGCTAGACTTTAGGAACTTACGAGGACTCATGAAAAGTCTTCACCTCTCCGTACCTTATGAGGCTCAACACATGCTGCTTTCCAGAGGTGGCAAGCTCCCTCCTCATGGGGACTATTTTCATTGACAACATGCAAGGACTCCCCATGAGTGATTCAGCAAATGCATGATTCCTGCCCCCCGCTAGCCCCAACAATGAATATGGAGAGATGCACACTGATCATACAATGTTTTCATTTGCATTATAAACTACAAGCTAACAGAAGCACCTTTGCATATTTATGGATAGAATTTGGACATACAGACTCACCTGAAAATTGATACATTCAGTGCTGTTCACATTGCAGAGCAGCATGTTCATCACCGTGCCAAAACTGTCATGCAATCCTAAACTGCTAAGCTGCACACTGCAGTTGCCCTGGAACATCTGTCATATGATGTCTACATAGTCAGCTTTTGCAATGAAGGAATTCTGCCAACATTGTCTTCTTATTGGTTGTCATTTGCATTTTACTCAGATTATAAGGTCTTGACATTGTATTCTTAACTCTACCTGCTGAAGTCCAACAGACATTTGTACTTGTTAAATGCCAAACACAAAGAAAAAGACAAATTGACTTTACTGACCAGCAGCTGGCCCTTCTGGTTAGCTGCATTGTTGAGTTTTATGTAGATGATTTCACATTTCTGGAGACAGTGTTAAATTTGGCTGAATATAGAAAAGGGATGCACTTCAGGGCAGGTTCAGCTCAGGTGGTTAGAGCATGGTGCTGCTAATGCCAAGGTTGTGGGTTCAATCCCCATATGGGCTATGCTGATGGTTGGACTAGATGACCTCCAGAGGTCCCTTCCAACCTTACCATTTCATGGTTCATAGGAAATCACGTGCCTCTTCACATGTGTTCACCATGAGATGCCTTTAGATTCATGGATCTGAGATATTTGAGATAGTAACTTTTCATGTTCACCATAGGTCAAGATCTACATCCGAGTCACTGCCTAAATATCCAGGCTTGTCATATTGACTTTAAGAGAAGGATAAAATCTTGCCCAAAGGAGCTACAATTGAGACAAAAAGGAGATGTAATTTATGTTAATTGTTAGTTTCTGCTATAACCTCGTTTGGCCACCAGTCCAGAATAGCCCCCAAATCTAGATGTCCCCTCTCACAGCCAACTAGCCAACTGACTAACAATCTGCTGAAGTTAAGCTCCTCTTAGGTACATTTTGAAGACTAAGAGCAGCAAAAGAAAGTTACTAGATTCCACTAAAAAAATGGAATGAAGACAGGCCAGACCCATTCCTACCAAATGAAACACTGCACCAACCTGCTCTTCCATGACACTACTCCCCATAAGCACAGTAAATATCTGGCTTTTGCAAAAGAAAAGCAGGCAGTAAAGCCAGTTCAGTTTTAATCCTACTGATGTCCTTCAACAAACTGCAGCCAATGGTGCAGCCAATGGCATACCAGCATTTTGTTTAAAATAACGAGGAGAATCGAAAAGGAAAGCCATTTCAAGTAACTAGCATTCCTGTTCTCTAGGCAAGCAGTTTCAAGACAGGTGGAATCCAGGTGGATTCCAGCATGGGGGGGTGGGGAGGGGAGAAGGGGGAAGACAGTGTGATTTGCTAAGTACCAATTAATTCAATTAATTATTCTTGCTGAGACTCACTTAACCTACAACTTAAGCAGCACTGTAACTTCTCCAGGGATAACTGAGGGTAAAAGACTGGAACAATAAAGACTAAGAAATGAATTTCAATTCCCCGTTTAAAAAAGCCTTCATTTTTGGCTTCCAAAAATAATGGCAATAATTGAATTGTAATTTTTAGACCCTCCCATAGCTATTTTTCATGACAAAAAGCCAGAAAATCTAGGAAATGCTGGCAGTGAGTTAAAAAATAGTTAAGACATGCCTCTAGAGAGAAAATCTGGATCTGGATGATCTAAGCAATGAAGAAAGTCAGAGGTGCAGAACACTATACCGTTAAATGAACTCATAAATGCCAGGCTACTTTGTGAGCCCAAACTGGGAGTAAGACCTCTGGCCAAACACCTTAAACAGCAGCAATTTGTTAGAAACAGTTGAAGATCTAGAAAACTAAGTTCTTAAAATTGGCCAAGTTTGGATTATCTGTTGCATTTTATTTTTGCCAAATACTACTATTACTTATATATTTTAGATCCTTAAGGCACAAAGAGCAGAAATTCAAGCACTGCTACAAAGAACAGTTTGGAGATGTTTTTAGAGCCGAATCTTCACTATGTCATATAAGATAATGTGCATATTTGGGTCCACATTTGCCTGTGTACTAACACCATGCTGTGTACTTGCAAGTTCAAGTTTGCACACACCTGTATGTAAGTACTGTATCTGTTCTGATTATTTCTTAGGCTCTCTTCCTCTGCACCAGACCTGTCTTGCAAAAGTAATCTGGACAAAACTCCTTCCAAGGAGCAATATAAAGAAGACAGATGGAGATAAAAGAGAATGCAGTCCCAAACAGTTCAGGCAAGATATGCAAATGTTTCAAATCAAGAAGTCACTGGGAGAGAAAATATCCAAATGCTTACAGAAGATACCAAATTAGAAGAGCTGATTTTCTCAGGCTGTCAGCTATATACAAGCCATGCTGGAAACACCACTCCACTGACTTGCAGGGTATGTCATTCCTTGTGCCCTTTGAGTCCTTACTGTTTAATCACTGGGCTTCAAACCACATGTACAAAAGCTCAAGTGAGTCACCAACATCAAGAAAAACAAGATTAAGCCTGTCATCTCCCATCAGCCCCATGCACAGAAAACCAGTTGGACAGCTCCAGGATAGTGAAACCCATAGACGATCGTGAAAAGAAGCCAATTTCCTTTTTACCACCTTCTCCATTTGCCAGCTTGCCTTCCATGTAAATTAATTTTTATAGTATTTACTTACTTTTGGCCTCACCTATGATATGTGCTATATTTTAGGAAAATCTCATTTCAAGAATCCCAACAATCTTTTATAAAAATAGAAGTTCACTTGCATTTAAATTTACTAGGACAGGGCTGACGATAGATCAGGAAAGGAGATGTTGCTTCATGTTTTGATGACGCTTGATCAACTGTTAAGGTAACATTTAAAACTCTTCTACCACCAGCTGCCCATTTTTTTGAACTACTATATGGTATGAAACAAAGGCTTTCATATATTTAACCCACCTCATTCAGGATGAAATGAATTATAGATGCTTCCATTTCAAACTGGGAAAATTGACTCTGGTTTGCAAACTGATCAAGGTCATACATGCATCTAGAAAAATAGCTGTGTCATCTAATTTTCTCATTAAATTAACTAACTACCAGTTATCTAATCCTAGGACCTTTTCCTCAAGTAAACAAATCCATTTTAGTTTTCTCCTGTGGACAGCGTTTTTAGTTCTAATTCTGCTAATTTGTTTGAAAACTCCAAGTATCTCCACTTAGATGATATCTCCATCTAAGTAACTCAATATCGCTATTTTCTACAGAAGGCAATGTTAGAGGAGCAGTAAAGCTGACTGTATTATACATTTCTATACCTTACTAATTTTTCTGCCAGCAACCACAGCACAGCTTTTTATATGGCCTCTTATTCTCCTACTTGTAGTTCAAACCACATGGAAGTCTGAGTTCACCTCTAGTTTTACTCCATACAAGCCTTATCTCAAGCAATAGTACTTGCACTTTCAGTTCTAGGGACCCCAGATTTCATAGGTAATAGCCACTTGGACAACCGTTAGGAAAATCAGGATTTAAAAACCATCTAATTTCCTCCACAACCTTTTCTGTATTACATCAGGCTGCATGGCGCATTTCATCTTTGATGACAGTTATTGCTGGAGCCCATTATTGTAAAGTGATGAGACCCACACCTTCCATTTCCTGCAAATCAATGAAAGGAAGAGTATCTAGGTATCAGGAGATCTGCAATGGTTTCAGTGTACACAAAATTTCATACAAGATTCCATTGATATTCAGCACCACTCCAGGAAACCTGCTTGCTTAGGGAGCCCTAAATGTATAATGAAAGCATAGTTTTCATATGAATCCTAACTTTGCTAAACCTCTACATTTGCTAAACATCTACAGTGGGTTTGAATTAATATCTAATTTCTTTTTACAAGGAGAGTTATCTGTAGAAACTGTAAGTATCAGTCCAAATTTTCAAACACTAACACTAACGATAGGTTCTTAAATCTATACCAAAAGGCTGATGTCTCAGCTGTCATTTCGTAGTTTACCTATAAGACCTTGTTCTCAAACAGGAGCCTGTACTTACAGAATGTTTAGAATTTTAAACAGGAACACTCTCCTACACTATTCTTCTGTAAAGTCAGAAATCTGAAATATTCTCTTTGTGCCCAAAGGATTCTCAGTGTTCTTTGCAAGAACTGAAGTATTTTTCCTGTTAAAGGAAGTGAGCTGGAGCCGTTCAGCTTTTGGAAACATTATAGTCCACATCTTCCCAAACACTTGTTATATCTTTGCAACAGCAAGGGATCAGTCACCTTCCATGTTAAAAGCAAACAGAAATGACTTCACCGTGTGAAAAACACCACATTTTTAAGACTGTTCGTAAGTAAGCAAATAGCTTCCAGCTGGTTTCTATACTGGTTTTACATATACAGAAGCTTGTTTTATTACTTAATTTTCCACAGAGCAAGTAGGAGCATTTAACGTCCAGGATGTTTAAAGAATGGTATTCTTTCAGACAAGAATTCTATGAAACCAGTTTTGCCATTCTGTCTTTTCAAAGGCAAGTATGTATGGGGTGTTGGCTGGTATTCACATTCTTGTTACAACAATATAGAGAAGGGGATGTATTTATGCATCTGCAGCATGAAATTCTAGAGTTCAATAGAGTACTTCACATGTATTAAGCTGCCAGAGATAATTGTACGCTGTTTAAATTTCACTCAAATGAAGAGACAGCATATTAATCACCTGTAATTGGTACAGGCTAGAAAAGGGCATAAGCTAGCAAACAGGCTGCTGACAGCAAGTTGCTATCGAGCTTTCCTCTTAACCTTATTTGGAATTACATGAATAGATCTATTTTTCATTTTTTAATTGTGTTCTAAACTGGGCTGCTTCTGAACATAAACCTCCCTCCAAGACCTCCACACAGAACCACACACAACCACAGATAACAGCTCTCTGACTTGCTCCTTCCTAGACAGTGCAATTTGCCTCATAGGATGAGTCAGTTTTAGGTAGATTTTCGAGCAAGTGATTTGTGAACTCCTGCATATGCAAGCCTGGGAAGCAAGTGAGCATGGCAGAATGAAGTTTCACTGGCCAAATGCCTCTGCTGTCCCACATGTATAGTAATTTTCACTGCAGGTTTGTTTGCATTAAAGTTCACTTATTTCAAATGAGAACAATATAAAGATATTCTTATAAGTCACTTTTACAGCTAGGAAGCTTGGCTCCAGTTTATATACAACACTTCTGACAGCAGATAGACAAAGGCCAGATCAGAGGAAGAGGGAAAGATACGCATATGGAAACTGAGGCAGTTTATGACTTTGGGAAGAATTTAGATGCAGTAACAGAGAAGAAACAAGATGAGGGACACCAGAGCATGCTTGTAAGTAGAGCAATTAAATAAAAAGACAGAGCACAGACTGACTGCATTGTAGCTGTCCCACCTGCCCTTCTTCCTCCCACCTAAACTCCCAAGGTCCTAACCACTGAAGAGTCATGTTGTCGCTTGATCTTTTTCCTGGTCCCAATATGATGGCTCAAGAACACTAGCAAAACAGCTGAAGTGGTCAACTAACAATTGAACAGTTTGAACTACTGCAAAACAGTTCAACACATGATTAAGCTAGGAGGGCAAGGGTATTCTTCCAAAGAGCGACAAACATACATGGGTTTTAATGCTCACATGGCAGAAAGAAATCAAAGACAAGGGTCCTATGTCCTGACTGAGTGTTCTAACTAGTGTGGGTGAAGGCAGCATCACCAGCCTGGTCTTTCACTGTATGCAAAGTCCAAACCCATAAAATACAAGCACCTCAGGTGAGAAGACAATAGTTTATGAATTCCACTATATACAGAGGCACCTCTGCAGAATGTACTGAGCTCCCCCAGCTGGACAGTAGCTGAACAGAAGTTTTGGAGATTTACATCTTCGACTTGGGTATGTATTGCCACCTAAAACTTTTCTGGATATAGCATTTGACTTCTCCCCTCTCAACTTCTCAACTTTTCCTTATGAATAATTGCTCCTCCCTGAATTATTATTCATTATTCATTATTATTATTATTCCTCCCTTATTCATCAATGGCATGGATGAAGAGACAGAGTGCCCCCTCAGCAAGTTTGCCAATGATACCAAGCTGGGAGGAGTGGCTGATCCACTCCACACCAGAAGGCTGTGCTGCCACTCAGAGAGAGCTGGACAGGCTGGAGAGTTGGGCTGAGAGGAACCTCATGAGGTTCAACAAGGGCAAGTGCAGAGTCCTGCCCCCAAGGAGAAATAACCCTAGGCACCACTACAGGGGGCTGACCTGCTGGAGAGCAGCTCTGCAGAGAAGGACCTGGGAGTGCTGGTGGATGACAAGTTGACCATGAGCCAGCAATGTGCCCTTGTGGCCAGGAAGGCCAATGGTCTCCTGGGGTGCATTGGGAAGACTGTTGCCAGCAGGTTGAGGGAGGTGATCCTGCCCCTCTACTCAGCCTGGGGAGGCCTCATCTCCAGTACTGTGTCCAGTTCTGGACTCCCCAGGACAAGAGAGACATGAAGCTACAGGGTTTTCTGAAGGACAAAAGTTTCTGCTGTTCATAGCTCTGGCAAGTGACAGGAACTCACTTCCCCACAAGTGCAGGCACCCTCCTGCTGGCATTAGAGGTTAACTGGGCCTCCTCATACCTTCTCATCCCCTCTTCCTACATCCCAACCTATCCTCAGCCTGTAGCCAACTGGAGATATTGGCACTGCCACTAACTTCCATGTTTCTGATTATCTGGCATCAGCCACACACAAACCAAAGGGGATCAGCATTAGACAAGTGTGAAGGCCCCAGACCAACCCTGAAAAGAAAGGCATAAGTAGCTGGAGACCTCTTTAGCTTTCAGTGTACATCCCACGCTCAGCTCAATGCAAAGTCTTAGTTAAAACTTTAGAAATAACTGCAAACATGCAGGTTTGACACGAGTGACATCTCTGGAGGGGGTAAGAGGTCATGAGTAAAGTTTTGCTATCTTTTGTGGGAGATGAATGCAGTGGGTGGAATTTTTCACCTGTCCAAAGAAGAAAGTCTCCATGCCTGCTCTATAGGAGAAAATGAATTCTGTGAGCATCTAATAAAGATGGAGGCCCTGTATTTGTGCTCCCATCCCTCAGGCGAATAATATGGAGATGTCTCAGCTTGTTTACGCAATATAACTGTTTACAACATTCAACATAAAAACTGTAAAATAACATTTAATTTACAAGCATCATCAAGCTCCAACTTCCCTGAAGTCTCATTTATTTCCACAGGAAGCATTGGTCTTAGTGGAGTAAAGACCTCAGCTGAATTCAGCCTCAAGAAGAGCTAGAAGAGCAAATCTCTCTCTTCAGAGAAACTAACAGTACACATAAAAGGGAGGGAGAGAAAAAGAAACAGTGAAAGAGATAAAATACAAAAAGCAAAAAACACAATTAGACTGAACTTAGTCATTATGGGATAGTTGGAGTTGCTATTTCTCTCTGTTTCAAAAACATTGAAACTTTTGCTTCTGTCTTCAGTGATCATCTAAAACTTATAACCATAAAAGCACACATCACTGCCACAGGGAGTGTGAGATAGACTAGTACAGATGGAACCCCAGTCTGGTAGCTAATGTCCTGCTGCACCCTCCTTTTATCATGAGGAAAGGCAGGATAAGGACTTAGAACAAATAGGTTTTCTTCATTCCCTATATTCTTTGTGTAGTACCATACCAGGGAGCAAATGGCATCTATTTTTACATGTGATCCTACAACAGTCTTTCACTATAGGCTCTGTATGTCCAGACACCAAAGTGGCTCCATACCATTCATAAAGGGAAGAGATACAGTGCTGAGCTCTGTGTAAGCAGCTGCTGACTTCCTCTGTTCTCTCTTAGACTACAGAACGTGTGCCAAATCTGCACTGAATGGAGCTCAGGGATAAACCGATTGCAAATACATCTTTCTGATGCATTAGTGGTTTATTAACGCTTAGTCTTCTGCTAATTCAGAAACACAGATAACTAATTGTACGATGTCTAGCTCAGATTAAGGGTGAGGAGGGATCTTGTGGGGAATTGGGAGGGAACACTGCCTTTGCTTTAATTACAGGAAGTGTTCTCTAAGCTTAATGCCTTAGGAGATGGCATCTGTTTAGGGAGAAAATTACCAACAGAGTAATTAGCATCAAATTAGCCACTGTCTCGTCCTGAGCCAGGCAAGCCTGTCACACTCCTTTTACCAGCTGCCCTCTGCTGGAAGAAGGTTATGCAGAACAGTCCCATACACTGGAACGCTGGCATTGTGCACAGCCCATGCAAGGGCCGCAGGTGGCTTCCACGATTCTGCCTCCCTTCACTGGACAGGGGGCTTTGGTTGTAGATGAGCCGCGTGCGAATAAGCTAAGAGGGACTAAATGAGCAGGAACTAACACTGAGCAAATGTCATCTGCCTGGGGCAGGAGAGCTTTGCCAGGCTGTCCTTAAGGTGGCTGACACTTCTTTAGCCTAGCACCTCACTCTATGTCACCTAGTTTCTGACAAGTGGGTATACAGCACTTACTGCATTTATGGCCACAAATTCTAAAACTTTGGGCAGAACCAGTGATTGCATGGCTTTAAGGCAAGGTTTCCATGTTAATCAGAAAGAGGCTCTCTGGTTGTCACTATAAAATCATAATAGCATCAAATTATTCTTACTGCCTTCTCCTCGAGTTTGGCTACATGCTGGTTCTATTTCAACTTCAGAGAAACCAAATTTTAGCTCTCCTGCAGTGTTTATTGTCATCACTGTATTAACTCATCTTGCCAGAAAATAAATACCTGGATGATATCCCATCTTAAAAACATGTGAACATCACCAGCTAATTTGAAAATATTCTTTAATTGAGGTTCTTAGAGACAGTGCCCTAAAAACTAAAGGAGCAGCTTAGCTCCAGATTCTGGAGCAGCTTCCAGGAGTTTCAGAAACCTGGCTGCCACACTTTTTAACTCTCTCTCATGTAAGAAATAGGAGAAATTAAATGTTTTCGTAGCTTTTTGGTAGCTGAAGTCATTTTAATCAAAACAGTACAACCCCAGCTCAAGTTTGCCTGAGGAACCTGTATCAGAAATATTGACTCACGTAGAGGACATGAGGGACAACAGAAGTCTTTAGGGATCTGAGTATTAGATGTTACAGTGATCGTACAGACTTGCATGACAACTGAACACAACATACATCCTTTTTTTCCACGTCAAAACTGAATTTATAGAGTTCAGAAGCATAAAAACTTAGAATTTTGAAAAAGTAAACATGCAAAAAATAAAAAAATCTGGGAAGATTCCAGGGCAAAAAGTAGTCAGTAGTGTACACAAATGGAAAAGAAAGGAAGACAATGAGAAATAACAAACACTTTATTAAGACAGAATAAGTTAGAAGCTATATGAATAAATGCACAATTAGGTACTGCTAGCCAGAGGGCCTGGGGAAAGAGCAGATCTTTCATTACATATATTGCTGCTAAAAACAAGTGCAAAAGAGAAAGCTGATTCATCAATAAGTGGAAGCTGATGAAACTGGCAACCGTAAAACAGCAGAGACATTGAAGGTCTTGTTTCAAAACAAAAATAAACAGTTATGAAGTGAAGACAGCCTTATAAATAGCTGTTTATAAAGAACTGGTATAAAAATTGGGAGAAACCTGGCTACAGATGAGCTGGCTCAATCTCATTTATCCTGGCATGCTGGAAATGAACAACATAACTTCAGCTCACTCACAAATGTTTTTGAAAATGCATGGGAAAGTACTAGACAACTAAAACAGCTTATGTCGTACTGAACACAACGTAGCTGCATAAGTCTGCCATTCATCATAAGTATAATAACAGCGTAAACAAAGAGAAAGAAGTTCTGTCTAAACCACAGGACTACAAACAAAGCATGTTTATAGAGAACAGAATTTATTAGATGAGAATAATGAAGATATTTGCACAATTGCAAAATTAACATATGAAAACTTATGAAAAGCAAAGGCTTTTGTAGCATAAAAATGCCTATATTGGCATATATATGACTTCACAAAAACCACTACTACTACTAATCAATGTTAGATTTGATGCATAAATATGTGCAAGAGATAAAAATACAGTCAAATCAAGTTTGTGATGCAGAACATATTTTAAGAAGGTCTTTGAGAAGAATTCTGCACTTATATAAAAATATCTTGTATGTTTTCCATCCTTTAAATTATGATTGTAAGATAAGACCCCAAATAAGGCCTGAATAAGATAAATCAAGAAGAGAATGAGTTCTGAACATCTGCCATTCATGAATTCAGTCAAATGGTTAAACTCCAATTATCATCCCAGAGACTGAGACTGACCTCCACTGTTGCCTTGGAAAATACATGGCATTTCCAAACTAAGTAAGGCTTTACTATATTAGTCCATAATTCTGTATATTCTTCTGGTAAAGGTAAAGGGACAACTTTACTTATGTTGCAAAGCATTAGCTATAAACACAGCTGTATTGGCCCAGTTGAGAATCCTGGGGCATGGCAGCCACGTGTAGCGTGCTTGCACGCTACCACTTGCAGCAGCACATGTCGGTGAGCCAGGGCACATCAGAGCACACAGGAGCTAACTTGGGAACTGAGCTCTTTCTCTTGTTTAAGTGATTGAACCTGGGACTAAAGAAAATATGGAGCAGCAACTTCTACTAAAGCATTCGCAGCATCTAGTATGCCAGAGACACTGGTCAGATCATTTCTTTATGTAAATTCTTTTCTCTTTCTACTTATGCGTGGCTTTGCATTTTAATTTCTTCTCATTTCCTTATTGTCATACATTTCTTTTTGAAAGTATGTATCTTCTTCTCCACTCCTCTTCCTTTTCATAACTATCTTGGCCTCCTTTTCCCTTCTGATTTCTGGACTATGCTGGAGGGCTGGACCACGTTTGAAACAGATATTCTTTGCTATGAACCTTAACATTAACCTGTGATCTATTTATCTAGCTAAGATCTATTTTCCTCCTAGCTTTCTCATCAGCCGTCATATTAGCATTACTACTAATGATAAATTCAGATAGAGGACTTTGTTGGACTCAATCCATTAAACTTACGAAACTCATCATGAAAGAAGAATCGTTTCACATATGTGGCAATTCAGGAAACTTTTAATACATTTCCCATTGTTTTTATTCAATGATACAAATCCTATCCACCGGGAGTTTCCAATATATAGCTTTTTAATGCTGGAAAAGAGAAACACTATATAGCAGCTTAAGATCAGAAATGTTTCATCCAGTATGAACAGTATATGGCCAAAGATTAAATTACTTGACACCAAAGGTCAACCATTCTGTAATCTTTTGGAAATGTTCGTGTTTAATTTGGCTATAGAGTCTTAAAAACAAAAATGCATTGATCTACTTAATATTCCATCTTTCCAGCTGGGGTGAATAAGTGGTGTTATTACTGGGAGATGACAACACTGTAGTAGCCCATAATAAAGGGGCATGTGTCTCCCATGATGTTCAGAAGTTCTGTTTGGATAAGGCAATTTGAAATGGAATTAGGCTAGGCCCCCAAACAGTGTACTGAGTACATGCCAAAAGGAACTAAATGGCAGCATTAAGAAAACAGAGGAGAAGCGGGGGTTAAATGACCAACACTTCCAGGAAAATGCGACTTTGTACACTGGCTTCAGACTAGAAGGGCTTTTTATTTGAAGAATGCTTGGAAAAATACTAACAGTGGTAATGCAGCTGTGTCCACAAATATAAGTATGGCAGGGCTTGTATGGAGAGGCAGTAACTTATTAGAGCAAATGAGACAGTTTGGGGAAAAGAAGGAAAGCTTTGGGGTACATGGACAGGTACCCAACCCTTGCCTTTCCTCAAAGTGTAGGCTTTTTCTTGTTTGCTTTAACCTCCAAGTTGAAAAAGGACTAAATTTGGAAGAATTTCTCAGTGTTACAGAATGTCATAATAAAACTCAGAAAGAGGTGATCACACTCACATTATATGCTGCTTTCCCACAGATAATGGGATGGTAATGCGATGATAACGTTATCCTGCTAATGGAATAGGATTTCCCCTGAAAATATAGGTGTCCACTTTCAAACAAGAAAGTCTGGGTGGTGAGATTTCTGCTCTGCTACCAAAATAACAGAAGACTTTTATGTGGTTTGGGACTGAAATACATGAACATTGCGGAATTCTGGTACATTCTCCCAGAACTTCTTGGGCCACATATCCCAACCGTCTAAATTGAAAGCACTTTACTCTCCTGATGAATGCAGCAATGATTCTGTCCTTTCAGCACGCACATTTAACCAGTGAATGAAATATTCCTACTGGTCTTTTCTGTGGAAAAATTGATATCACCTAATCCTGTTTTTTATTGAGACGCTATATCCAGGTATAATGCATAAAAGAACAAACAGCTTTTTCCTTTACTGCTACTAAGGTTTCCATGCTACAGTTAAAAGAGTGTGTAAATTCATATGCTAACTCTACAATTAATAAAGTGATCTCACTACTTTCACAGGATCCCTCATAACTGTACATTCGTCCTCAACCCAGCAGGCTGAGGATCAGGATCCACCAGCATAGAACAGAGTTGCTGATAACGAAATGTAATTTTCACAAGGAGCAGCAGTCATCTTAAAAGCCGGCAAGGAAGAGATCTTTTGGCAGAGGTTTTCAAGTTGCAGAGCAAGAACTAGGAGGCAGGGCCAAGTATGCTGCCAAGTATGACAAAAATTGTTTTCTGAGGTGCTGAAAGCCTCTCAGAACTTCATGTTTCCAAGGGAACACCATGACACCATTAGGCAGACACTGTCTTATTTCAATTACAAATCAGGCTCTAGCTGCTGCCTAAACAGAGCACTGGTAAACCAGCAAAGCACAATGTTTATACAAAATGCTCGGAGCTCTTCACAGATGAAGAATAAATTATGAAGTTGAATAAGACTGCGTGTCTTGAGAGATCTGGAATTGGAGAGCTGAAGGTTAGCAGGCATCTTGCGTAACTTCAGGGCATATTAGTGCTGGGGCTTACAGAGAACTTGGAAAGAGAGACATCTGGGAAAGCTCTTACAACACAACAAAATTGTTCTGAAAAGGAGCATAAAAGGGCTTCTGCACTGAAGTCCTACAAACAACAGTGGAAGTGCATGAGGAGCAGAAGCTTCTCTCATGTATTTACAACAAGAGATACTTCCTCTGCTTTTATTTTCCCTAAATCAAAAGTCTGCATTAGACAAATGGCATTTTTTACTTTTCTCACATGGGAAATGATAAGAATTATTTTTCAAGTAATAAAAAAAAGAACTGTTTCTAAAACTTTGGAAATAAGTAGGCTCTAATTTTATATCAAGCATCTAATTTAGAAATAAGTTTTTTTCTGGACTTACTTAACGTGAAACAGCTCCTTAGTTGGACAGCAATGTCCAATGATAGAAAAATAAAGTATGAAATAAAAAAATTAATACTAGTTAATGTTTAAACACAGGAAATTCAGCAGAGATTTGGTGGAATCTACATTGCTGGAAATATGCAAATCAAAATTTGATGTTTTTATATCAGATTCATCCACACATTTCTGAGTGAAATTTAAGATGTTACAGAAGAGGTCCAACTAAATAACTAAAACAGTTTTCAAATCACTCACTATCAAATCACTAAACTATGCTTGACTAACAAAAGGATATTTATCTAAAATTTAAAGGATCTAGGATAATCTGGGGGGGGGTGCAGGTTTAGCTCAGCTGGTTAGAGCGTGGTGCTGCTAATGTCAAGGTTGCAGGTTCAATCCCTGTGTGGGCTACGCTGAAGGTTGGACTAGATGATCTCCAGAGGTCCCTTCCAACCTTACCATTCTATGAATTCAGAGATAATTAAATACATACATACTTCATCCTTAGACACCTTGGAATAGCTACAATAAAAAAATTATGAAGGGAAGAACGAGGCAGCAGAGAAGTATTCTAGGCAAACTGTGCACTTCCAACTACCTCTATCTGGCTGCCTATCAGTCTTCCAGTAGAAAAGTTGACTTTCGTCATGTATTAGGTGAGATGCAACATCGGGAAATGTACCAAGAGAAACATGCACTTGCAAGCTGTCTATACACCTTCTCACAGGCAGGAGCAAGAACTCCTGTAACAGCAGCTGGCTCTGCATGCTGCCCAACCACGTGGGCACTTGGCATGGTGGTGCGCTGAACTGTGGGATCCATGTGCCCCAGAAAGTGGCCTCTGAAGCTTTATCAGCAACCTTACAGTGCATACAGCACAAGAGGCTAGCTGCACTAGCAGCCTCAAGGCAGCCCAGAAGATACAACGTAGAAGTACTCCATGAAACCCAGAAGCTGGAACACATCTCCTGTGAGGATTACTATAAATAATGAGTTCACATAGCTTCCATGATGTAAGGTGGGGTATTAGCCTTCTCATTCCAAAAACTTCCATGCACTCAGCATCCTGTCTTTTCCCACTGACACAGAGTAAGGTTGGGATAATTTCAGAAGTTACTGCTTATGTCAGGAACGAACTACAGACAGAAGATGTCAGTGGTCTCCATCCATCATCTTTCAACTTAAGGCCAACATAGTGACAACAAAAATGAATAAATTGGACATTGACCCCTCTGCTAAATACTCACAGCAATAAGCGTGACTCATGGACAGAGTCCTAGTGTTGTGACAGAGTGTGTCAGGATTCCATAACCAGACTTTCTTGCAAATGTTCGCTTCTCTCAGACATCACTTCTTCCCATCTATAAAGCATGAATAACCACAGGACACAGCTGGCAATTTAGACACTCTCTGACCAAGGACATTTAGCAGCAAATGTGTAAATGCACTAACTCACATTTTTAATACTCATCAATTCCCTTGTAATTTGCTACACTTCCATCATGGGGGTCTAGAATTGCTTTCCAGCTGACCACAGCTGATCCTGCTGGGCATTCACTACATTGTGTATCTTGTCCACTGCCTGAGTTTGGATAATCATGACTCTGAGAGCATGTTTAAGATAGAGTGCCCAACAGTTGGACAGATTCCACGACTCTTGAGTTTATGAAGCAATGAGCAAAACAAATCTACAAACAAATTCGTATCTGTGGATTGTTTAAATGATGCAATCTCTTCACAAGCCTTGAATTTGGGGAGGGAAGGAACAGACTGGAAATAGCAGAAGCAACTAAATCTTTGTACAGTATTACAGCTTGGCACTGCAATTAATCTTCCCTTTGTATATAACGATTGGCTTGGAAGCTTCAATCAGTGAGATTTATTACTGAGACAAAAGAAACCTGTTTGACATCACAGACTGTTGATAGCTTTCAACACTGTTTATTCATGATTTACGTAGTCCTGAAATATTTTTCATGGAGAATGGATTTCTAGTACATTATTTTCATAAAAGACTTTGGAAACCTATCTATAGACCTCTTGAGAGTTAAGAAAGTTTATCAGTAGAGAAGTAAATCCTCTGCTTGTCTGCCACGTCTTCTACCTGACTAGAGGTGGGATGAGGGAGTTCACATCTGGTTCTTTCAAGAGCTTTACAACTACATTATGAACTGAAGCCGGCACACAATGGTTTTGCATTATTTCAGTCCTTATGTCTATATTACATGGAAATGTTTCAAGAAAGCTATCCCCAGTCATTGATACAACACATTAAGTCTACATACATGATTTTATAATATGTCAACATGCAGTAAGCAAATTCCCTGCTCTATGAAGCCTTTAGATCACAAATCAGCAAAGGTATTGAGAGAGGAAAGCAGATTTCTCACCACACTTTTTTTGCAGAAGGGTATGAATCAGTTTCCCTTCAGTCCTTGGGAGTGCAAAGAATGCTGACTTGAAATCTGAGCAATAAAATTAAGTTCACCACTCATGGCACCACAACAATAAGCCCTTCGTTAACCAGCACTTCTTGTCAGACTGTTAAAGGGGACACAGGTTTACCAAACAGCTAATCCTTGATAATGAAAGGTTTCCAACAAAGCCCTCTTTCTAGGGAGTTGGGGCATTTTCACAGTAGCAAGAAGTGAATAGACAAAGTGCTTCAGGAAACTGCCAAACAGTAGCTCATGCACTGGAAACAAAGACCTGCAGTCTTTGGGGAGCTAAAGAAAAAGTACAGTAGTGTTTTGAGTTGTTTTTTGTCATCATAGTTACTTTTGTCTTCACTTTCATATTTTTTCATGAATAATCTTCAAACTATAAAATGTATACACATTTGTCTCTTAAATTTTACTTACACATATAAATCAGTTTCTGCACTGTCATTCTCCATGTGAGATAGAGGTTTCCTGTCTTTGCTGTGGGCCTGTTCTGGACATGTGCCACTTTTCTTACTATCAATCCCTAAGCAACTGTAACACCACTGACTGCTATCCATTCATTTCCTGAGTTTTATTTCGCTATTTAACAGACCAACAATTGAATCTTTCCCCTTTGGGGTCTATTCTAAGAAAGCTTTGTTTAATCAGATGCAATTAAGCATTTAAGATGCAACATAAGTATTTTTCCTTTAAAACTGTAAGAGCAATGCATATTCTGTGGATTTGGTTACAGAAAGCCAGGATTTGAACATCAAAACATGAAAAATAAAGGTTATATAAACATCTTTTCTTTTTGATAGAAGGACAGGGTGAATTAGACTTGTAATGGCTGAGTAACCAACTCAACAAGAGCAGAGAAGCTGTAGGGTGGACAGGTTCATGTAGAAGCACGCAAGATACATATAATTCTCAGGGCACAATGGACCTCTAGAAGGGCTCTGTCACGTTTCCCTCCAACTGGTGGAGGAAGTACAAAGACAGCACATCACATATATGTTGTACTTTCCAAAAAAAGTTTAACACACTTCAGCATGCATCAAATAGTTCTGGTTATTGCTGCCCTTATCCATCAATATCTGCATTTTTCCCTCTGAAGGAGTATGAAGGTACTGTGGACCCAGTTAAGAGCAACTGTCCCTCAGTCTTGGGGTGGTAGGGTAGAGAAAGGGAGTGCAGAGACACCAAATATAACCCAGGCCCAAAAACCCGAGACAGAATGACACTGACATCTGACAGCTCAAGTTCAGATCTGAGGATAATAATGCTACCGCTCATGCTGCTTTGCAGATAGACAGCTCCATTTTCTATGGCAGTCAGTTACAGAAGGAGCTTTTATGTTGATACCCATTCAGGTCTAATTGTTATATAATCCAGCAGAATTAGCCAGCTCAGAAATTCAGCCCAGATGCTCTCTGGCTGCGTAAACGGAATGGTTTGCTCTGCAACGGACCATCTCCCTACAGGCAGCCACCAGAGGGCAAGCTGTCCCCACGTACAGCACCAGCACTGGGGATCCCTCTCCTGATGACTGCTTCATAATTCCCATTTTTTTTCAAATACACCTGAACAAATGTATTTTTGGACTGAGCTAGGAGGGGGCAGTAACAAACCAATGCTGGCTAAAGGGGACAAAAAGAAGAACCAGACATCAAGAGCCACTTCAAGCCAGGCTTCTGGAATGATCATACCTCAACATAAATGTTCCATTCCCTTTCTAAAAACCACTCCTGCGATGCTCAATGAGTTTCAAACCTTGTCACTTTCAGTATTTCTAAACTAAGTCACTAAGTCTTGCAGTGAAAGAGTAACAGTGAGATCTGACTGAAGCTTCAAGTACTTGCATATGTACAATGTTTTTTTGTGCTGAGCCACCAACCATAACATAGTGTTGATGGTTATGTGAGGTTTTCCCAGAAATCACCATCAAGGAAGCACCAGCTTGTGAGGGACATGTGACAGTCTACTTACGTGTGATCTGTTGACCTCTGGGCTGGATCTGACCCATCACCTTGGTGAATATTTCCTAGCATGCCCTGTGGAGGAGGATATAGTCCTCTACAGGAGGACTGTAGTCAATCCTCTTCCTCCCAGCCCATGCAGCCCTCAGTCATGCCCCTTCTGCAGAGTGCTAGGACTTACAAATCAGAAACCAGCAAGCACACTTCACCTCCATGCTCCCTCCTTCCCTTCCCACCTGCCTATGAATAAAGACAAGCAGTTTGCAAACAAATATCTGGAACGTCTTTACTTTCTGGTTGAGATGTACTGTATTATATTACTGCTTTGACAAAGCTTAATAAAGAGTGGACAGCAAATCATACACTTCAGGCTGGTTGAAAACAACCCATATTCCAACCTAGATCAGCACATCATTTCCTTACAGATGTCATAAGGGCCAAGGCAAATAAATTAGAGTAGGATTTGATTTCTTCTACAAGTCTCCATATTTATCAAAAAAAAAAAAAAAAAAAAAAAAAAAAAAGACTTTTTATATGTAGATCTCTTCACCTGAACAGCAAAAGGAAGGGCAAAAGATGTAAAATAAGGCTTGTCATCAGAGCAGTATGATTTCTACAGCCTTTAAATCTATGTGAAGCTGAACATTTGTTTTAAAACATGAAACCTCTGCTGAAAATATAAAATAAAGCTTTTGGTACAGTTTGGGGTTCCCTCTCTTTTTTGGCTATTTGTCACAATAAGCCAGTTGAACCAAGGAAGCTAAATTATTTTCTCTTTTGGACTAAATGAACAGATAATCATCATTTACATATGCCAGGCTGTAACACCACGCTTTCATTCTGTTTGTTACACAGTTACACTGCAGACATCAGCAAGTAATGAATAAACAAGGTCCAAAAAGTATGAGTATGTTCAGCAGATACTGGCTTATTTCAGCAGAATCTTCTTGGTCTGTACTGCAGAATGGTGACATCAATTGTCCTAATGATATCTCTCTACAATAAAATAGATCTAGGACCTCTGTATTACTGACTATTCTTCAAAGTGCTTTCATATGGATGGTGAGGATTAAACCTGGTTTTCAGATATATCTCATGCTGTGCACTACACAGAAGTGTTTATTGGACTACAAATCTGTGTTTGGAAAGCAATGAGATACCCTATTCTCTTTACAGTACAGACACTGTGAATAATTGCACAGATGGTAGCTGCAGCAGACTGGCTGCAAACAAACAAACATAATTTGAAATGCATGTTTTAGCACTTCATCTTACAAGGTTTCAGCTCAGTTTTTCCTTATTATAATTAGAAGTATCTCATTTAGTTTCATGTACATCCTGTGTAGAGTACAAACTCTTATGAAGCATTCCTACAAGGAAATAACAGTGAGAATGACAACCAAATAACTCCATGTATTTGCTTTTAAAAGTAATATATCCTGCAAAACAGGAATCTTAATTATGACCCTGAATCTGCACTGAGAATTCCCAGTGGGAACTGGAAGTGAGTATGAAAGTCAGTTTCACCTATCCAAGTAATTTTAAATATTCCATTCCTCATTCATTCCACTTCTCTGAATGCAAACAATGCACCAATTTTAGTTTTCTTTTACAGAGAGACTGAAGCTGATAATCCTGAGTCACTGGGACAACAGGCAGCAATTGCTGGATCCATGCATAATGCAGTCAGACTCCTCAGCAGCCTGACTTGCAGTGGGCCTGCTACCTAAATCCAAAGCTGGTGCTCAAGTTCTGGTTTGAAAACATACCGTATTGGCTAAAGCATCTGATGTGAGTAGAAGTTCCCCAGGGACCTTTTAATTTTGTCATTTAAAAGAAGGCAGGAACTGAGTTCAGGCAGCCAGAAATAAAGGACTTTGAACCCCTAAGCTAGCACATCATTGAGAGGATGAGACATGTTTTTAAGCCATTAACTTTTCCTTCAGTGAGGGACACTGAGATGGAAAGACAAACAAACTGGATGTTCAAACTATTGAATTGCTGAGTCAAGACTCAGCTACAAGCTCTACAGAGTGAAAAAAACACTCTCAGTAGCAGGTGTCTCCCATGATGAAAGTATCTTTACCAGCTCTTTACACAGAAGGTAGCACAGCCATAAAGTGACATGTCAGCACTGATCTAAAATGGAGACACCGCAGCACACTTTCCCCCCATGCTAAGCAATTAGGAGCTAAGCTGGGTTCACCCTGAGCAGGAGTTACTGTTTGCATATCTTACAAAGGCAAATAGTTCACAAAAGTCTGAAGAAGGCCAGAGCAGCAATACACAAAGGAAGCACCTCCATGTTGTTCTCAAGCCAACTCCTTTTCCTCACTGACCTTGAGCCAAGAGATTTACAAGCCTGCTTCTATAGGAAGTGATGCTCTGCACAGGGCAGCTAGAGAAGACACTTCACAGAAACAGTTCTAACAAAGAAAGAGGCTACAGTTTTGCAAGTTCAAAAGTCATGCTGTAAACAGGGGCTTACTGTTGAATACATGTGCCTTATTCTACTACTTTAAATGGATGCCAATGAGAAGCCTAGGCTTGAGCCATTCTAAATTGAAAATAGTTATAGAAAAAAATATTGTGGTTTTCTTCCATGCTTTGGGATAGACATCAGATGGGGTTTAGTTTATCTTCATTGAATTCTTTGTTCTGCCTCAGCTATTCTAAATGACCTTGAGCCAATAATTCACTGTATTCTTCCCCCAGTGTCTATTTGCTACATCACAAAAGTACTGGAAGAATGAATTCATGAAGAAGGTACTCAGATACCATAGTGACAAGTTCCACACAAAAGACAAGGAAAAAAGACCTGGGGTATTTAAGGAAAATATAATGCTATCCTGAATCTCTATAAACCATAATTGCTCTTCTCACAGCTCTCCTCCTCTAAGATCTTTTGTTTTTCCTTCTTTATCACAAAAATCTCTAGCATTTGCAAAGTGACAGCTTCTTTTATCTTTCACTTCTCTCTCTTCTCTCTCTTTGCAAATAACATTGTTATTTTATATGTGCGTCTTTATGTTAAAAATTTACATGAGTTGTTAGAAAGCTAACAGTTAACTTGTTACATTGCAATTCCACATTTAAATTAAGTCTGACCAAACTCATTCTCTTGACTGCAGAGCAAATATTTGGGAAATTTAATCATTGCATGCTACAACTCCAGCTGCCATTTAGTAACACACATTTCACTCGTGCACTCTTTCTGCAAGTACAATGGCTTTGATGTACCAGAATACAAGTAAGTTTAAAATGAATCCAGAGTCTATCTTTGTTTTCAGAGCTTGCACTGACAGCAAGCAACTGACAGCAAGCACAAAATAACCTGAAGATTAATAACCAGTTGAAGACTTCTCTTTCCATTTCAGGATGTGAGGAGGTGCATCTACACAACAAGGCTGAGTTTATTTCTTGCAAGTCAGGCTTAACAAAATAGCAGCATCTAAATGCGTAAGAAGTAGGGATCATTCTGCTACAGAAAATAATCCACAAGTTTAATGTACTCAACACTTCCTGCTTTTCCCTTTCCTTAGATTTAGTAGGTGCATCACAGGATTTGGCAACTGGATATGCAAGCCTAATACTATGAGTTGCTTGTTCCAAGTTCACTGCTCTCTAATTTGGAATGGCAGCTGGGGTATGGCATCTACTGATAGCTCTAAATTTGTTAGGCAGGAAAGGAGCTACATGAATACACTAGGGCTCATGTGGGGAAAGAATCTGAATATTTAATAAATGTGCATAAAGGGGGTTTAATACATAGCTGCTAAGCTTTCACAAGTGAACCAGCTTAAGCAGGCAAATTAACTGCATACTGTGTGACATTCTCAAAAAGAAGTCCATTGGCGTGAAGATGCCTATTTTGCTATTTACGCAAGAAAATACATTACGTCCACTAGCAGCTGCACAGTGTTTTTCGCTGGGCATGTTATATACAAACAGTTCTCCTACGGGTTTACAGGCAGGCTTTAGCTTTTAGCGAGCTCTTAACAGGCACAGTGAGAAGGGTAAGATCTACAAACACCTAACATGGCTCTCAATTGCACTTCAAAATAGAAACTGATAAAATTACAAATGAGAAAAATTGCTGAAATACAGTATCATGGATAAAAGAAGATGCAAATCATTCCTGCATGTTTGACGAGAGAACGCTTACTCCCAACTCACGACACTTCAGTTCTTGTGTTCAAGAAGCCAGGTATTGATATAATACCTTGCACTACGAGCTCTTAATTATTAACTTGCATTGAAAGTTAAATAAATTTTACTTTTTTATGTGAAATGATGATTTTTGCAAAAAGAGTTCACAAATCTCTGTCTGGGGACAAGGTCTACTGAAAATGCTTTCTGGCCAGTCAGTTTCGCTGCACGTATATAGCAATGTCTGAACCGGCATACCCGCCAACAAAGTCTGCATGGCCTCCAATACAATTCTGGATGCTGGAGTTTTGTTTATTCCAGTCATCCTCCCAAAAAGTTCCGTTCAGTGCGGACTGAATGTGTCCAGTGCCCACAATTTTCTCCAATATGGACAGACTTGCTGGTTCAGACTCACACCAAAGAGAAAACCAAACAGTTTACAGGTGTACAGACTGTTAGCCACTAACAGACACACAGTTCCTTTTGAGAATCTGCATAGCCCAATCTAGGTTCCTTAAGGAAGTGCTTTTCAAAAGCCTTCTTTATCTTTCAAAGTTTTATTTTGCAGTCATGAATTCAAAAGCATTTTTCATTTGCTACACTGCAAAAATGAGAACTCATGCCCTACACTTGCCAAATGTGGTGGTCAGTCCTACACTTATTTTGACTGCATGGTTATAGTGAGATGAAAATTTTTGCAAAAACACTTTACACATTTAAACTCTCTCTCTCTCCTTCCAGGGTTTCTGTCAAGACAGGAATAATGAAAAATATATTTGAAACAAATGCAGGCTTTTCATATTCAGTTTGAGTATAATACATATGCAGGACATTTTTCTTTCTCATATGCATTAAATCTCATTTGCTGACATGTATTATTTTTCAAATTTCATGTAGCTTTTGGTGTCTCCAGAGGCCTGTATGTATTTTTACATAATTTTTGACAATGTTTAATTCGTCCTGGAGTATTCCATCCAGACAGTTCTATAATAAGACATGCTTAGCCAAGAATTTTAACCAGAGAAGACCTTAGACTTACCTGGTATTAGTTAAGATCTAGCCAGTCAAATGAACTGCAAGATTGATAGATGGCTGAAGGCTCTTTTGAAACCAAATATAACTTAAAATTCAAAGTTCCTGGTAGTAATGAGGTCTAATGAATCTGCATATTTATGATGCAAATTCCATCAGCAAATTCCAAACAGAATCAATGGAGCTGAAGACATTGCTGTATTCACTAAACATTAGAAGAGTCCACAGTCAAAACTGAATGGGTTTGTCTTGTTCTATAGAACTGCAGTACATTTAACGTGATATTATTCATACGAGATTTTTTTTCTGCTATTTTAAATGTCATTCTGCAGCTAGAAGGCGTAATCTGCATAATGAAAACCCAGAAAGAAAAATGTGAATGTACTCTGTGATTAAATATTACTTGCCAATCAGTAAGATTTCTTCAGAGGCTGTTTCATGTCTCTTTGGAGGTTTTTCACATCGTGTTTCAAGAGCTCACTGCTCTTTAACCCACTGACTGTCACTGTACCTCTAAGAGTACTCTGTTCCCCAGCAGCTTATTACATCCTCAAAGCACACATGGTACAAACAACAAGGAAAGGGGTTACAGAGAACAGATGCTGGTGCTGCACCAGAAAGATTTGCTGGTGATCACTGTGAGCTGGTTGGTTCCAGTATGCTGACTTACCCTATTCCATCTGCTGCAATAACTAGAAATACACTCAGTTCAGTTTTCACTCAAGGACTTTTCACTCAAGGACTTTTCACTATAATGATTACTGCAAGGTAATGTCAATATAAATGGGATGAGAAGAGTTCTACCTAATAGAGGATTAGGAACAGTATACTCTCTGCTAAGATTTCCTTTGTAACACACTGATAATATTATCTAAGACATAGTATTAGTCCTTCATCTCAACTTTTTGAATATATATCTCAGGTGTGTAACTTAAAAAACAAATGAAAACAAATTGAATGCAAATGATGTCTGTTTCAAGCTTATTACAAAACCATACCTTGGAAATCCCCTCTCTCAAGTAGCAACACCGCCTCTTTGCAGATAATAGCCAAAACATTAATTAATGCCAATGGGCTGCCAACTGAAATCAGAAAAAGCAGCACTTCCTGCCAAACAGGATGACATATGGAGTCACTCTTTCCCCCTGCCAGGGAGAGCTACCCCTCTTTAGGCTGAGGGACTCTTTCTCCATTATCCTCTTTAACTCCTGATCTATGTTTCATCAAACTTTATCAGGCAGCCAGACAGATCCATTGTGTCACATGCCTGGCTCAGGACAACAGAGGGCTGACAGGAATTCCCCCGGCTAAACAAACCCCATTGAATGCCAACTTGCCATTCTTCACATCCTTGTCATCATCTCTCTGGTATGTGCTAATGACTGGACAAGATCATATTGCTGTCAGTGGTCACATAGCTGGCATCTGAACCAGCCCTTGGAGATCATAGAATCATAGAATGGTAAGGTTGGAAGGGACCTCTGGAGATCATCTAGTCCAGCCCTTGGCATAGCCCATGTGGGGACTAAACCCACGACCTTGGCATTAGCAGCACCACGCTCTAATCAACTGAGCTAAACCTGCCCCCCAAAAAGGGCTAAATCACCAGCACCTGACAAACCAAAGTCCAATCTAACGGATGCAGTAAGGGGCATGAAAGCAAGGTGCTAGTCACGTATGAGCTATGTTTTTCCCACATACAGGGAATACTGCCATCTGCTACAGGAGTCCCATTGCACTAATCAGTTTTCTGAATTTCAGTTCCCTAGGAAGGCACTGTGTTGTACAAAATCAGAAGCAGACAGCAGGTCTGCTCTCCATGAACCAACAGCTCCTCTTTCAGTGCTAAGGGTAGGAAAAGATGCTCACCTTCACCACTTTGGTAACTCGATCTGTGTTTTTACTTGCTTTGCTGACTCTACTCTCATGCAGACAGAAACATTTAGTGATGCTTTAAATTCAAGCTAAGCAGAGACAAGCAGGATAAAGCTTGAGGGCTACTGACTTTCAAGCCTCTAATTACAAAGTGGAAAGTGGATACTGAATTATAATCCATCAACTCCTAGTTCAATCCTTCTGTTAATGGAGTTGCTCTGCTCAGGTAGATAGGGCAGTTTCTGCTTTTCAGAGAGGGTACTAACTTAAACTGACTGGTTTAGTGGAGATTAACTATTCTGTTTTCTGCCAGCTGCCTTTCACCCGTCTGTCTCTTAGTTGTCTGCTCCCCTCCTTTGAGGCCTCAGACTCTGCACTTTTCAGCTATAATCTCTGCTCTAATTGTTATTTCCAAATTTACAATGTTAATGCCAAATTTACAAAGTAATCGCACCTTCCCCAAACCAGTTATCCTAATAAGTCTCTTATATAGGTTATATACCTGGCACTTCACTCAGATCTCAAATTTTTAGGTTTTCATATTTGCTTCACAGTTCTCTACTGCTGCACTGAAGACTAAATGCAGCCTTAAGAGGAAAATCCCCATTTAAAAGGAGAGGCTTTGTTCTGACTTTTGCCACACTCACTTCAGGGAAATGGACAGGTGCGGTGTCCTGAGCAAATCTTCTCATCGGCCTCCCCTCTTGTGCTAGGGAAGAGGAACTGGCTGAGTGTTGAATGTGTGTGTATTCTGAGCATAGCAAGCTAGCACACTGGTGCTCGCACCACGCTTTTATTTCTCAACTTCCCTGTCCGTTTGCTTGTGAGTAGCATGGAATATGAAGCCATGGCTTTCCCCTTCTGTGCCAGAGGTTGTCAGGCAGACAAGTCAGCTATAGTTGTGTAAAAGATGTGGGGGAGTCTTTTCATTAACAGGAGTCAAAGGCTCTATATAACTAATATAATCTGCTAATAGTCTAAGTGAAATATGACAAACACTTCAACGGCTGCAACTTAACAATCACCAGAGGTATCCCAGACATTAAACGTACAATCCTAGTACAAACAAACACTTGGCAGTGGGTAAATTATCTTTTTTCCAAAGCCTGTTTTGGTATCTAAGAAAAAACTATTCAGATCTTGAAATGAAACCTCATTTCCATTCCAGTACTCTGTCCTCACAAGAGCCTGGTATTGGGGACAGTGGACAGACGGTAAAAGGAAAAGACTGAAAAATGACACTCACACAGGGGGAGTAACCTTCCAGAGATAATCAATGGCTCTGTAACGAGCAGTCAGCTCTGCTGAATATTGATTAGTTAGCTCTGGCAAGGCTCTGCTCAGGGGAGGTAGGTGGTCCTGCCCGCTGCTTGTGTGAACACAAAGGAGGCCTCAGCAAAAGGCAAATTGTAAATGGCAGGTTTTATATGTTAACCATCATTCAGGCTCTCAGCAGAGGTAAAACAGATTTAAAAGTATGGCCACGGCACTAGCTAGCACAAAACAAAGTCCTGGTAACTTCTGTAACTGCAGTTTTATAAACTGTAATCCCAGAATTGCCCTAATAAATTTGTACTGAAGACTACCACTTGCAAATATGACTGCTATTGTAAGTTACTGCAGGTTCCTCTTCCCAGAACTTCCAGGGAATGAAATACTTTCACAGACGTCTGCTCTTGGAAGTTTTGTCCAATGTTATACCTCAGTACGCGCAGGGTATGTTTATACATTACAATGGGATATTGTATGCTGATACCTAGGCCAGCTCTGAGCATACTTTATGTACTCGAAGCAGCATAGCTGTGTGTTAGTATACCATCTCTCTCACAGTGTTCCCTGTTGTTACTGTCTCCCTCAAGGAGTATGATCTCAGAATATTAGTATATATTTTTTCTATTAAAAAGTTAGATAATAACTTTATGATTACAGGCATTGGTAGACACATACAGAGCCATTTACTGCTGAGGAAATTAGCCATTAGTGACTAAAAGGTTATCCTACCTTTTTTGAAGCAGAGCGTCTTTTCTCACAGGCTTTCTGTGGAAAGAGAAATTGTGACAATCAGGGAAAAGAGATCTGGAAATTGTAATCTTAAAAAAAAAAAAAAAAAAGAAGAAGAAGAAGAAGAAAGAAAAAGAAGAAGAAAAGAAATAAGTTGCAGTTCCTGCCTGGCGTAATTCATCTGACTTCAGTGGGGCTGTCCCAGGGATAGATTCGTCCCTAAGTCTTTGCCAAAAAGAGAACAACAGGAGCCAGCCAAAGGCATCTGCTTTTACATTTCCTCAGTGAATCTGTTCATTCTACTCTCATGATAGAAAAGCTGTAAACAAAGGCTCTTCATGAAGTTGCATTGTGCTATCCATAATTACATTGTATGTGCTTCATCAGCATACATGCTTCAGGGCACGTTTCAAAAGCTTTTTACATATTCAGACTTCTTTCTACGAGGGTGGCTTAAATGAAGAGAGAGAAAAACTAACAGTTAAAACAGAAAAGGAAAATCTAATGGTTACTTAGACATTAACCACAGGAGAGGAGGCTTTATAGACACACATGCCACAAAAAAGACACTATTAAAATCTCTGTCTAGTAGTATCCCAGTTGGTCTGTACCTTTAACCATTTCTCTCATCCTTTCTCTTAAGATTACAAGCCTTCTGAAACAGAAACCAAGTTTATACAGTACTACCACATGAAAACCTCAAGTTGAATTTTTGTAACACACAAATTCATTTTGGAAGCTCTCTGAGGCTAACTTTATATAACCACAAAGTATGCAAATTTAGCAGATTCATGCAGGAGCATCCCAAATGTCCCAACAATGCTCTGACTTCACAGTGATATAAGTCAGGTGTATTTTCCTTACTTGGAATTAGCATTAGAAAAAGCTAGTGTCAGATCAGAATCGAGTTCTGAATTCTTCAATAGCTAGCAGATTAGCTTATAGTGATTGGCAGTATATGGTAAAAGTCCTTTTGCCTTTTTGAAGAAATTCTGTTTACCCTGCAAGCATTTACTGCTTCCACTAATACAGTCAGCTTGGATGTAATAAAGTCCAGCAGGAATATAACATTTCTGAGAGCATTGCTTTCAGCAGTCTAAAATCATGTGTATAACCCACACCCTGTTTAGAAGTGTTGAAGCTTGAAAATAAATTGAAAAACAGCCTTAGAAAACCAACACACAAATGGGGGAGGGGGGCAGGGAGCAGAGGGTTAGAAGCTGAGCTTGCTCTGGGAAAAAGAGCACAGGCAGAGGCAGGAAGGATGAAGACAGGAGGTTAGTGGGAAATACAGTTTTGTGGTAAGTTTTCCCTCGTATTACCTGCATGCATATATAAATTTCTCTGCTGCAAAAATCACAGATTTAAGTTTGTTTTTAATACAAGTAATTATTTGGATTATAGCACTAGTAAAAGGCACTATTCAAAGTGAACAGAGATTACAGAATGTGACTCGTTGCAAAATGCATGGAAAAAATATGGCACCCATCAATGTCAAAATAGATTCAAATGCTAAATTTCACTGTGTGTTATGGAACAAAACAGCTTCGAAGTGCATATGTGAAGGCAGCATTTAGATAGTTTACCAGAAAGACTTCTAAACTATGTAATCCTGCTTTTTTTAAAGTTACTTGGTATCTCAAGTTTTCTCCTATTATTTTCTCCTAACAGGAGAACTCCTATTATAGTTCTCCACTAGAGACCATAAATGGAAAATTTCAGATAGTCAGTTCTTTTCTGAACATACTTTGGGTAAAGAAAAAATAGTCAGGCTTGTGTTACTTGAAAAGCTTTTGCAAGTCTGTAATTACAATTAAATAGTAGGTGCTGCTGCTTCTAGAAAGGTCTGGACATGCGTATTTTGCCTAAGGCACTGCACAAGTACGATGGACACAATGTATTGGAGATGAGCCTGTAAACATTTTGTTGAAGTGACAGGAAAAGGAATTTCCCACTAGAAAACCAGACCTAAAAACTGCCTCATCTGGCTCCCAGTGTTTAGCATCTTACATGCAGAGTGTATTCCTATGAATTTTCTAATAGTAGCTGGCTCTGAGGGAAGTGATTACCTGGCAACTCTTCAAGACCTTGCCAGAAAAGCTGTAGATTTATTTCTAATATTACTATTTAAAAGGTTCTTGCATTCATCTCCCAGCTATCTTTTATATGAGCTTGCTCTTCACAGGAAAGAAATGTCCAGCAAAGGACATGAACAGAAATTACGTATCAGAAAACACCAAGCTAACCTTTAGTAATTCCATGCAAATTCAGAAAAGCTGGAAACTTGTTCAGCTCAAGTTTCAAAGTCTGCAATACAGGTACAACAAAGAGGAAAGGATACCCATAGTAATAAAATAATAATATATTACTATTTGCAGCAAAAAAATCAGTCCCTCCTGCAAAAGCTTTTGTAAAAAACCTTCCAGCATTTGCAACAAATATATTATTATATAAATAAGTATTACTAATTAGTAATATCTTATCTAGCACTTCAACTCAACAGATGTCAAAGCTTCATACAAGAAATGGAGACAAGGACCATCATTTGCTCCCTAGGCTCGACCTAAAGTTTGACACCCCCCCCCCCCAGTATAGCAGTAGCCCTACTGGGACTACTAGCACAAAGAAATCCAAGAGAGCTGCAGGAACCAACATGTAGCTCTTGCAAGAAATTTTCCCTGGGCCTTGCACGACATAGAAAAGAACTGAGAAACCTTTCAATCTGCTTGAAAGAATCTATTTCTACAGAGTCAAAAAGTCTGTAAGGATTGACTTTTTAAAAATTGCTTTTGACTAATTAAACCAGAAGTAATGCTTAGGAAGAGTAGTAACATGCACCCTTTGAAAGTAGTTCAGTCTATCCTAGACTTTCCTGCAGAGCCTCAGTGTAGCACCAGGAGTAGGTTTATTCTGAACAAAACTGCTCATGAAAAATTGTCTCACAACAGCTCTATGTTGCCTCAGCAACTTTACAGTTTAGAAATATGGATGTTTCTCTTGTGACCATTCTGCTAAACTGGAACTGAACTTACTCATGTAACACAAGTATACAATGCTCACTAGTTCCATGCATTACTAAAATGCTCCAGTTAGATTTACTCCTGAACTACTAAATCAGTCGGAAGCACAGCAGGCTTCATTCACAGAGCTTTATGCAAAAGCTTCAGTCTGGTCAGGTCTGAGTTCTGGAGAGAAATGAAGGTTGAAATATAAAGCTACATGCAGCCAAAAATGCTGTGTTTCAAGTGGCTTGGGATCAAATCCATCCTGACTTGCACCCAAAACCATTATCTCTCCAGGCTTGCTTGAAAGTTAGACTGCTACTGCGGGAGGTTCAAAAACTTCACCAAGTTTGCCCTGAACCTTGCATTGGAAATTAAAGCAAAACTTCCAAGTCAAAAGTTTTGCCTTAGGCATTTTTCCCATCTCTGATACTGATGCCTTACACAAGAATAATGTTCTAATCTAAACAGTGATCCCAAACCCCATATACACTTTCCCAGATTTCTTTTTCCATATGTCTAAAGACTTTTTCCACCTCATCATACATGAACCTACAGTGTATGGTTCTGGAGAACAGTGTTTGTACACACATCAGCTACAGCTTGGCTGCTGTGCCTCTGGAGACCCACGTAAGCAGTCCCCAGCACAAACAACACTCCCACGCAGGATTTCTAGGCCTATGACAGCCAAGTCAGAGGTGCCATTCTCTTAGGGCCAACAGATACCTGGAAATAAGCAGGATGAAAAAGAGCATGTGTTCAAGAAAACCAAGATGTAGGCACAGCCCTAGCTTCAACACAACTAGAAATACCATGAAACCGAATTTTTTATTGTTGGTACCATGTGCTGTCATTCTTATCTCCCTAATACAGAGATACTTGAGCCAAGACTCATTTCAAAGTGCAGTGATTTGCTGCGAAAAGCTGTGGTGATTCAATAGGGAGCTTTTTCTCCTCAGGGGAATGGCAAACCAAGGCCTTCCGGACAATTCCATCGTTTATGACCACTGAAGTTCCCAGGGTCTTTCATACAGATTTTTTCTGGGAGCCTTCGCCTGTTTCCAGCAGTCTGCCTTTTTTTTCCAAGAGGCCTTCCCCTACTTCCAACATGTTCTGCTGATGTCAGTCCACCTATGCTGCTTGCCACATCGCTACCTACTTCCATGGGATGTGAAATGGAGATCTGCACTTCTCAGAAGAACACTGCTATATTCATGCAGTTTAGAATTTTTATTTGGGCTGAGTAGAGCAAAAATGCGTCCTCTGCTGAGTGAATACAGTAGCTATTCCTCAAATTTTCTTTCACAGCTTTGTCCAAACTCTAAACTATCTGCCAGATCACTGCCAATTCTAAGCATTCCAAACTGTGAAATACGTAGTTTGAGAATTTTCAATTGTAAATTAATGTTTCAGTGCTCTCCTCCATTGTGGTAGCACCTGAAAACAGTTTTCTTCTGTTCCTTTTAAATAAGATTCTCATGCAGTCACTTGCCCCCGTGAGGTGTGACTTTTAAGGATAAAAAATCCAATTGGAAAGTTTTAACTGCCAACACTATGAAAGCTATTTTCCCCTGAGCACTGACATTCATATTTCTTTCACATTCTAGTTTATCACCCACGCGCTTCTCACCACACCTTAAGGCTTAGTCTGTTCAAACACAGAGCTGAAGTGAGGAAGTAAAGAAGCTTCTGTTTGCAGAAGCAACGGATAGTTGTATTCTCATCTTAGGCAAAGAGACTGGCTACCAAATTTTACTAGAGTTGTTCATTTTACTAATAGGATTATAGCAAGTACTATTAAAAAAACACTTATTCATATGGAAACAGCATTAATCCCTTCTGCCAGCCCCACCCCATAACAGTCAACACAAAAGCTATCTGTCTGCTTTGCCAGCATAGAAACATTTTAAAAATGTTTCCAAATACTGAAGAGTTTTTTTCCTCATTCTTTTCAGTTTAGCTCTGCAGGAACATATAGACAAAAAACTCTGAACAAAGACTAAAAAATTTTCTCATGTAATTAATACAGGGCATTTATATTGTCATCTGGAGAATAATATCTTACAACATGTAAAGGTAAAGAAAATACAGAGGTAGCTGTAAATAAAGCCGCACCTCTTATGCTGTAATCTAGTGTTTCATATAATGTCACTGTAGTGTGTTACTAATCAATATTTAAATTTTTAGTAACAAACACAACATTACAACACAACATCTGAGACCAATTTTCCAGATGATATCCAAAGGATAGATTTATATGACCCATATAATGTAAGTGCATGTAATATTGACCTTGTTTGGCTTAAATGATCTTGCTGACATTAACACAGAGAATTAGCTAGAATGGCTAAAGGGAACAGCATTGCTGATTTCATTTTCAGCTGTTAACACATCTGGATATTAAAAATAATGGCTCTAGTGGCAGACTCACATTCTACTGTATTGCCTGTGTGACAGAAGTCACTTCCTCTGTGGACAGGAGAATTTGGAGTGGTAAACCTGGACAGACATCCCAGGAAAATCTGCCTGTGAATTTGCATCTGTGCCTAGAGCTTGCACCTGAACCATGGGAAGTAATTCTATATTGATTCCTCTATTATCAGGAAGTTCTTTGAACCTCAACACTATAGCGAGTTACCAAGCTTTGTTCTGCCATTTCTTTTGTTGGAGTCAAAATGATGGTGTGCATATATAATAACCATAATCAAAATTATACTTTTTCTCTATCCTAGGAAAATCCACTGATTTAGGAGGTTAGGAGTTAAATAGGAATAAAATCTGCTTTTGACTAAGGAAAAAATTGGATACATCTATTAAAATTGCATTAAAACTAAAATTGCAATTTTTTGAATTATTGCTATTATTATATATGACTTTCATTTACAGGAAGTGAGGTAGTATGACTGAAGGATTGATGGCACTAAAACAAGTATCTTTTTCCAGATTGAGATGCATTCTTCCTCAGTGTAGATGCAAGTTTCCAAATAAATCAGAGTCAAGTGTGTGCAAGGATTGCATTTTTTGGTATTTAGAAATTCCATTTTAGCTTGTTCCATGTTCCAGAATGGCACTGTGATCTAGCTAAGTTTTAATGCTGCCCTGCCCAAGCATTTTTGTGGATATTTAGAAGTTGTGCTATCTTTCAACACCCTATTCAAGGCTTGCTTTTACTACGCAGCTGTTACACCTCAAATTCTGCAATATTTGCCAATTTTCATCAAATTTTGTCAATAATCATGCTTGGAGCATCATACTTTCAGCATCAAGAGAAAGTTTTTACTCCTGTCTAACACCAGCTCTGTCTTCCTTTCAGCAGGAAAGTAAAGCAACAGATAAAAAAAAAAAAAAAAAAAAAAAAAAAAAAAAAAAAAAAAAAAAAAAAAAAAAACAAAGTGGCTTCTCAGGTGTCTCTAAAAATGAGGAACTTTCTAGGAAGAGCATCAAATATTCCAGTGTGCACAAGGAGAAATACTTCATCTATTTACAGGTTCTTAATCCAACCAATGTACTCTGCTAGTCATCCAGGATTTCACTCTAATTTTTACCTAATTATAAAGTCACAATTCAGCAAGAAAGTTCTACCAATTCATGAGTTACAGCCCTGCAGGAGTTTCTATGGGCAGATTCATTGCAGGAACTAGGCTTAAACTCATGACATACAGAAAATAATATATCTTCAATTGACAGCATTGTTTGAGAACTGTGGTATCTGCGAAACAGTTTCACAGGCAAGTACCTACTGAACACAGAGATACATTCTCCTTCCCACAAATGAAAGTGTGGTAATGTTAGAGAAAGGTAGTAAAAATGGGATGTGGTTGGTTTTTCCAGAGATTATTCCCTGGGCTTTACAAAGGAAGCTTCATAATTGTTACGTATATCTGACTTTCGTAGCCTGCATTCTCTGAACAGACTTGTACCTCAGAGGTGGATCCAGGAGATGACTTGATGAACATTAAAGATACTGGGAAATTTTCAATTCTTTGCTTTTTGGAGTGGGGAAGGGAGGAAGTCAAACTCCCAGGCACATGCTAAATGATTCATACTATTTATAAAGAACTGAATCTCTGCCCAGAATGGGAAACCAATCTGAACCAAACCCTCTGTCAGGTTCAGTATATTCCAGTTTTCCATCTGCTATTTTCCATTTTCATTGCTTTGGCTCTCTGCAGCACTTGATCCTATCCAGTGCTGTAATGACTATTCCAATATAAGACAGGGGGCTTTAATATTTCTGGCTCAAACAAATCCTGGAAATTTGGGCATGAATTAAAGGAAAGCTGAATCAAATAAGGTCATTTGATTCAGAAATCAGAAATAATCCAAAAAGAAGTACTCCAAACAGAAATACTCCACTGAACAAAATAAGCCCCCTAAAATCACACATGAGACTCTAGTAGTTAAGAGTGACTAACCAGACTGTCCACCATAGCGGTTTATCACCCTCAACAACATATTGGCTTTCTTTACCAAATCAGTGAACACCAAATAGTGTTCCGAGGTGGTCATGGGGAAGAGGAATGCTTAGGGCCTCCTGAAAAAGATCCTTCTGAGTTGTCTCAAATGGCACCCAAAATCACTTCTGAGAAATCTTGGCTTTAACCCCAAGGAGTGAAAGCTAACAGTCAGCTTCAGTGGAGTTCCATTAACAGCCAAATAAAAAGCACTTTACTGAGAAAACACCGTATCTCTGCAAGCAAGCGAACCAACACAGTCCTGTCTCCAATGAATCTGTATCTCTAAGTTATTCTCCAATGTGGCAATGGAAACATTTTCCAATATTTCTTATGTTTAATTAGGGGCTGATTCATGCAACAGTCTTTCCCTCAGAGGGGTTTTATTTAAATCTCTGTCTCCTCCCTCTGACTACCTCACTTATATGAATTTGGTAACATATCTCACTCAAATTTTGCTGAAATTGGCCAAAATGTTCAAAAGTTACCATGGAGGAATGACAGACACACAGACACAGTAGGACATGTAAGTCTGAAATAACTAAAAAAACCCTTATCATTTCCAATATACACTTGTGTTAAGATAAATGGAAATTATTTGAAAGAAGCTAGCTAATTCCCAGTGCAGTATTTGTATTTTTCGATCTATCACCTACTAGAACAGAACAGGAATGTCAGTCCACTCCCTTCAGCAGGGAGCTGAAGATTTATCTCTAGAGCTATTAAAATACCTCGTTGAATACGGAACACTGACAGAATCTTTGGAGTTAGACACTAGGTATTTTGTGTCATAAAACATGTCAGTTTATTACTTGCGTTGATCTAATGCTTAGAAACCTCAACCAGTGAGGGAGTCACTCTTTCAGATAAAATATTCATGGTAAGATAATCCAGCCCTGAAATGTTTATAATTTGAAGTAAAAATCAAAAAAAAAAAAAAAAGCAAATTTGTTATCCCTTTTACTGGCAAATAGCTGAGCCATGGACAATAAATTAATGTTAGAGAGTAACAGAGGTATTGCAGAGCTGAGAATTAACCCCTGATGTCCCAGACCACAGGGCAGTAATTTAAGTATTTCCATCTTTCATTTGGGATTCATTCTGGTAGGTTTATGTAGCATGTACAACTTTACACTCTCCAAGCCACTATGCAGCAACAGCAACTGGAAGCTCCTTACAACTAAGTACTATACTTAATGATATGCACACGCACAAGAAATAAAATTACAAATCTGCCTTATTATCCATTTTACCCTTTATATAGATTTGGCAATGTTAAAAGAATACCAGGTGAGGTGACAGAAAATGCTTAAGTATCAGGGAAATCACGTGCATTAACCAATTGTTTTTGACATTTAGAGGTGCTTGATGTTGCTGAATTACTATTACTGAATCAGAGAATCTATTTAACAAAATTTACTTTAAATCTGAATCAAAGCTTTCTTTTATTTTGATTTTTTTATGGTTTGTTCTCTTTCACGCAAGCATAACCAGCTAGCTATTGTCAGTTTTGAAAAGTCAGTGGGTCATTAAACCAGTATGGAATATGATGTCCACCCTCTTTAGTGGGTAACTCTTTCAAAGTATTTCAGAACTGTTTTACTACTTTATTTAATGTAATCTGGGAAGCAATCAACTTTCTTTAATCAATACAAATCATTCTTACATATAATAAGGAATTTGCCCACAGGAGACTGCCCTGATTTATTCATCTGTTTCTAAAGCACCTCTGGTCTGCTTCTTTGTGAGCAAATACCTTGGACAAGACATAGGTTAGCAACTAGGAAAAGGAAAATGAAGGGATTATTTATGATGGGAAGGACTACTGACAGAATAAGGAGAGATTGTGTATAGCTGATGAGAAACCAGACATTAATCTGTATGTACTCATGCAGCTTCAAACAGACATTTTGTTTCAAAATAATCAAAATCCACCTGTGTGTAATGGCAACAGTTATAATTAAAATGTCAAGGAAGCACTGCCGAAGTCTGAGACCTTGCAGGGGAGCTGTTCTCACAAGGATTTCAATCCAACCTTAGAGATTCAAAGGGATTCATTACAATTCAGGACTACTGAATGTAAAATCAAAAGCAAAACCCGTTAGTGCTTAGAGGAGAATCTTACTATTCTGTAAGATAGCCTGAGAACAACTAGCTCAGATAATACATGGAAGATTAGAAAAGCTACATTCATGGACAAGCTGTACTGTCTATCCAAATGCATTTTTGTATAGAAGCAAAAAGCTTAACTTGTTCACAGGCATCTATAAATGAGTGTCTGACCATCCTTTCTTTGCAACTGTCCTGTGCTCATAAATAGGAATGAAAAGTAGAACTGGATGAAAAACTATCTGTGGCATGTGGAACTTTTAGAAAGTGTCAAAGTCTCTCCTCTTGTCCCCACAACTTGTGGGAACTCCTGAAAACTCAGGACTACCTTCGGCACACACAATAAAGAAGTTTTCCAGATGGCAGAAAATAGTCTGCAGAAGACTCTGTGGGCTGCATGGCTCTCACCATTTTTTATATTCCAAGACAGGCCACACAACTCTATTTCTCTTTTAATGTAGCACTGATAGGGATTACTGAGTTATAGGAAGCCCCTGTAATTTTCTAAGTTATTTTCTAAGTTGTCAGCATTCAGAGTCTTATCTTTAGCCAAGAACCAGAATGGTTTGGATGTACAGGGGATGTATGCGGGACTTTACAAAGGGTGCCTCTGTAACACAAAGCACCACATCAGTGCTGCCAGTCCTTCCTTCCCTCCCACTGGGAGAGTCTTGCTGGATTCTGCCAAGCTGCAGAACCTGAGAAAAGGCAACACTGTGCTGCTTTTGTTCTTGTGAGGGGGAAGGAGAAAAAATTAACACTCTTTGAATGGATCAGGACTTGGAAGAAACTGAAGTCATGGAACAGTGTCAGGAAATAAGAAAACGTGGCCTCAAATCTGAACAAACTTTAAGAAAACTCATCAAGAAAGAGGCATTAATAAATCAGATGTTGCTAAAATAAAGATATTTAGTTATCCTCTCAGATTAGCCAGGGCATTGAAAGGTGCTCAGAGAGCTTTCTGAAGAAATCTGTGATTTTAACAGAAATTATGTTACCTCTCTTCACTCTTCCCTTTCAGGTAGCGTGAATTGATCCCTCCTGACCTGAGGGATTTATATGCCCTGTGCAAACACAACGTTGCTAGCAAACAGATAGGAGCACCACAGCTAACCTATGTGTTTTAATAAAACTTCTTCTCATTTAAGAAATAATCTCCATTCAGAGATGGAGCAACCATAGAACACTCCAGCCATAAGCACAGAATGGCACTTCATAATTTATGGTTAGTTCATATGGAGAACTCTACACAACTACAGACCTACTTGGAGAAGGGAGCTCAGGGGGCATTACAGCCTTTGTTATACACTGTCAGTTCCCTTTTTCCTGCTTAGTATGATATTTCATGCTTTCCCCAGCTCAAGCTGTAGCTTCTGTCCAACAGTCCAACCCCAGATACTTTGTTTGCCACTTGTTAGGTTTAAAAACAACCATTTACCCTAAAGAATAACATCTGTGCACGAGACTATTGTGTGCATGCCATTCTGTTTCCTGAACGCATCATGAGTAATGCACAAAATATCTATGCATTGGCAGTCAGTCCAAGGTACTCAACCCAGATCAACTGCTGGATGTATGCCCACTAGCTCTGGCTCATTCTCTAACATAGCTATTGCTCTTAAAACCTACAAATTCACCTGTCTGGTTGTAAATGGGTCAGACCACAACAAAACCATCAAGTCAAGTAGAAACTAGCCAAGAGGCAACCTTCTCCATCGTGGATCAGCACTCTACAAAGGCACCTGGGGACTGTATGCATTTCCCTAGCAGTCTGCCCCACATGATGGCAGTGCCTTGCATATCTGCCCCAGGGCTATTCACTCCTCCTACTTAGCTGTGTGGATTTCTATTGCTTTAGTCAAACTTGCAAAAGCCCTCTGCAGCCAGCAAACAGAAAGACAAAAGGAAAAACTGTATGAGGAAAGTATCTGTATGTGCCCCATATCACAAGAAATTGGCGTCACATGATAAATCCTCTAGCCATAGATCAGAACACAGGCACTACCAATACAGGATACATGTGGAAACAAAGCTATGACACAACTGTGTGGGAGAGCAGTGTATTACTGCACAGATGTAAAATGAGTGCTTAAAAAGCAGCGGTCCCTAATCAGGTCTCTAACAACAGCACCTGCAAGACTCTGGTGTACTGCTGTCAACCAACGGGGAGGAATATTAGCTCTCAGTCTACTGAAGGACAGCAAAATATAATGTTGCCTTTGGCCAGCTAAGGGGATTATCACTGAGATAAAGTGTTTCTCCACTCCTCTTGCAGAACCAGTCATGAAGAGAAGAAAAGAAGTTTTCCATCTCCCAAACAGTGCAACTACAGTTCACCCCAGAAGTACCAGAGCAGATGAAGGTGAGACCACAGTCTCATCTTCCATTCCTTCTTTTCCCTGGCCCACAGAATCATCTGAACTGAATCTTACTCCTTTGCTAAGAAAAGCTTAAGCCTAGGTGTTACCCTAGTAAGGGTGCTTGTGTGTCTTCCATCTTGACAGACCTTCCTAGTATAGGTGTTGTCCTAGCAGTATAAAACTGCTCCTGGGAACTACAGGAGCCAGCATTAATCAATCTATCTAACAGATAAAAACTGCATATACTGTTCAGTCTAGACTTGCATAGCTATGTTGGCAAAAATTGACATAGCTCCTGCTACAAAACTGCCACAGGTGTAGAGATGCTTGTAGGGGAGGCATTGTTGCTGCTGAGGCACCATCTGGACCCACAGTTGTGGTCTGCACATCATCTTGCATTTCCAAGCTGTCACATAGCTTACAGAAAAATAGCCGGGAAAAGTTGCTTTCATGTTCACTTTGCTCTATGTGGTGATGTGCCCATCAACTAAATGCCTGCAGTAGTAAATCTTGGATCCAACAATGCGAAGGCAAAGGAAAATACACATATATATATATATACACACATATCTTTAAAATTTATTAAAATAATATTTCTGCACTTAAAAACCCCATGATCTAAAGGTTAAATGTCTCAGTTATAATCTGCTGACACTAAACCTATCATTTGTACAGAACTTATTGATCCTTTACACGAGTCCAAATCTTAAAGCAACTTTCTGCAAAGGTGAAATGGAACAAATTATAGAAATAGTAATATATCCAATGCCTTGTTTCTCTATCTGCTGACACATTAGGCATTTTAATTATACGTGCACAGATCGCATTTATAACAAGTCCCACCAGAGCCTAAACATTTAACAAAATGCTCCAAATAAACTACTCTATTTTTATAATGTTCACATTTTCAGGACTGAAATACGTTCTGTTGCTTATCCAACACAAGATATGAGTGTAAGACAATGAAGAGCACTACAGGAAATTTCACATAGAAATTAATCTAAAACGTCTCAAATCCCTTGCACTATGTAACAATAGATACAGAAAAGTTGGCTAGCAACTATTAGTGTATTGCTTTGTTGAGTACTCCATTAGCAGTCTCTACATGCTTTTCCTCGTTGGATCACCTGTTTCTGGGTACAGTGTCAATATTTACAATGCTTCTTTTACTAATAAATCATGATGATAACTGTACTGTACATAACTATCTTTTAAAAGACTATCAAATATTCCAGCAGAGACTTTGCTCAATTTGCCTCTTAAGCATATAGGAAGTTAAATAAAAAATCTCAATGTGCCTATTAAACATATAGGAAGTTATGTAAAAATCTCATATATTTGTTCTAAAATCTCTTACCTTGCAGAGTTTCAGCACTAGCCAGCACGTCAGATACGCTGCCAGGGTGAATTTTTCTTTCATGTATCTTTCAGGCAAACAGGTAAGGTACATTTGTACCAAATCCAACTCTTCACAGACAACACTACTGCCAGAATCACTAGTATCATCTTCCCCACCCTCTGGTCTTCTCCTTTCCTCTTCTGCTGATGCACCCAAACACCTACTGAACTCCATTTTTTGAACGTTTTTTCTCGTTCTTCACAAAGCCCTGATCCTTGCAGAGACAGCTCAGGAAAGTTTTTATTTCATATCAGTAATGATATTCCCTGATCCTCCAAAAGTATGTAGCCCTGTCTTTAAGCCAAACCTAAAAGTTAGGACTATGGTAGAACAAACTTTCTTTAAACTGCATTGGCTCATTGCCTTTCTCCTATTGAACGACCTCTTGCAAATGTGTGTACAGCTACAAGATAAATATAGCACTAGCTAGCCTTGTCATACAGCACAAGAATACTACAACGTTGCCAAGAGAGGAGAGAAAAGATTCCATTTATTTAAAGAGCAAGTCCCCAGCATCAGTACTCCCTTGTTATTTAGGGGAAGAAAAAAAAAGAGGAAAAATCTGTTATCTTTGAAAACTTTTTTTTTTTTTTTTTGCCAACTGTGCTTCCTCAGAACAAATCCTAGTTCTGTTTTTTTTAAAAAAAAAAACAAAAACAAAAACATGTTCTTATGGAGGAGGGTTTTTTAATTCCAGAGTCTTCTAGTCACAGTAATTCATTGTCTGTGATACTGCTGATGCCGAGCTTGTGAAGCCTACAAATTTCAAAAGAATAAGTGAGGTCTTGCAGATGGACTAGGGCCAAGACATTTTGAAATAACAAATAGCTCTTCCATAGGCCAAAAAATGAAGAAAATATGTAAGACATCATCTAAGTAACTTTTTAGCTAAACATTAAGCAGCTCATCTGTGCCTTGTGGCAGCATGAATTTGTACAAGTTAAGAACAATTTTAAAGACATTTATCCTACACTTAATGACAGTCAAAAAAGACCTAAAGGTTTAGGTTTAATTGTATCAATTCCTGAGAACTCAATAGCATTAATAACTGAACTATTTCATTTTAATCAATATAGTTAATTTTCCTGATAACTTCATGCAGGAAGTTTTTTATGTTTCAGATTAAAGTATGCTTTCTTCACCTTTTT
>NW_028186348.1:1069508-1189718 GCF_003343005.1 Rhea americana | reverse complement strand
GATGTTCAAATAAAGGAAAAGATCACTGTGGTTTGCAGAAAAACTAATCAATAACTTTGATTTCTTAGAACACAGTCCTTTTTAACATATGGAAGATCTACATCCAAAGCTTCCATCCCCCTGAACTGCTTTCAAACATCAAACATGGCAGTTTTCATTAAATGCTTAAAATCCTATTTCATGATCTTTAATCTCACTGAATACTGCCTTGACCTTATCTGAATGATTTCAACAGGATTACCTGTGAGTTATGTATTAGTGTACTGTTAGAATGAGTGTTTCAGAATATGAAAGATAAAGTTGGTACACACACCAAGACAGAGTCTGGCCATAATGAACAGCAGAGGAAATGCAGAAAACCTAACATGCCTTGTCCGAGACATTCTGAAAGGTTCCTCTGATGGATTCAACTGCAAATGTTTCCCTTTTTTTAGATTCACACAAATTTAATTCACACAAAAAAATCAATGAATTCCAGAGCCAAACCCTTCAGTGACAGTTCGCTGTAACAATGCAGAATGTCCTTGCTATTCCCGCAAGCAATTCTGAGTATAGATGTTGAAGGCAAGCTGGCTGGAGCAATTGCAGAGGAGCTTGAGAGCATCCCAGCATTCACTCCTCCTAGGCATGCTCCTATGCTGACAATGACATGTGCTTGTAATTCCCACATGAGGCTCACTCTGATATAGCACAGCCTTTCAATAATCCTCATCAGCAGTCTCTACCTTGTCCTATGCTAGCTGCAGCTCATTCAACTACTGCCTATGGAGCTACAAATGTCAGCAGGCAGCTACCACAGGCCTTGTGTGACAGTCATCTCTGCACCATAAGGTAGCGCTCCTCACTTTTGAGAGTGTGAGCAAACCAGTGCCAATTTCATGTTGAGGGACGCTGCACAACTCTAAGGGTGAGTGGCCTATTATCTTTGTTTTAAAGCTGTTGTGACCATACAAAAAGTCTGTATTACCATTGCTGTGAATTTGAAATACAGTTGGGACACATCTGACAGAGAAAATGATAAGGAAAGAAAAGCCAAACCAAGCAAAAGTGAGGAAGCAAATAACTAAGCTAGCTTAAAAATCTGTAACACACAGTCAGCTGAGCTTCAAATTACAAGAATGGATTGAAAACTACTTACTTTTCTAAGGTTTTCCTTTAGCTTGTTCCCAGAAGGATATGACTGTCACATACAGTCAAAGTCAAAATTATTTTGGTCTTTCTGTGGCCTGCAAGTTCTTAAACTCTGATCACTTAAGAGTTTCTACACCAGATATTTTCATCCTCTAATATTCTTTCTCTAATCCCTACCATTTATGTTGAGAATAACCATGTATGAACCAACAAACATAAGTCTACCCAAGTTATTTTCTAGCCTTGAAAATTGCTAATGAAATGGTAGTTAAAATAAGATACACTCCTACCATTCAGATAGTCAACATTCTCAGCATTTCTATCCTAAGCAGAGCAGAAGCCATAGTAGCACATCTCAGCAGTTATAGGAAAGTACAGACTGGGCCCACACCTTAACATTCCCTGAACTGGAGTTTTTACACTTTGCTGTATATTGTATGGTCATCTGCAGTTCTTTCAGACAGTGCTAAGTGGATATATAGGAATTCTCATCGGAAGAATCTAGCCTTGCATTAATATATTCTATGCACCTTTACCTGTGTGAGTATTTTAAAGCTGAAAATGAAGTGTATTTCTGCCTTCCCTCCTATCTGATTCTGCAGGGACAGAGTTTGTATTATTAAGTTGCAGGGGTGCCTATCCCGGCATTTAAAAAGGAACCTTAAAGCACTATGGTTCTCTTTAATAAGCACACTATAGACTGAAAACTGCCTAAAGACTTCAAATAGTTTTAAGAGTTAGTGTCTTTTACAACACCGGTTATTTCTTCTGCCTGCTCTGTTTTAGGGTAAAGTACGTTCAGGCCAGTCAGCTCCGTGTCCTGTCTCTTTTTGCCCTCATTCTTCCTGGGTTAATTTTGTGTTTGCCTTTGACTCCAGTTTGCCCACAAGATTCATCCAGATAAATGCAAGAAAGAAAACCAGATCATCTTGCATACCAGATATACTCTGGCATTCTATCTAGTCAGTTCAAACATTATTCCCCACTCAAAACTGTTCACAGCATTGGACAGAATTAACAAGTCTGTATGATGTACAATGCTCTCCTATAGTCCAATGGAAAAAATAAACTTCCCTTTACATGCTTTATTAGGAAAAGAGGATGAAAAAGGATTATTATCAAATTTCTGCTAACACTACTACATTAACAAGTACTCATAAATCTTGCCCAAGGGTGAGCCAAAGTAAGGCAACACTTTTTTCATGGGATAGGCCATGTGTATTGCTCTTTGCTTTTTGGCCTGGAAGTTTCCAAAGAAGCCTTCAAAAATCACCTTTCTCTCCTTCAGCTATCAAACCTTAACTAAAGTACTCATTTGCTATAGCAGATGCAATGGAGTTACAGCCTTCCTAATTTTTAAGCCATTAGTAAAACTCATACTGAAATACAGGTTCTAGATCAGGCCTATAGAAAGAAGAAGTCACAAGCAGACTGCATGATGGCCCTTCCCCAGCTCACTTCTCTTCTGTGTCTTTATCCTTTCGGAAAGGAACAAATCAGAACTTGGATGGCCTTCCTCAAAATCAGCCACAGCTTTTAAAGCCAGGAGGAATATTTAAAAAAAATCTGACTTAAAGCACAGTATAAACCTCAGGTTTATAGGTTTAGGTTCCTCAGGTTCCTCAGCTGGAAGCCCTGCTTGTGCTATAGTGTGCCACTGGAACAATTTCCAACTTAACTACAATGGTACATCAGCACTGTGGCAGTGTGGACTGCAACTACAGCTTCCGTTAGTGGAGCAGGAGCCATGCAGCTCCGGACAGTCATTTAATAAATGCACAGGGAGAGGGCTTTTGGATGGCTCTTTTAGGCACAACCTGAGGAATCCAAGGATGCAGAAAAACTAAATGTGTTAGAATTGCCCCTTGCAGGCCATCCAGTAAAAATAGGCCATAGGCCTTCAGATTAGTGGCAAAACTCCAGTGGTTTTAACTCATGTTGTTAAAAAACACATCTTACTTCCAGTGTGAATTTGCCTCCATTTTAGCTCCTGGACTACATTATAATTTCTATGTACTATTTTTTTTTAACTCTTAGCTATACTTTCTCCATTGAAGTTATGATGTCATAAAATAGACTATTTTCTTTTAAGTGAACTAACTAAATAAAGTTTTCGGGACTCACTAGACCATCTTTTCCAGTTTTCTAATTGCTCATCTAGCTTTTTCCTGAGTCTCTTCTAAATTTTCAGCACCCTTTTTGAGGTGTAGAATCCCCATAATAATTTCCTATTGTCTCAAACAAGGATAGTAACACTTCTTTAGTCCTGCTTTCTATCCCTGAGGCCAGATCTCTTACCTACAAAATCTCTTTGGGAATTTCAAATATGAAGTAAAATCAGAATGGCTTGTAGAAAGTGAATTAAAAAATGTCTGCCTGCAGTACCCAAAGACTGTTTCTGCTCATTTTAAAGAAGGTCCAATATCCAAAATGGCTTTGATGACTTAAGATAAAAACAATTTCCTAAACAGTAACTTTTTGTTATGAAAAACAATGAAATTATGAAAAATTAATTTTAGTGCTGCATATTCCTGCACCATTGTGATAGGTAACTTTCTCGCCACATCCTGGAATCACAAGTCAAATTTTTGTTTTCCATTAGACTGTTATTTCATATTTGGAAACAGTTTTTCTTGCCAGACACAGTTACAAGTGCAGTCCTCCAGCTTTCTGAGCACAAAGTGTACTGTTAGAAAAATGGCTCCAGTTTGTTCTTGTCTTGTTTTTTTTTCAAGTTAAAAATGATTCATAGCAGAAGCATGATGTTACACTCCAGAAGAGTGCATGTAAGCTGCTGGCAAGTCATACTCAGCTCTCAGTTCCCTACTCAGTTCTATCCAGCCTGAAAAACAGCTGCTCACAAGAGCTCTGATAAGACCATGCATCCCCTTTCCCTTCCCTATACCAAGATTTTAAAATACATATATATTCCTTTTTGTTTCAAGTTTCCTGCCCTCCATCTTGTTCCTCATGTTTCTAAGTCTATTTTAAGACTTCCTGCAAATTGGAATCAAAAAGTAACTTTGGTAATCTTCAAGCCATTGTTTCTACTGGCATCCTTCGGCAATCTGTCCCTGACTGTTAATACAATTCAGCAGCTCTATTGATGCTCTGAAAAAAAATACCATTTTTATTTATTCCACATGTTCTCAGAGTCCCCCGATAAAGTGGAAAGACCAGAGTTAAACACCAGCCTTCACAACTTAGGCCAGTTAGGGCACCTCCCTGAACTGCAGATTTTCCCATTTGTAACATTAGTATAGAAATGCTGCCTCCTTGAAAATCCTGGGATGGATGTGCAATAAAAAAGCATGTCATCAGTTATAATATGTCCAACTTCTAGACTCCTCTGTGCTAGAACAGACTGAGGCAATACAGCTCAGAAGACTATCCTGAAAACAGACAATCTCCTTCATCTGGCCTCTTAAAGAAGAGGTTTTGTGCCTAGGCCTCTGCATCTTTTTAGAAGAACGTATAGTCAAATTGTGATATGTTCTTCCTTACATACGATTCACAAGTTTGCACATGCTACATAGTCTTTGAAATAAGTAACTTACAGTAGATGACAAAAGGGTAGTCAGTCCATTGTGGCATATTCTCATGGCATAAAATACAGGCACTACTGGCTACAGTATTTAAGATATCAAATACATTTCATACTCAAAATGTCCCACGTGCATACTCAGAAGTATCCAGACGCTTTACAGAGGAATGGGACTTTTTAAGGGCAAGCTGCTAAGAGCTAATGGATTGAAATACAAGGTAACAACAGGGAATTTGCAGAGATAAGATAACATGATTTAATGCTGTTGAGAAGCTGCTCCAACTATGAAGGACTGATTGGTTTAACTGCTGGGATGAGTTCCTAAATTAGATGGTGAGATAAACTGAACTCATGAGAGTGGACTGAGTTGTTTAAATTACACACTTTGCTCCCCAGACTCTACAGTGATACCTTTCTGAAGTGGGTAGGAATGCATTCAGTGTTGACACTATGCTTTCCACCTTGAAAGGGCTCCAGCAATTTTATCTAATTAAATCGTAGAGCCCTGAGGATGCAGTTAGCCTTGACCTAACCTAGAAGATTATTCACATCCTGATGTTCCTCCAGAGAGCCCATATAGCTTAAAACAGGTATTTTGTGGTTGTTTATCATATTATGGCATCAGTTCAAATGGTTTATAGTAAATGCCTAGCTGCATATAGCATACAATTTGAGTCTATATGTATGTATTTGTGCTACTTACCATACGTATGTAGTGGATACAAGCATGTCTTAGATGAGTAATTGATGGTCACACACCCCAGTAACATGCAGGCCCACTGAAATGACAATTAACAGTATTTTAAACTTCTACAAACTGTTTAGTAGCTATAGAAATAAAATCTTCAAATGAAGTATAACCCATTTCAGTCTTGTCATGACTGATTGTAGGACTTCTTTTATAAGATATATATATATATGCACTCCTTTTATAGGATTTAGTTCTAGCAATGACAACAGTAAACAGATACTAGTAAGCTGGCACTAATACTAATAGTACCTAGAGAGTTTGCAAAAAATACCTCCATTTAAACCATGCCACCTCTCACTGCAAGTTATTCTGTTATGGCACAATGGGAATTTCTCTAGTTGTATTCTTTTTTTAACTGGAAGAACCTTTTGCTTTCCTTGTTACAGCATGTATACAGGAGAGAAGCATGAGTAAATCCTTCCAGGATGAGATATCTCAGGATCTGAAACAGAAGGTACACCTGTTTCTGATGAGAACTTCACTTCTTTGGTAATTGCTGGAGTATGGCCTTTTGCCACTCAGAGTCAGTGACCAACCCAAGCACCCAGTAATCACAAGCTGAGCTTCAAAATTTTGAGAGTAACAATTCCTGCCCACTATCCCTAAAAGTGAGTTTCTTGCCTCCATATTTCAGCCTTTTATGTTTACTTCCAAGATTCTCTTCAGGACTGCAATGGTTAGAAACCTGTTTAAAGTGAGAGCCCTGGCTCCTCATAAATCACTTGACTATGTATACTGAGGCAATAAGACAGATAGTGTTGTTCAGAGAGACATGAGTTTTGCCTTTAGCAAGCAGCACTGCTCTCCCATATTCCTCCAAGTGTGTCTGTGCATAGGGACTAATATCTCAAGTCTCCTTTTGACAGATTCCAGTACCTGCCATCCTCCAGCTTTGATCTTGTCTCCTCTCCCCTTTCATTAAGGAGTCTTATCAAGCCTTAAGGAAACTGTATGGAGTTAACCTACTGAAAACATGCTGCCTTCACTGCCCTTCCCACTGCCAGTTGCTAAAAATACAGCAGTTTTGTTTTGTTGCATTTGTCTTACTCAAACCTCTGGTGCTTCCAGCCCTAGAAAAAGCCTGTTGGCCTCCAGCAATTCTGAAAGGAGCTATGAGGCCTTGAACAGAATTCTTGAACTATATGAGCAATCCACAAAATAGGCCAGGAAATGTGATATTGCTGATTGTTTTGAACCTGCTGGCAATTCTGTGTTAGTGCTTAGAGATTTGCTCAACATCAGAGAATACATAAAAGCCTCTCTAATATGCACAGTGACCAAGAAATGCACTGTAAGCAACCAGAGTTTGTGGAGTTTGATGGACTGTTTCCATCTGGCTATTTCCCAGCATATTGCTCTGGGCTTTGTGAGGCTTCATACTCGCAGATGCACTGCAGTATTTGGATCATTTTCTGCATGAGTGAGTTTTTGCCAGACTACCATCCATTAAAACGCTCATTGAGATACGAACAGCAGCCAAATGTCTGCACTGTAATTGAAGGTATGCCTATAGCCCATGTGAGCACAACCAAGCTACTGCTAGCTACCTAGCTTGTGTGCCAATAACAGTAAAGCCATGGTCTTCAGCATAGGCTATACTAAACACAAAGGAGCTTGGGAACTGATTTAGTAGCCAAAGGGCATGCAGATACATTACTGGTATCAGTGACAGTAAAGCCGGAACAGGCAGATCTCTACACGTTACAGTCTGGGGGGATAGGCAGCATCTGTACATGTTAATAGTGTGCAAATTAGCAGCATTTCACCTCACATTAAGGCATAGACTGAATCATATGAAAAACAGGAGATTTTATCACTTGAAGGCCTGGATTCTAAAGGATTCAGAGCTTTGTTTTAGCTAAATGTGGATAACAAAAAACGAAGTATTTACATGAACCACATAGGACATATGGGCCTTGAAGGAAACAACAGGAAACCTTTTAAGGGAATGTGACCTTTTTTTTAGTGTACTCTCTGATGCTTGCTGCTTGGGATTGGGTCAGCAGTGTCCCAAGAAGTGGAACTCACTGTATTCTAGTACATCTGGTTCTTGTCCCGGCAGGTTTGGAGAGGTGTGAAAAAGAAAAATGGCTGTTTTAAAAGCATTAACTGAGTTCCGCTGAAAATCAAGGAAGTTCAGTTCACATTTCAGCCAGCAGCTTGTGGTTTGGCACAAAACAGATTTTCTAGTTCACAGTGGGATGTAAACACCCTGCATGAGCACTGCTCTTCTTTAGGAGACATTTGGCCACCTGCTTGAGCGTTCATCTTGCTCCAGGCTTATTAAAAGTGCCCTGGGATTTGTTAAGGAGCGGCAGTAAATAGCCTTTTGTTCTCTCTGTTTTAGATAGCTTTGAAATCTTTTCCCAAATCCCAGGAGAAAGGGGAAAAGCGAAGAGCAGATTTTCACACATGTGGTTGATGCTCTGCCCAAGAGCCTCATCTCATTTTACCTCAGGGCCTTCCCGCCCGCTCCGCCCCGGCCTGCACCCAGCCAACCTACCGCTCTACCCACAGCACATCCAGCAGGGCCCAACACGCCCCCCCCGGCCCCGCCCCAGCCTTCCAGAACGATCCCCCACCGCCTTCCAGAGCGATCCCCTGCTGTCCAGAACGATCCCCCGCCACCTTCCAGAACGACCCCCAGCCATCCAGAGCAACCCCTCACACCTTCCAGAGCGACCCCTCACCGCCTTCCAGAATGATCCCCCACCGCCTTCCAGAGTGACCCCTCACCGCCTTCCAGAACAACCCCCCGCCATCCAGAGCGACCCCTCACACCTTCCAGAGTGACCCCTCATCGCCTTCCAGAACGATCTCCTGCCTTCCGGAGCGATCCCCCACCTTCCAGAGTGACACCCCGCCGCCTTCCAGAACGATCCCCCACTGCCTTCCAGAACGATCCCCCACCGCCTTCCAGAGCGATCCCCTGCTGTCCAGAACGATCCCCCGCCACCTTCCAGAACGACCCCCAGCCATCCAGAGCAACCCCTCACACCTTCCAGAGCGACCCCTCACCGCCTTCCAGAATGATCCCCCACCGCCTTCCAGAGTGACCCCTCACCGCCTTCCAGAACAACCCCCCGCCATCCAGAGCGACCCCTCACACCTTCCAGAGTGACCCCTCATCGCCTTCCAGAACATTCCGCCCTCACAGCCATTAAGCAAATTGTTGCCTTTAAACTTCCTTGTCAGCCAGCCGCAGACGCTTCTGTGACTAATCAACATGAGACCACAGCTGCCTTTAGGGACCTGCTTAGCCTTCTGAGTACTTGCTGACTTAAAATGAGAATTTTGTGGTGTTTAGCATCCCTGCGAGCCACCTTGGAGCTCCCAGGTTAGCAAATACACGAGGAATCAGCATCTCCTTGCACACTTGCACAGCCTATGTGCCTGCATATAAGTAAGTGTGAAACTGTACTGGAATACAGATTGGCAATAGTTTTACAGTGGAGAAACAATTTTCTTTTAAATAGATCCTTTGTGATAAAAATTGAAGGGACTTACTGCATTGTACTGAATCACAGAATCGTAGAATCAGTAAGGTTGGAAGGGACCTCTGGAGATCATCTAGTCCAACCCCCCTGCTCAAGCAGGGTCACCTAGAGCATGTTAGACAGGGTTGCATCCAGGCGGGCCTTGAAGATCTCCAGAGAAGGAGACTCCACCACCTCTCTGGGCAACCTGTGCCAGGGCTCCATCACTCTCACAGGGAAGAAATTCCCCCTCACGGTCAGGCGGAACTTCCTGTGCTTCAATTTCTGCCCATTGCCTCTTGTCCTGTCACACGGGACAACTGAAAAGAGTTTGTCCCCGTCCCCTGGACACCCTCCCTTCGGGTACTTGTACACATTGATCAGATCCCCCCTCAGTCTTCTCTTCCCCAGGCTGAAGAGGCCCAGCTCTCGCAGCCGTTCCTCCTAGGGCAGGTGCTCCAGCCCTCTGATCATCCTTGTAGCCCTACGCTGGACTCTCTCCAGTAGCTTCATGTCTCTCTTGTCCTGGGGAGCCCAGAACTGGACGCAGTACTGGAGATGAGGCCTCCCCAGGCTGAGTAGAGGGGCAGGATCACCTCCCTCAACCTGCTGGCAACAGTCTTCCCAATGCACCCCAGGAGACCATTGGCCTTCCTGGCCAAAAGGGCACATTGCTGGCTCATGGTCAACTTGTCATCCACCAGCACTCCCAGTTCCTTCTCTGCAGAGCTGCTCTCCAGAAGGTCAGCCCCCAGCTTGAAAGTATTTATAAAGCTAACAGAGTTGTATAGATATATTTAAAATATACCTAGAAGAAAGTAAGGTGAGAAGTACAGTTTTTCAGCTTAAAAAACCTGAAGGGACTTCATTGTTCTGAAGTTTTGATACCTTTGTAAATATCCTTTGACTTAAGTGGTTCCCCCCATGCATGTATTTAGCTTTAGGCTTCAAACTCCAGTCTGTGCTCCCTTATGCTAGATTTATTTATTTTTTTCTCATTCCTCCAGACTTACAAATACTGGACACACACAGAGGTGCCTCGAAATTTGTACTTTCTTCAAGGACCATGTTATAAAAGGTAAGGCACTAACCTTATTAGGTCGGAACTAATTCCTCGAGTGGCTCAGACTTCCTTTCTTCTTAAACACAGGCCTTCCCAGAGCAGTAAATGCCTAAGTTTAGAAACCAATCCCCTTTCCAAATGATATACACCTGAAAATCTGCTAGCTTCCTTGGAATATGACAGGAGCAAGTAGCATCCTGATCTCAATAACCCACTGCTGGCTGACTGGTGTGTCATGTCCTTTTGGATAGAGGAGTAGGGAAATACTGCCTCTGCAAGCCTCAGGTGTAGGCTGGGGATTTAAAACCATACATAAACTCTTCATAAACAGTAGGTTTTTTGGTGAATACTGAATTTGCAGTGCTGAAAAATAGTGAATCATTAATGACATGTAAAATAATAAAATGGTGTTGAGAACAGACCAAACATAACATAGGATACAAATGACTTTAATATGTTATGTAGAATATGGTAACTAAAATATAATACATAAAACATATATACATCAGATATGACTTATCTGAACAATAGTTAACAAAATATGTTAAACATAGCATATAAATGCATGTATTTTAATTACATAAATCATATGTACTGAAAATTTTGTTAATCTGCTATTCAGATTTTTAAACAGTACATGCTTCAGATGAGCCCTCTTCTTAGGCACGTGTACAAGGGTGCATGTATATTTTCACCTCCAAAAGCACCACTGGTCTGTATTCCTTTCATTAAGTAGAAATCAGAATATGTAACATTTTTCTCCTTTAAGTATCCTTCAGTTTAAATGCAGCTTTACTGACCTTCCTGTGCATTTGCTGCAAAGCATGCACATTTACAATATCTTGCCACCAAACACTCTGAACTACTCAGAACAATGAAGCACTCTCTGTGAAGGAAACTACTACTTTAGGATTTTTGCTAAGCTAATGTCACTCGTATTTGAGTTGAATGCCCAAAGCTCATTTTAATACTCTGCTCTTAGAAGGAACACTTACCTGACAGTGTATATATGTCTGGTATTTCTGCCTGCATTTTTCCTGCCATTTTAATTAGTATTGGATTAATTACACTCCAATTATGCAAGGTGATGAGTGCTCTCTCTTTTTGCAGCAGCAAGTGAGGTTTTATTAAGTGTGCTCAGGCACCTGATCTTCATACTTGGAGTTTCAATCTATGTCCTGAGAGTTCCCAATAAACCTCTGAGATTCCAGTGAATTCTGCATTAAGAGAAGAAATTTTAGGGCTTGATGTCCTTTGCAGACAATAGCTTTTTAAAAATAATCCTTTTCAGAACATTTTTATGTTCACATTGTAGTGAACGATGAGCAGGGAAATTTTTCTTTTTCTCTTTGGAGGTTGTCTTTAGCATATAAAGTGTTGTTCTTTATTTTAATTATTATTCTGATCTTATATGTGCACACAGCTTGTCACTGCTTCCATTTTTGCAAAAGCAGTACAGGAAATGTATAATCTGTTTCATAGAAACTGATCTGAAATTTCATAGCCACAAAAATCTGTGCAGAGGTTTTCATCATTTATCTTGATTTTCTGTATACACATTATCCATTTAAAAGTTTAAACGCCATCTAACACCAAAGGGAAGTGATAATATGTTAGGCTGAAAGCAAGCGATAGGAACTTGTTCTCACAGCTACACACTACATATGGAATGAGCTTTCACATTGGATGGGTTAATTTCACCAGCACAGTTTCCTTTCTGAACTGAAGAAATACTATTCATGAAATAGGAGGAGTTTAAAAATCCTCCCTCTGAACCAGTTTGCAGCCAGACCTAGTAAGCATCAGATTCATTCTGATCTTGAGAAGGTAAGTTTTCCTTTAGTTGTTCAAATGAAAAAAGATTTAGCCCTTAAGATTTTTGAGCTTCCCCCAACATTGCACTGGCATTCATGAAACTCCATAGGGAGAATTAGAATAGACTACCCACAGGCGTTTTTTCCATGGTGTGTAACACAGATCCCCAGTTGTTCTTTTGGCAGCATAGGTTGAACCCAGGACCTCTGAATCTCAGAGCATACTTACTGCTAGAACTAAATATGTCCATAAACTCAAACGCTGCAGGTGGCTCATAAATCTTGTCTCTCCTCTCAACAGCAGAGTGTGCATGTGAAACTGTGGAATGTGTGTGTTAATGTGGGACCTACATAAGAGGGGTAAAAGTTCAACTTCTTTGTCTGCACTGGTTCCCTTTGAGTTGTATCACAAGGGCACCACTGGCCTGGCAGAGACAGTACCACTGAGCCCAGCTTTAAGGTCAGTGAGGTCAGAAGAAAAAGCCCTGCAGAAGGGAAGCTATTTGCACTGGGCATGAAGCACAGAGAAAATATCTGGGTACTTTTAACATAAGCAGTGGCAGGAACTGTGTAGATCTGACAGATGAATAGGACTTACAGGGAGAAAAGCAACAGAAAGAGAAAGAAGACACCAATTAAAAAGATAAGTAATGTTAGACAAATCATTTGTTGCTCTGTGCCTCTATAAAACAGTAAAAGCAATACTATCTCCTTTGAAACGCAGTTTGAGAGCTGTAGAGGAACCGTACAGTGTAGGAACAAAGTGTAGGAACAAAGCCTTTCTTTTTCTCCGTGCTGTTGATTTTTCAGTCTGAAATCCAGGGAAGAGATGTACAGTGTGCTGCTGGGTCAAGAAATTCTGCCTCTGTGCTCTCTTGAGGCTCTGTGCCTCAGCTGCTGTTATTACAAAGAGAGTTGGTGAGTGAAGATGGTGAAGAGGCTAAGTGTAGTAATTTCAAAGGGAAAGGGATCACGTTATTCTTGTACAGCCCCTTTTTGTTACTGGAATGTAAAGCTCTATATTTACTGTTATTTTATTAGTCCAAATATAATGTGTCTCTTAGTGCTTTAGGAAAGAATGTCTGTATGATGAACTGAGCTTGGAATTTCAAGCTTTCATATTCTAAATGGCAATTCTGAACAGTCTCTAGATGCTTATTTTTGTGCCATGGAAGAAGGCCCTGGGCATCTCTAATCTATTGTTTAGGGAGATGCTTACTCTGGTAAATTGACTGTGTTCTGAAAGATGACTTATTTTGGCAATCTTGGAGCACTGGAGAGAGAAACCTCTCTTATGGGTAATTGTAGAGTAATATTGAGAAAGTGTGTATGATATCTAGTGCATGTGATTTGATTTTACTGGATCCCAGTCTTTATGCATTATGCTTTTTTTTCAATAACACCAGATTCTACAAGATGTAGACATCAGTCAAACAGTCTGGTTATATATTCTTAGCATTCTGAATTATTTAAGGTAGAAATCATCTAACTTTAGAATCATAGAATCAGTAAGGTTGGAAGGGACCTCTGGAGATCATTTAGTCCAACCCCCCTGCTCAAGAAGAGTCACCTAGAGCATGTTAGACAGGGTTGCATCCAGGCGGGCCTTGAAGATCTCCAGAGAAGAAAACTCCACCACCTCTCTGGGCAACCTGTCCCAGTGCTCCGTCATTCTCACAGGGAAGAAATTCCCCCTCACGGTCAGGCAGAACTTCCTGTGCTTCAATTTCTGCCCACTGCCTCTTGTCCTGTCACACGGGACAACTGAAAAGAGTTTGTCCCCGTCCCCTTGATTCCCTCCCTTCAGGTACTTGCACACATTGATCAGATCCCCCCTCAGTCTTCTCTTCCCCAGGCTGAAGAGGCCCAGCTCTCGCAGCTGTTCCTCATGGGGCAGGTGCTCCAGCCCTCTGATCGTCCTCATAGCCCTACGCTGGACATCAAAAAGGTAGACATCTACTGTAAGTTTTTTGCCTAGGAGCCTTCCATGGTGAATAGAGAGAGCACAGTATTTTCATAAAGTGATTCAACATCTGCAGTTATTTGTCTTCTTCTGTTGACTATAGGCAAGGTACAGACAATTAAGTTACCTAGATAGCTAAAGCCAAATAAGATTAATTCCTCCCTTCCCACCCCAGTGAATTTTAGGAGTAAGTACATGCCCTCTTCTGTATCAAGGAGTGTAGTCACTGTTGAGTCATGAAGAAATTATTTTTCCTTGTTTCATTCCCCAGCCTCATAAGTCCTTCTTCCACTTTGCCCCGAGACAGCAGGCGTTAGATACTGTCTGAGGCATGACACAAGATAGGAGATAGTTACGATCTCTTCAAACACACTAAGAGCAGATGGGACCATTTGATGATTTAGTTCTACCCACGAAGTGCAGGATTTTGATATACTTCTCAAGTGTTAAACAGTCCAGACCAGATTAGAGTTGGGTATGAAAATAATGATTTTTCTGTTAAACTGACTCTAAATGCTTCTTTCTAAAAGTTGAAAATTGGATTAACAGTGTATTCTACCCAGTATTTTGAGATTAGTTTCTAAATTAGAAAATAAGATCTATGTAAGATTAACTACTGCCACTATCTGGGATAAAAGCAACATGTTTTCTCTCCCTTAAAACAGAATCGAATAACTTATCTTTTAGAAAGTTATTTTCAAGTACACATCTTGATCTTATTCACCATTTCTGCTACATGATAAAAATATGTCTTCCAACAATATAGGGCATAATATATTATGCTTCCTCGATTTTTATTTGCATATTTACAAAATTCTTTTCCCCAGGCAGTAAATCTTGCCATACCAACGCAATCTATACTCTAGATAAACCTATTGCTTTAAGATGTTTAAACAGTTGCAATAAAATATATAAAGCATTTCTGTAAAATTCAAGAAAAATTAATACAATTGAAAAGAATTTTACCTGTCCAAGTGAGTGCTTATTCTGCACATACTTGTGTTTTAAAAATACAGTGGCATTTTCAGCTATCAGAAATACACCATCTCTTTTGTTAAACCTTCTTGTCATGGCATAACTTTCTTCAAAATCTTACTGATGATTAAAAAAAAAAGTTAGTTACGACCAATCTGCAAACAGGGTTTCAAGAATGTGAAGTTGTCATGAACTCTTAACCCTATTAGTCAGTTAGACAGACTAGCATCATTTTCCACTGTGACACCTCTGGCAGGTGTTCTAGAGGGAAATCCTTGTTGAGTCTGGCATCGATGTAACCTCATGATGGTATGTCATGCTGTGCAACATACGAGCAGGCAGCATCCGTATCTACAAGTGGATTCTTCAGTGTTGCACCTGTAATATAAGCAGAAACATCCTAAGTGTCCACACAACTATTTCCACTTTTTTATTTAACAATATTTTGTTATAAGAATGAGTGAAGGAAAATAGCTAATAACAGGAATAAAAATAGGCTACCAGCAGAGTGCAACTGGTACCAAATTAGCAATGTCATAAGAGTTTCCAGTTTTGTCGATTCAAATGCAAATACTGTTTCAGTCACAGAATACTGTAGTTCTCAGCCTTCTCTGTGACTCTAGTAAATCTGTGACACTAAAATTGATCAAATGGGTGCAGGTGGATCCCTCTGTTTCTCTCTATAGTTATGCATGTGTCACCTTGCGGGAGGCCAGGGCAGGTATGGCAGAGTCCTTTGCCAGGCTTCACCAAAGTGGCTTGCTTTGTGGGTGGGAAACCAATGATTTATAGAAGCCCAGGATTAGATTTTGAATTAGGTAATAGAAGAAAGAATATGCCCACTCTTCATACAGACATCGCTCATGAAGGAACAGCTATAGGTATTCCTGAAAAATAACACCAAATTAGCCAGAATTGACCTCTCTGGTGTATTGAGACTTAATAGCTTGTTTGAGTATGAGCTCTTGTAGATATCATTCAGAGTATAGCTATTTCTGCACTCTGATTCCTTCATGCCAGCTGCTAATATTTCCCTATTGCAAGAAGGAGACAACAAAAAGGTAACTAGGCAGGCAGAGGAGTCTGGCTGATGAAAAGAGCGGTACAGTGTCTCAGCAGAATTCCTGAGAGAAGACTCATTCACCAGTCACCACTACACCAGCAGGATTTCATTCTTAGTATGTTTTCAGTGTAAGCACTTAAGTAAAAATTACTTTTATTTATATTTCAGTTCATATAAATGGAAACTTACTCCCTCGCAGCTAAAGTGGTTATTCTTATTCAGTGACTCATGTGTCCACCATACACAACCAACCTGTCTGAGCTCTTAGGCAGCAGCATAAAGGGCTAATGTCTGCCCCTGTTCAAAGTAGCTAGGAATAGCTACATTCCTGACCCAGGCATGCTTCCCAATCAGGGAGGAGGCTTAATCCTTCGAGAAACCCAAACACAAATATGCTGCAGTTTGAGTAGCCAGCACAGGAATTTGTGGTATGCAGAACCTTACTGCGGTTTTAATCTAGAGACTGTTTTTCCATGCACTAAAAGTGAGCAATGAACCAATTTGCCCCATGTAGCACTGTGCAGTACAGCCTGGAAATTATCAGAGTGTTGCCAGTTCATTAGGGTGGGATACAGGATTCCCTCACGGGAGGCAAATCAGCAGGACTGCCAAGGGAGCTATGACACCTAGTGGCTGATCTTTCATTTTTCAGGCCCTAAATACATAATCTTGCTGAGTCTCTCAAATAGTAGCCTCAGGCAGCAGGTCCTTGCTGCAGTATTTTTGCATCGTAGATGTGTTTCTGTGGCTGGATGAAGCCAGGTCGACTAAGATTTTGAGATTTAAGATTTTTAAGATTGCTGCTTACAAGTACAGTTTCTTTGCCATGCCCCAGCCATCTGGGATGCTTGCTAATGGTGACAGCTTAGGCACATGAAAATCCCCACATTACCTGAATGCTGACAATGCCCCAAAAAACAAAGAGGTTAGCCTGTACCTGGAAAAAATGATCTGAAAAGCTGTGAGGTGTGAGAGCATTCCAGCTGTTTGGATTTTTTCTACTGAAGGTAATCTTCTGGGCTCCCGGTATGTGTCCTGTCTTCAAGAGGCATGTCTGTCAGCTTGTAAAGTAAAGTGGTTTGCAGATCTCTAAAGCCTCATCTGCTGTAAAAAATCTCACCAAAGTCCTGTTGCCCCTGTGAGATAAGTATAATTTCTGTTTTACGATGAAGTAAACAACAGACTCAGAATGGTGAAATATTTATTCAAAGTATTACAGGTTTGTGTCAGAATTAGTAACAGGATGCAGAAGTTCAATGTGTGTTCCCTGCTCTGAGCCCTGGGGTGTGCTTCTTTCTCCTTGACAGCCCAGAAGACAAGGTCAGAAGACATAAAGCCTTTGGCAGCAATTGTGAGAAATGTCCACCACGCAGATCTCACCTGGTGATCTGCATTTTTATGAACTCAAAATGCAGCTTATGATCACTGAAAAATCCTAAAACACTTGTGAGCATCTTGGCCTTGAAAAAAGTACAGAAAGGATTTTGATAGTTCAGCACATCTCGTGTTCGTGTCCTGTTTGTAACGCATCAAGTGGCATAGGCTGGATTGTACGCTAGTGTGGACTCAGAAAGTTTAAGCCAGAAGGATTTAACGATTATGTTACTTATGCAGTTAACTCATTTTGTGAAGCAGTGTGTTGTCACCTGGTGAGCACAAGGTGGCAGAGCAGGAATACCAGTCAGGTTAATGGAGTGGGTTGCAGCAAGGCAGTAGATCTGGTGCTGGCCTTTTAGGTCCAAACACTGTCCCTGGCAGTGCAAGAGGGGTTTTCAGTCTCCTATTTCTGAGGTCACTCGTCATCATCATTATAGATTGATCCAGTTCCCTGGCAGAGTGTTTCACTTTTTATTATTTCCTGGGCAACTTATTTCATTTGCAGATTCCCTAGCATTTGTGGGTGAATACCATCTCAGCTTTTATTCATACTAATTAATCAGTTCCTTCTATTAACTATCCCTTTGTGATTCAGTTTTGGTGGTATCTCAGCTGTACCTGCCAACTAAAACTGTGGAATAGTCTCAGTGATGTCCAAACTCTCAATTCCTTCCTTATACATTCGACGATCTGTTTGTGATGTGACTTTTTCTTTTATCGATTGAATTTCTAAGCCTCACTGTACATACTTTGAATTTTGTGGTTATTTTTCTTTTTGAGGCTTATTCTTGAATCTTACCTTATCTTTTCCACATATTATCTTAAAAATACAACATTTGTGATCTTTTGTTCACTGCAACAGAATACTGGCACTTTAAGGCCAAAAGGGATGCTATGCAAGATCAGTTCCTCATATGCCTGAGGCAATTTGTTTAAAAATGTTTGATGCAGCCTTTGCTAGGGAGAAGAGTATCTTGGGAGCTGTTAATGTCAGGGACAAGCTAAAATCTAGAAAACTCAGGCCACTGATCCCTTAAGGGCCTGGGATGAAGCATTTCATAGCAGGGCAATGTAAGGTCCCTCTTTATCTTGTCTGGGACAAAGGTATGTCTGTGTTACAAGCCTCAGAATTCAGGGTGATTAAATGAGTGAACCACATATTCTGACAAAGAGTAGGCTAATGCAGACTCCTAAGCTATCAGAAGAGGCTGCTGATTGCAGTTGAAGGAGATTTTAAATCACTGGAAAACTAATGACAGTACCCTAGCCCCATACCCCTAAAAAACCTGATGAACTTAATTTAAGTAGATGCTGGGAAAGGGAAAGTGAGGCAGGCATTTGCAGGAATTGTTTCCACCATGACAGAATGCCTTGAAGCATTTTTCGTCTACCGTGGTCATTTGAATTACTGTAACCTTGTTGCCAAGGTTATTTAATATCTCTGCTTTAGCATTATCATGCAGAGCTAATTGCACCAGCTGGTTATGCAGATTAGAAGTTAGCTGGGAATTTCTTGCTGGAATTATTTTCAGATAGGGAATACACTGCTTTTCAGAAGTTTAAATTTTCTTTGTGAAAATTCAGTTCTACTAGAAAAAAAATCCTTCCAGGAAAAGAGGAAAGATGACTCCCTGCATAGAAGCCTTGCCAGTTAAGAGTGCAGAATTGGTTGTAATGAGCAGGCACAACACAAATGGACAGTCTGTCTCAATGATCTGCAATGGAGTTATTCAGAACTCTCTTTCCATAAAACAATGTATTAAAAATTGTAATAAATAATTAGCAAATTTTTAAAAATAAAAAATACTTTTCTTTCATTTCCCAGCCTCCTCAATTTCTCAGGGCATGTATCATTTCTGAATAGTGCTATGAGCAACTATGCACACTTACAAAAAAGTACTATGATTTTTTCAGAAGCACATTTTGTAGGAAACTTTTAGTAGGACTGGCAATACTAGGTTGGATTTCAGTCCTCCTAAAGACTGACCACCCACAAGGAAAGGGTTTGCAGCTATTCTGGTGCCCCATGTAATATTTTGATTCTGAACACTATATGTTTTTGCTTGCTTGCAGACCTCAAATTTTCAACCTGAGTCAGTCAGCTTTGGACAGGAAAGAAGTACAGTCCAGGCACTACTTCCTGTCCTTCTCCAGCATTTATATGCCACTCAGTAGGTACTCAGAAACCAAAGCATTGTTTTGCAGGTAGAACATAAGTTCCTTCATTGCTCAAGGACCAGGACTGTATTAAATATTTTGCCATTGTGCAGATATGCACAGATCAGCACACTGAGATTTGACCTGACAAACAGTAATGTTGCCAGAAGCCACCTGTATGAAAAGTGTACTTTTCATTCCCAGGGAAACAAGAAGCTACACTCTTAAAAACTTTTTTTGCTGCTATAAACTGCATCTGGACTGGAAATGCTGTGCCAGCTTAATAGTATAATACATAGTATCTGTGCTGATAAAGCACTCCCACCATGGACCTACCCTAACTTAGTAACCTCTTCTTTCCCCAAGCTACACAGCAAAAAAGGCACAGAAATTAAAACCAGACAGAGCCTCTTCAACTGTTTCGTGTAAGAGTGACATAGTCATGTAGTAGTAATGTAGTCTGGTTGTTTTGCTGGGGATCAGCTCAGTGTGAGTCCACCTCCGTAATTCAGTGACACATTTCAAATGTTTTGCAGCCACTTTCGCCTGCTTTCCTTAAACTGCATTGCATGTACTTCTCCTGAGACCAGTATTTTTCACCTTCATGACTATATTCCTTTTCTGACTTTTTTTTCAGCAGACCCATTCTAACAAATTTAAACAGGAAAGACAAGTTAATGAAAGTATTTCATGAGCATGTGAACAAATGGAATTGCATTATAATACAGCGGATATATAGCCATTTCTTGTCTTTTTTTTTTCTTTTTAATCGTAAATTACTTAAATAGCATCCTTTCAAAACTTACCCCTGCGAAAGTGTCTGAGCCTGTGATTTTCTGTTTTACTTTTATAGGTAGACAAGTGTCCCTGTAAGAATATCTTATCACTGTGTGCTTGGTGCATATGATTACATGGGCAGGGTCAGGCTGTCTGAATTTGTGCCCATAATCTCTGGTTCCAAACAAAGTTTGCAGATTTGCTGCCAGGTTTGCAGCTCATTTCCGTGCTCATTGTCTGCTTCACAGCTCATGTTCAACCTCTGAGCCAAGGTCACAGTCTAGAAAACAATTTTCAGCGCTTCCATTACGCTTTCATCAATCTGATTTCTTTTCTTATCTCTCTTTATGAAAGAGCTGCCTGCACAGACCTGTCTGATGCATGAGACAAATTCTCATGCACAAAATCTTTGCCAAATAAGAAGCCTAGAATAAAATGGTCTGTAAATAATCTCTTTCCATAGCTATTATAAGCCTTTCTGCTTATTTATATTGGATACCTACTTGAGCCTTGCATTTTGCTGCCGTTGACAATCCCAAATTCTTCTGTTTTCAAGAAGGTACTTTCTACAGGCATTTAGCATAGTTAGAGTTGCATCTGGCTCATTGATTGCTAAGTACAAGCTGGCTGTGTCTGCAGAGCATAGCTTGGATCACACTGAATCTTGCATCATCTTATGTTGCAGTCTGTGATGTTTACTGAATTGCTAAAGTTAGGGTTAGATAACCAGGCCCTAGCAATCATTTGTAAGTTCCGAAATGGTTTAAGTCTGTTTGCAGTTAACTTTCCTGAGCCAGCTCGTTTCCTTCTGCTGGCTATAGCCCACTATCCTGCCAGTCATTGCAGTGCTATCTTCAGTTCAAGTTCTCTCTCTGGCCTCACATCCAGGCTGTTATCTGCAATGAATCTATCTTATGGATAAAATCCTTTTATCCATCAACTAAACTTTTATTTCATGCTCTGTACATTTTACTTCCCATGTACCAAAATTTTCCCTCTGGCTTTGATAAGCACAGTCTTGCCTGTCATATCCACTCCAAATATTGTCACAAACATGGGATTCCTCTATTTGGCTATGCTAACCTGGATGTCTGGCACTTTGCATACTTTCCCTATCTTCTCTTGTTCTGTAACATCCAATATGAACTTTGTTCTCCCTTCCAAGGCTTCTCAAGGCCAATCTCGCCAACTTGTGAATTGTGTCCTAGTCTACTTAGGTGTTGACTCCTGTTTATGAATAGCCAGCAATGCCAGTCCGGTCCACATTGTCTTATTGTTATGTTTCCCAAGTAGGAATTTAATGTTTTTTTTTTTTTTTTCTGTGTGGCTTGTTGTGTTTAGAAGTCCTAAACTAAATTTGAAATTGAATCTTTGCTAAATGTTCTCTCTGAGCAACTAACCTTGATGTTATAGTTTACAAAGTCCTGCTCATTTTTACCTCTTCTGTGTATTTATAAGGTCAACTGTTGCAATACTTTTCTTGGTAGTAAACAGCCATCATATAGACCTATACAGGCTTTTGTTAAGCATTTCTGGAATAAATTATAGCAATGGAAATCTACATAAAGCAGTGATGTGGCACCCAGAGGAACCAGTCTAATTTCTCATCTGGAACAAGTCCAGATTTAAAATGAATACTTCCACTCTCAGGAACAAATGAAGATCAGATTACAAGAAAAAGGGCTACAGAAAGTTGCCAAGTCTTATGTATGTATAGTTTCAGTGGTTGCATTTTGAACCATGATTAGAAAAGTCAAATCCTTCACTTCTGTCATAAAGTATTGGTCACTTTGAATTTTCAGAGAGGCAAAAGTAAAATGGAAACAGTTCAGATTCAGAACTTTTGTAGTTACGTTGTAGGCCCTTCAGCAGAGGAATGAGCCTGCCCAGGGCAAGCTCTTATACTGGGGGAGAAATGTTTTATTCCAGGAACTAACAGGAAAGCTTCCTTCTCTGTACTGGGTCCCCTCTGTCCCACAGAATGAGAAGGCTTGCAAAAATAGTAGCAGCCCCTGGATGCTAGGCCTGCATGAGCTGCCTATAAGGAAAGGTCTGAAAACTTGAGCAGGCCTCTCTGGTGTCAACTCAGAGGAGTTTTTTGTGCCCCTCATGAGAGGGGATGTTGTCTGTCTGAGCTCTGTGGTTGTGGAGGCCTTACAAGAAGTCCTCAGGATGTACCAATCTTTTCCACAGAAAACAACTGTAGTATTAAAGAAAATCAGGCCCTCAAAGGGGATTATTAGCAGATGAAAATGCTTAGCTAACAAAGTTCTTGTTTTCCTTTCAAGTATCTGATTTCTGTATTACAGGAAAAGTAGACTGAGGAAACCACTTATATCTCTGCGGCTTTAAAAACTACTATGTTGTTTAAAGAGCAACTCTCTAAGAATGCCACCTGGGCAGTGAAGCTAAAGAGACCAGGTAGACTTGTTAGATGCCAAGATCTGGTCCAGGCAGCCCAGTTTTCAGGTTGTTTGCCAGGTATCCAAGTTACAGTACCATCCAAGCCAGTCTTGCTCTGAGGGAAACAGAAGTAACTGCTGGAACTAGAAGAAGGAGAATAATTAGCCCTGCACTGCCATCCTTCACCCATGTCAATAGGTGGCACAGCTAAAGGCTGCAGTGAGCAGACAGTACGAAGGTTTATGGGCTGTAGTTTGCCCTTGCAATAGATGCATTGCCCTCATCAGATCCTTGACCTTGGTCTGCAGTGCTCTGGAGAGAGCACCCATCCTGGCATTTGGAGCTGGATCCAGATAGACCTAGCAACAGTACCCGCAAGAGTGGCTGAATTAGGATGTATACTCCATTTCACTGTCAGACAAAGACAGCTGAAGTGTGTTTGGCTGTTCATTGGGAGTGAAGAGTGTTTCTGTTCTTTACCAGCTAGAACTGTGAGGGCAGCATTGCTAATTTAGCTTCTCTAAACTTTATCTTTCTGGCCTGCTGCAAAGTCAGGCATTGAGGACCCTACTGTGCAGTCTTCCTTTCCAGCCTTGCAGTCTAATTTGTTATGTTGGCAATGGGAATATTTTCTTCAGCTGACCTTCCCACACCTTGTTACTGTGTTTTTAACCACAATTCACACATTTGACCTCATAATAAACAGCCTAAGCATTAAAAATGTATGAGCCACTAGTATGAGGGGCAAGTGAATGGCTGCATTAGCACTAAAGCTGTGGTGGGCTTGAATTATTGATAGAAAGGGTGATTTTTACTTTCCTTTTAGCTATTGAATAATAGATTAAAAGCTACACAGTAAGATTATTTTCATTACTCACGTAATGACTTGTCCAGTTAAAGAGGATGAGGAGAACAAATGAAAACTACCCTAGGGTGGCAAATAAGTTAGACTTAAAAATTTTAGGCTCTAGAGTATTTATTCATTTTGAACATATCTTTCAAAAAATATTTTGATTTAACATAAGTAATATGGAATTGTTTGTAAAATTTAGGATATGTGAATATACTTTGTTTTCTCTGAATGTAACCATGATGCTGTCAATGCATTTTAGCAATGGAGAACAAATGATGTGTGTTTGATTAGCTAGTGCCATGCTAACCTAAATAAAATGTATTATTTAACAACTAAAATTACCAGACTGACTAATTCCTGTATATACAGTCTTTTTAACTGTAATGTTATTGAATCTTTCAGTCTTCCCATTTGTGGCATGCCACACTGAGGTATCACCATCTGTGAATCCCTAGAGAAGTATTAAGTTGCTTTGGTTTTGCTTTTTCTAGTTAGCTTGATTGCAGTAAAAATAACCTCTATGTAAATGTTTTCAGGGATTAATAATCTGGTTTGCTTTCCACACTGCCTTTGGCCATCAGATCTTCTGGATGGTTATTAATGCACCCAGCAAGGGTCAAATAGCAGAGTGCTGTTAATCAGTAGCATTCTTACTGAAGGTATTAGATGGTCACAGTTGCCCTAAATTTTAAATAGATTGAGTTACTTCTGTATTTTCAGTTGTGCTGCTGTCCTGCAGGGCTGGATGATGTTGACTTTGAACTGGACAGTTCCCTTTCAATCAGCTTTGAACTTTATTTCAACCCACAGATACTTGCTGAGTCTATGCTGACTAGATAGCTTTCTACCTACATCCGTTTAGCAACAATTTGGAAAAGAGAAAGAAAGTGAGCTTCCTTCAACTGCAATTATTCAATATGCACATTACAGCCACTTTGAAAAGGTGGGATTTACAATATAGTACATTTCTTCTATTATTCTGTTGGAATCTTCTTAGTAAAAGAACCCAAAGTAACACAGTTATCAGTATTGCTTCATCTAAGTATCTCAAACTGTTATGTTTTAATCACATTAGCTATTGATCTAGAACCCACTCAAATCATAGAATCAGTAAGTAAATCCCTGGAAAGATCTCCATGGATTTGCATCAGTCTTTATAATGTCTGTTGATGGGAAACTTTCCATTTAATACAGCAGATCAGGATGGGATTTATGTAGAAATTTACCCCTCAGCAACCACACAGGCATGTTTCCTACCCCACAGCTGGTACAGAATAAGCAATACCAATGCACTTCCTAACACAACGTTCCTGTGTGACTCAGCCTTCAACTATCCGGATTCTATCCCCATGCACGTTCAGGTTAAGAGTTCTTGCAGAGATGGCAGGATTTCATAAATTTTGTGATGCTGACATCTATCTCTTCTGGTAAAAAGAAAAAAGAGCTAGTCTGAGTTCACTTTGAGTAGGCTGCTGAGTGACTATCCAAGGGTAAAATAGAAATATGTACCACTGACCTACTTAGTGTTGAAGTCTCCACGTTCCATTATTGATGAGCTGATCTACTTAATGCCCTCCTTGTTGTATACAGTTAGTTCAGTGGCAGAGTGATTTCAACTATTCTTTCAGTTCTGGATTAATGTAATTAGAATATCCCTGTATTATAGTCTGATATTCCCACCCAACAGACTATTGCAGCTGAAATATATATGCTAAGTCAAAATTTTGGATAGGAATTTAAGATCTAAATTAGACACACAAGATTATAAATTTTAGCATGAATGATTTATTTGGTACTATAAGGAAATGCTCTAATGGTGCTGGAGTCTTGAGCTTTGAGCTAGAACTGGTCAAGATGGGAATTGTTTGGTTTTTTAAAAGAAATAAAGTTTCTGCAGAATTCTATAGTATTGGCATTATCTTTTGGGTTTTTTTTATATTATTAGGCCAACCCTAGCAATGAACCATGCTTTTCTATGTTAAGGAAACTCAATTATCTCTGAATAGACTGCTAAAAAAGCAGTGTATAATCCCAATAGAATTGAGATTTATTCCAAAATTTCATCTTTGAGTATGTGTTTTAAACAGATCTGTTTTCAGAACTTACCTTTGGGTTCATACATGTCATGCTGATAATGAGAGGTATGAATACAGAGTTATATCCTATCTGGTATAAATGACTCAAGTTCACATTGCTGAAGGAGGTGATTTTAATTTTGGAAGCAAACTTTTTTTTTTTTTACTGTCAGGGCTGTGAGTGTGATAAATGTAACTGTCGACTGGAGGAGCAGGAGGAGGAGAAGAGGAAGACTTCCTGTGCTATGTTTAGCAGTGTTCATGATGTAAAAACAGCAACTGGTCTTGACTCTAGTGTTCTTTAAATATGATGATCTTGTTATTTAGAAATTGACTGTATGGCTGTATGAGTTTAGTTTAATAGCTGCCTCTTAGAAAAACGGGAAGGCAAAACAGTGACTTGAGTTAGGATACCACTTGGTAAGCACTTCAGGGCAGGCAAAGGGCAAATGCTTGAATTATTTTCTTTGGGTTTCATATCTTATAGGTTCCTGTAAGAGTTGAATAGCTTGTGTTGCCAATTATGGAAAACAAGGGCTATGAACTATGAACTGTGATTTTATGTTGAGAGATGAGGAAATTATGTTGAAGGGAAGTAAGTGTCCCATGCAAGCTCCATTAGAGTGCTGGAGGAGGTAAGCCATCCTTGGCATGTCTCATAAATGAACATCTTCCCATTAAGTTGGATATACTACAGACTTTATTCTATTTTAACATACTACTTTTCAGACATTATACTTCCTTCCTAATGCTAGATAATAAAGACATCAGCTGCCTGTGAAGACTGGCAGCTCTTTCTGTTAACAGCTATTCCCAACAACCTGGAAGGGTGAGCCACAGAAGTTGAATCCAGGCACATCTGCTTGGATAACCATGGCGAGCACATATGATACTACTAGTATTACTGGGCCTGCTCTAGAAGGAGGCTCAACCCAGAGGTAAATGAAGCGATAAAAGCACAAGTGCAGCTAAGTTTTCTGCAGTGACACACAAGCTGTGCCCAGCGCTGCACTGAATGGAGAGCAGTTCTATGTGATCTTTCTGTTCCTCCATTTCACTGATGTAGATTGCTCTCCTATTTCCAGTCCTATAGAGCTGCTCTGCCAACTGGGGATAAGCCAATATGAATGTGTGAGCCAGAAATGTTGCCAATTTTTGATAATGCTATTGAATGTTTTTGCTTAACCATCCAGGTATTCCATTTCCACATCAGCAGTTTTTGGTCAGAGGATGTACAGTAGATTTACAGCCCTGGAACAAAATCTAAGAATTTGGGCTGTGGTTTACCATCTTCTTGATTGCCCGTTAAGGTTGCTCAGCCAGCACTTTCTCAGAGAGCATTAAATCCCTGACCTGTTTTCATCTCATAACCACAGCACAGGATGTGCCTCTCTCCCACAAGTCAACAAATTAGGACATGGTCTATTGCAAACTTGCATGTCCATTAGATGATATGGATGTAGAATGGGTTGGAATATCTGGGAGATTAAGTCCAGGGGTGATTTTCATTTTGCTCCTTACCTCCTGGGGAAGGGAAAAACTACTTGATAAAGGCAGATGACTAACACAGTCAGTATTTGCTGTTTAATCAGCAGTTGTATTCGTGTGCATGCGTCAATTAAAATGTGATTACATTTTAACGCCAGATCCGCACTGTAGGTGGACATCTCCTTTTGCTTAACAGATGAAGTGGCTACTTAGACATCACAAATGAATAATTTGTTGCATTTTCAAGTTACAATTTGCATCTCCTTAAGACAGTCACTTAGAAGGTTTGAAGGTACTCTTATTTTTAGCAGGTTTGAAGATACTCTATTTTATGGCTAAAATTTCTAACAAAAAAATGAACACTATGAAATGACAACCAAAGAAATCAAGACAGAGCAACATCAAATGACCCTTCAGTTCCACTAATACAACTGCTATGTTTTCATGCCCTGATGAAAAATGTTAACATACTTGTCTAATCTTACCTTTGATAGCTTCAAAGACAATAATTAATATTCCTATTGTATACATATTTGTGTATTATTTTGGCAAGATGATTGATGGGAATGAAAAAATAATCCATGAATGGCACACAGATGGTGAAAAGGAAATGATTCATTGTTTCACAGAATACAAGAAGTAATAGGCTCCTGAATATTGCTCGGGCAGTAGACTTAAAGTACATAAACAGAAGTTCTTTTTTTTTTTCCCTATACTGTGCAAAATTAAACTGTACAATTCATTTATACAGACTGTCATAGAACCCAAGAGTGTATATTGGTTCAAAATGAGAGTAAATAGCTCACTGAAGATAGGTCCATTTATTACATGCGACGTCATGAATGTTGTTCACCTTTAGCTCAAATAGCTTCATACCACTGATTGCAAGAGAGTGAATGGTATAGGAGTATTTGTATTATTCTTCACTTGTCCTGTTCTTATTTTTTTCCATAAACATTCCCTCCTGGTCACTATTGGGAAGAAGATAAATGGGGCTTTCGTCTGCGGGTGTTTGCATATTCACATAAGTACAAGTGTTGAATGTCTAATGTCTATTATAAAGATGTCCATCCTAAAAACCTGTCTTTGTCTAACATAACTGTCTATCCATCATAACTGTCTATCTCTGTCTTCTTAACTCACTCAGAGAATGGACTTCCTCAGAAAGACTCTTGAATTACAGGTGTGAGTTGAGCTTTGTGAAATACTGCTAAGAAATTCCAGAATCTTGTCATTTCGGTTAGAGCATTTTGTTACAAATTGAGTCTAAGCCTTCATTCTTTGCTCATCTTTAATTCTTTTTGAAGTAACCTCATTGATATCCCAGTTGAGCTGAGTACAAGTTTCTCAAATTTGTGATTTTGTTAAAAACGCAAAAGTTTTGTGAATGTTTTCGGTTAGCTCTCAGGCATAGATGGCCACAATGACTTCCAAAACTCAGTGAAGGCAACCATTCAGAGCTTTGTACTCTTAGGTATTTGTGCTTGTGGAAATGTGGTTTTGAAGTAATACCAAGTTATAAATTAATGGAGGATTCCGAGTTGCGTCTTTGGAAGTATTTGACAACAGTGCACAAAACAGAAAATAATCAGTCCCATCTGTGATCCTGTCCCATCTTAAGAGTTTCTGTTTGAAGAAAGGCTTGAACCTTTCAAGCAAAATCAGGTCCTTTGCTAGCTTTTCCCTAACATGGAACATTTCTTCAGTATTGTTCAGAGAGAAGGGAATGTAGTCCTTTGCCAGTAATAACTTTAAGGGTAGAAACATGTTTGAGGAGAAATCAAACAACAGTCTCAGGAAAGTGGATGTGAATTTTGTTGAAGAGGTGGATGTAGCACCCCTAACTGTCTTGTACTCAGCTCAGCTCAGTCAAGTGTGACCACAAGACAGTCAAGAGAGGCTCAGATGCCGGCAGAGAGAGACACTCAAAGTTTGTGAGGCGTTAAACAGGTTGGATTTAATAAAGGACTAACACTGCAAGCTGCACAGGGAGCCCCAGGAAGGGCAAGCAGGGGTCACCGATGGGAGGCTGCTGGAGACACTGGTCAGACTCACGGGTTGGACGCATGGGTCGGACGCATGGACAGGACTCATCATTGTTCATTAGGGCCCCTTAAATCTCCTAGATCCTTATCTCAGCTGCGCTAATCCTGAGCAGCTACTGCCTGGGAGGCAGGTAGACCTTGTAGACAAAACCGAATACGCATGCCTGATAGGTTTCACACGCTGGGCCTGCCACCACGGACTCTCCAGTCACTGACTCCTCACCAGATCTTCTACAAGTGTTCTCACTACATAGGGGAAATTACTGGTTTTGTCAGCTAGCGAAAGGAAAATTTGAAAGCACATCTGAAAAGACTGGAGAAATGTTCTAATAATAAGATATTACATATTACCCTCTCAGTACTGAAATACTGGAACTAGACAGGTAGAAAGGTGAAGAAAACAATTAATGTTATAGTAATGAACCTTTCTGGGTTTTAGACTAATGCCCTTATTTGTATTCTGAGTAAGATGGATTTTCCAGGCATAGTTGCCCCCTAAAATGGATGGAAAATACTTTGTGTAAATTTATAACTTTGTAGAATTTTCTTCAATTGATTATGCTGCTTTGGATGTTTGTTACAGTAGTCTTAGGCCCATATTATATAGTATTGGGAAACTATTTCCTATAAAATGTCAGGAGTTTCCTGTCTGAAAGCACAGTAAAGTAATGTTTCCAATTGGAATGCCAGTTGCATCATTTAAACTTGATAATAGTCAGGGACTTAATCAACTGAAGGATTTTCTTCCTGTGTGCTAAGGAAGACTGTCACTAGATTTTTTTTTTTTTTTCACTATGAAATGTGTTTAAACTAGGGTATTTATTCATAGTTCTGTTGTGTCCACTTCAAATTTTTATGCTTCCACTTAATTATAATAGTAGATGGGTTGTTGAGTGATAGGATGAGTGATCAATTGCTGTGAGAAATTTATTGATTTTATATCCTGTGGATGATTGCTATATGACACTCCTATTACATAACAGAATACTTTTTACAGATTTCCCGAGCTGATTCAATTAAAAGAGAATTGAGACTGCATCACGTGCCTGCAAATCATGTTAAGGGCTAGATGTTCTCTGTGCTTTGAGGCAAAGAGACAAATTGTTAAGAGAAATGGAGATGCACCAAGGGCAGCAGAAGAGGGAAAAGAAAAATAAGCTTTCTTGGATGTTTTGCAGTCCAAAGAGCATACAGAAAGACAGCGCAGGGTGAATAAGGAACTGTTCTATCCAGAACCTCTTTCCTGGGCGCAGCACATAAAGTTAATGCTGCTTCTACCAATGTTGTCTTCCTCTCCTGCAAAAGAGAATCAGTGCTAAGAAAAGTGAAAGAGGTAGCAGGAGCAGGGCAGCAACACAAAATTGTGAAGAGCTTGGGTACGATGCCTAGAAGTAAGGAAAATTGGCACCACATTCTAATGGAGAGTGCTCAGGGTCTAACATTGCCAAAAGGCAATTTTCTTGAAAAGGATAGCTTTTACTTAGCTGATTTTTTGCAGAGCAGTGGGGAAACCAGTTTTAAACATGTCCAGGAATGCTCTGTTTCTTTTTCTGGACAATAGTTTAGTTTGATTACAAACACACTCATCTATTCTAAATTCTTTTCTCCATTTAAGGTAACATTCTGTAGCATTTTTCAAAAGCTCCATGAATAATTAAAAAGAAACTAATAAGAGAAGGTCAGTGGTAATTTACTAAGCCAGTAATTCTTGTAACTCAACATTAGGAGGTGGCAGTTAATTTCTAACAATACTACCACTGTTGTTTGAGTCCTTCTAGGCAAAGAACCAGAATACATTTCCAAGCTAATTGGAAGCTACATGAAGCATTCATTCTTTTAATACATGTAGCATCCCATCTGAAATCAGAGTGCATTTATAACTAGAACCAGCCTCAAAGACTTAACAGTTCAAGTGAGTCAAGCACTGTGATTTTTGAACCAAAGCCTGTGCCCCCTCTATCCCACGGGCATGCTAGCATGACAGAGCTATGTGATGGCTTGACTGTGGAATGGATGCAGCAGACTATGGAAAGGGAATGCAGAAGGATGGTACGTGGCCTATGCACTGCAGGGAGCTGTGCTTTTCAGCAGATCACTGCAATGGAGTCAGAGGTGCATTTGAAATTACAGTTAATGCTCCATGATCTGTCAGCTTTTATTCAGATTGTGGATTAAGCAGACTGTGCACACAGGGCTAGCTAAGGTGGACCATGATGTAAATGTGCAGAGCCATGCCATATCCGTTGCTGCACGCAGTCTTGTGGGCTCTCCCAGGTTGACCTGGCTTGCTTAGCTCCTACAGCAGGCCAGGCTAGATGCAAACAGTTCATGCAACAAACCTTTGGTCCCACTACACTGCCTTCCCAAGAGCCCATATTATCTATGCTTTTTCATTATCCAGGTCTTCTCAGCCCAAATAATGGAGAGCTGTCAGCACTTGAAGAAACCTGTGCTTCATAGGAACATAGAAGCAGCCGCTGTGTTGACTAGGGAGTCCTTCCTAGGGGTCTGCATGCCCAGGGCATACGCAGGAAAGCATTATGTGACATTGGGAAATGCAATGGAAGAAATGCATATAGAATTGCTATGTTGTGCTGCTGAGGTTATTGCCAACATTTTATTTACAGGTTTCTAAGATGTCAGTAAAGCACAATAGTTTCGGTTGCTGTTTTTAGGACTGTAAAAGATACAGCATCCCTTTAACTGCCTTTAGTCACAGTAACTACAGCTCAGTGCAGGAAGTCTGGCCACCACCTCCATTCTGGAACTGGACCGAGGGCTTCTTAAACTGCCGAAAGGTCCATCTGGTGTAACACTCATCCTGCTCAACCAAATGGCACTGGCTTACAAGGGATCGTGTACCTCCCTTTGCCAGTCCCTAATTGCTGGCTTACTTGTTTCCTAGTTCAGAAAAAGAATAATCCAGCCGTTCTGTTAGGCTTATCTCCTGCGGCCGTCCCCCAGGCCCTTTCTGGGCAGTGGTATCTTTCAAGAACGTATCTCTAAATCTCAAAATATATAACCAGAGTAAATGTCATGATTTATTATTTGTTTTTGACTTTCAGCATAAAGATCTGAATGTGTACTAGGTGAAAAATCATAATTATGGTCTACATCCAGCCAGGTGATTTACATACATTTCATATGAATTGCCTGGTTTTCCATTATTTTCAGTAAAATGTCAAGAATAACATCAGCTAAAGAAATGGAGAAACTGGTTGTTATTATTATTTTTTTTTGTTTGTTTGTTTTTGCCAGTAGTATCTGACAGTGTGGGCAACTTGACCACTCCATCAGCTACCTGGACAGAAGCCAGACTATAACAGAGATCTCTCTGCTACTCAGAATTAGGCCAGTAATAGAGTTATTATCTAGTACAATTATAGACTTTTGCTTTCCTCCTTTAGCAAATAAAGGAAGGTAGAATGCTTCTTGACTTACGTCACGTTTCAGCATAGGGGGCCTCCTACCCTGCTCATCAGAGGAGATAAGAACACAGCTCGGTGCAGCATGCTTCAGTCAGTACCTCAATTACTGGGTACTGCTTTATGTTTCCAAAACCAGTGACTAATAGGAGAGTGAGGGGGATTGGTGAAATTGATTTCTGAGGAAATATTACAGGTTCTAAGCACAGTATCCTGTCAAATCAATCAAAATTCCTAATCATATTCACTGGTTGTTAGGCTGAAAATGAACTACAGGATTTGGCCCTGAAAAAATACAGCTTCCCTAAACATGACTAAGGCAGAGAGAGGAGCAGCAGAACGGGAGAGGCATTAAGGTAGACGTTGGTAACTGTAAGGACTGCAACCAAGGCAGAATGAGGAAGGTGTTAACCGAAGGTGGTTAGAATGGTGGAGCCTCCCTTTTCTGATCATTAAATGTAGATTTTTTCGGAGGGCTCAGAAATATCCTGTAGGACAGCATTTCAAACCTGGGGTTCAGGGATTACTACTGGTTGGTAAAACACTGGTGTGTGGCTAGTAAAACATTTAAGAGAAAGTGAAAAGCATTCATTTTCACAAGAAAATGAACAAAATACAGGAAGACAGAAGTACTGAATGAACAGTAGGGGCTAGTCTTACTTGGGAAATGGTCAGTTGTGTGAGCATTTTATATTTATGTCATTTGATGGCTATTTGATTGAACTTCTGTGGTTCATGGACATGAGAATTTCTATATTTGCTGATGGAGACACTGTCTTTATCTTTTATAATATAAGAAGTGTAAACTTCAGAGGTGTAGGGTGCAATAGACAGAGTCTGGATTCCCAAATGTGATCATTAATACAGTAAATAAAATTAATAATAAAATTAATGCAATTTTATTAGAGACAAATCTTCTGCTTAGTCTGAATCTCTAGCTCATTTTTAGCCTGCTTTCCCACCAACGGATACTGTACAAACTTCTTCTAAGTGGCAGAAGCTTATGTGTAGCATTATTAAGAAGTTTAAAAGTCATTTTGTTTGACAATTGAAATGGGTTCATATAATTTGGGATGCTTTACCAGGACTTAGAAAGCATTTATCTAGAACTTTTGGAGGGGGGAGGAGGAGCCAAGGAGCATACTTGTACATCTACATTTCTAAAATTTCTTCTGAACTTCAAAATCATAGAACTAAAATCCAATCTTGAGGTCTGTATATGGATGCATTTTGGGCTAGAATAACCGTGAATGTCAAACAAATACTTCTCCAATGTGTATACTATACTTTATTCCTGCTGTATATTGGGAAGAATGGTTGCATATTAACTTTATTTTTACATTTTTATGTGACTTTTTCTTCCTTTTCAGTGTCTATATGTATGTATCTCTATAGGTATAAAATCTTTTAACATAAAGCTTCCATGTTTCTATCATTCTCATAGAGCATTCAATCTGCAATAAATGTCAATTTCAAATGAACCTCATCCATTCTTAATTTGTGTTTCAAGGATGTCACTCAATCATAGAGTCTAGCTGTCATCCACTTTAGTAAACACCAAAGGGAAAACTAGCATATCTTTCTCTAACAGGAAAATGAGACTTTATTAGTTTTGTCACATGATTTCTTAAGTCAAACAGGTTTTGGATTCTGAAGAAAGCTAAGTGCACTTTTAAATTTGTAAGTTCAATTCATTAGGTATTCTGAATTTTACAGATTATAACTGAAGAACACTTTTGAGAGCTGAGATGATTGAAGCACTATCATCTTGTTAATGACTGAAGCTTGAAGAAACCTCTCCAAAACCCTTAACTTGCAAACCGTTTCCCTTTTTTTGCTATCTTGGTTGCTTAGCAAACTCCTTCTAAATACCTAATCACTTCTGCAAACTAACCTAAACAACCTTGCCCCGTTAAGATAAAAATCCATGTGAAAACATTCACTTGTTACTCAGGAAGCTATAAATTTAGGGGTTTTGCAAGATGCATTTTGCAGGAGGTTAGACCACCATCTTAATTACAAATGGGTTTCAGGGAGTTGGTTGCTATAGCAACAGTCTACTTAGTGTTTTTTCCAGCACAAAACCCAACCTGCCTGAATGTTTGCAGGAAGACAGAATGGTTAAGGAAGGGAAATTCAGTTTGCATCTGTCTGAGTGCCACAAATTACAGCATCCTCTTTTTAAAGTAAGCAGACTGGAGAGCAGCTCCTTTTCCTCAGTGTTTTTCCTGTCATTGACAACCCCCCTGTGATGTTTGTGCAAAATACAGCCATCCCTTATTTCAGAAATGCAACTGCACCAAGGTTAATTAAGGATGACACGCACTGAAACATTTCCTAAAAGAACAATTGAAAGCACAGGGCAAAATTGCTCTTAGAAAGCTGGAATTGCAAAAACTGTGATGCAGTGTTTTGTCTGGAGCGTCTCCAGCTGTAAATAAGGCTCCCTCTCTCTCCTTTCTGAAGTCAGGTAGAATTTGTTTTGCCATTGATTTCCCTGCAAACATCTCTCTGGTTGTGTATCACAGCCCAGAAACCACCTTGGCTTGATTTTTTTCCCCTTCTTTGGCTGTGAAATGGAAAAACACAAAGTAGGGAAAGGGGACAAAAAAATCTTTAATCCTGCCTAGCCTTAATTTCTCATTCCCCACTCCTCGTCTCCTTTGGTCACCACCTGCACCTCTACTAATGCCATCAAAGCACAGAAGCGAAGGCTCAGTTCTGGGGGTCCTGGGGGTGTTATGTGAGGCTCACCTGGCTCTCGTGGGCATAGCACAGTGGGTGCTGTGCAAGCCGGTCTGTTCTCTCAGCGTGCTGAGCACTGGCATTTCAATTTGTGCATCATCATTTGCAGTGAGCTGTGGATTGGGATTCTGCAGAGTCCACATTTCTCCTCTACAGGCTCAAGCAGGGAGGAGGAGAGGAGAACGGGTGCTAGTGCGGCCTTGCTGGAGCAAAGGGCCTGGGCTAAATTATGGCTTTGCTTTCTTGGTTTGCAATTGCTTTCCCAGCTTTTTCCCACCCTTTTTGGCTCAGCCAGCCATGGGGAATCTTCTGAGACTGGGGAGGGGGCCGCGTCTGCCTGAAGAGGAGTTTTCGGGCTCTTGAGGATAGGGAGAATTGTCTGGGAGGGATAAAAAGCATGTGGGTATGGGGGTGAGCTGTGAGGAGGATTCAGCTTAGCAGGTGCACGGAAAACAGGAGGTTTTGAAGTAGATTGGGTCGACCAGGAGGGAGCAGGAGTGTACAGAATGTGAGAGAGAAGAATTGAGCCTGTTTGGGTTAAGTTAGTAGTTGGCTTGTTGTAAAGGAAAAAGGATTAGATTTGAAATGGAAAAAAGTGCAGTTAGAGAAGATTGGTAAAGGCACAACAGGACAATAAAATCTGTGTTCTCCCAGCTTGCTCTCTGTTGTGAAGGGAGACTTGGTCTCATTCTGAGATAGGGACAAAGAGGACCTTCCCTTTTCTTGGATCTCCAGTAATTTTCCCAGTATTTTGATCAGCTATTCCATTTTCTCTTTTGATGATATAATCACCTTTAAGGAGAGGACAGTTGGTTGTGGGAAGAGGACAACTTGCTGGCTGCAGTCCCACAGCATCATTCATGTGCACGCAGGGAGGCCTGGACTGAATGCCTTACTCTATAACAAGGTTCTCTCTCTAACATACAATACTTCTTCGCTTACAGTCCTAGGCCATATTGCTGTCCAAGAACGAGGAACATCTTTCACACCTTTAAATGTTGTAAATGAGATGCAGTTCCCATGAATTTGAACAGAGTAAGAGAGACTTGCCACTTCAGATGTATGCAGTCTCGCCTTTCTTGAAGAACAGACACAGAGAATTTACTTAAAAAGGAACAGCTTCCCAAGAGACCTGAGGGGGAAGAGTACTCTTTTAGGTTATTTAATTAAGAGTGTCCCATGTCTGAGAAATACTGTTTGTTGTGCAGGCTCCCTGTGCTCCGGTTCATCAGCACTGACTCAAGATGACAGCAGTGCTTTCTGCCTTTCATTGTGACAGTCGAATTTTTTTGCTCTTTTGTGAGATTTAAAATGTATTTTATTCATGAAAAATGCGTTAAGTGGGCACCAAGTGGCACCTAGTGGCACCAAGGATTCCTGTGATTTTTGTCTCCCTGAACCAAAACCATCAGCCTTACTAAACTGTGGGGATGTTGCTTGTTGAACAAAATTGTGCAGAGATCCCAGCCTCATGCACTGATGCATGGCATCTGCCCTGAGTACACAGTCGCAGCAATGTCCATAACCTCGCAGGTGTCACAGAAAATGGCCAGAAAAGGGCCATTGCCTGTTTCAGGGACAAATGGACATCAGAAAAGGAGGAACTTAAAAAGAAATGTCGTGGAGGATATAAAAATCAAAATATATACAGGCAGTGCAACAGACATCAGATTTTAAGGGGCACCTGAAAGATACCCACTGAAACAAACTAAAAGTACATAATACAAATTAGATGTTGCCACATGACTTTGAAGTTTATATATATAATTGAGCTTAGAAAAGGCATTGACAAACTAGGGAGCACTAAACCCAGAAACGAAGGAGCTGCCACTGTCTAGCTCAGACAGTACTAGTTGCCAAAAGCTGGGAGGTTATTCCATATTTGGAAATTCTGTGTTCACCCTGTTTCTTACACTCCTTTCCCAAGTATCTACTACTGCCCACTGGCAGAGGCAGGATGCAATGCTGTTTGGAGGACTGTAGTTCCACCCCTCTCCACGCGTTCATAAAGAAAGAAGGGATTAGGGGTTTTACACTTGAGATCCAAGAAGGTGAGGTTACCAGGCTCTTCCTCCTACTCATTTATTACTAGCTAACTGGTGAATATATAGAACACCAGATTTGTACAGAGTGTTCTCGCAGAATCAGAGGGCTGACAACCTACTTTGCATTCGGTGTTTTCATAACGGCATTCAAGATGGGGCTAGATCCTCTCTTGTTTGAATGAAGAGGCCTGCTCTTGTAGGTGGATACCAGCCTCTCACTTTCCCAACCTTCTCACCCTTGATCTTCCTATACATCACAGCAAAACAGAAGAGCGTCAGGTTTTCTTCAGAATGGTAGTGACTGCTTTATCCCTTCAGTAAAGCAAACAGGGCAATATTTGGACCCATCCTAGGCAGATGTTGCAAGGTAAATTTTTTTTAATAGACAAAACCTGACATGAAATTTTGCAGTTAAATATCAGGCAAGGCACTAAGCCCCTGAACAAGCAGTGGATTTGTTTGCATTCTGCCTTGGCTTCTTCCCACTTCTCACACAGAGGCAGTGTTTCGTATGTCCTGTCCCTTAGCCCATGCTGCTGCCTACAGAAACTGTTTTGCTCCCTTTCTTTTTTTCTCTTCCATTACCATCCCCATGAAGATCTCAGATTTGAGGCTGAAGGAAACTGGGAGCCAAATTCAGCTCTCTGTGTAAAATCTGGGAATCAATCCCCTAGCTTCAAATTTATGCTGGTGCAGTGAAGATGAGAATTTAGCTTTCTGCGCTGTTGTCAACAGGGGAAAAATAGAGTCCCTATAAGACTGTATCCATGGAAACCATCCTACTGCAATAGCGGATAGAGCAGCAAATCTCTCTCTGCAGTTCTAAAATGAAATACATTTAACAATATTATAGTGCATCTGCCATTTCAGAGATCATCTGTACTGATAATTGTCGAAAAAATATTCTCTATCAAATAAACTGGCAAGAACATTTCTTCCTCCTTTTGAATCAGAATTCTGATTTTGGGTAGAGTAAGAATTGATGACAGTCCCGTGAAGACAGTACGCTGAGACAGAGCCAAGTCCACAAGCAACAGTGTTTAATGAAGGAGAAAATTGTTTAATTTAGCATTTAGCCCAAGTATCTGGGCACCCAGTGACTAACACTCAAATGTATTAGCTGAGGCAGTGGCTTGTCATCTCTGTCTCCCTGCTCTTTGGTTATGGGATACCATATGTAACAAACAGGATCTTTGTACTTTGGGATGCATTTATCTGAACAAGAGCATGTGTGTGCATGTGTGCGTGTGTGTGTGCATGCATGTGGTGGTTGTCAGATGAGATTTCAGAATCTGTTTCAGTGCAAGACCATCTGGGCAGCTCACATTATAAAGATGTATGGTGCAGAGCTAGAGGCATTTGCAGAGCAGCACATGTGCTGGCTGTCACTGCATTTTATTGTTTTTTTATATTTCATTATGTAAGACTTGGTAGAGGACCTCTTTCCTGTGCCATAGAGAGAACTTGGAATATATGAATTGATTGCTCCGGGATTTGAATATGTTACTATACTCTTTCCATACTGAGTGCATTTCAGAGGATTCTGTCTTTATTTTTCACCTATTGCAAACATTCAGAGAAATGTGGCCATTCAGAGAAATAGTACCACACTATTGTGTGGTACACACAATTGCCTGTATTCAGATGAGGCTCCATTCTACCATGCCTTTGTGTTCAACCCAAATACTGCAGTTTCTGCTTTTCCTATACCTTGTAGATAGAGAAATATCTGTTTGGAAGAAATGCAACCACATTTAAGGGAGAGAGGATAAAGGTGAACTGGGAGAAATAGAAAAACATTACAGAAATTGGCTGGACTACAAGTATGTCTTCCATTGGTGAGGAGCAGAAACACATCCCCATGTCATTTTGCAGTGTCTGGGCTGTATTTGATCTGCTTTTGAATCTCAGTTCCTTTATAACAGCAATGACGTGTGCTGTACTGTCTTCTTCCATCTACAGCTGCCCTACATATTATGGCAATCCCTTTTTGATAGACAGTTATCTATTCTTTTCTGACCTGAGGGCAAGCTTATCGCAATGTGCTCTTTTTAGTGCTATCGCTGGAACACATCCAAAAGCTTCAACTGGTACATAATGTGGCTGCTTAATGTTTGAATGAAATGAACTATTGGGAGAATACTTCTGGGTTTTGTTACCCTGCTACGTCTACCAGTTTACTGGAAGGTGCAATTTAAACCACGTTAAGTGGTAGAAAGGTCTGAAAGTGTTGTTTGCAGGCAGTGCTTTGATCTACCTGTGTTCTGTTGGGACGAAACGCGTTGATGTCTATCTGTTCTGTCAGTTCCAGTGATTTATTAGTCAGGAAGAGACACCCCAAAACACTGCAACTAGCCAATGTTGCCTTGGTCAGGCTGAAGATTTTCCTGCTGGAAAAGCTCTGGTGGAAAAGTGCAGACTTCTGGAACTTGCTTTCCGTTGTCTGTGGACATACAAATCTAGGAGTCCTCACTATATTCAGGAGAAGGACTACATTCATCTCTTAACTCCTGCCTTTTTTGTACTGAGGAATGAAAATTATGTCTTTCAATCACTTCCTACTGATAATTTCCACAGACCACATAACTCTTTTATATCTCCACGTAAGGATGCTGTTTACTGTATAAGCCATATACCCTCACAGTTCAAATTCCTGATGAGCTCAAATATGAAACATCTTTAGATTTCCTTCTAAAATGCAAAGGAAGAGAGAAATGGAAGAGGAGCTAGGGTTCACACTTCTTGTAGCATCAAAATTAGGGATCTGAGTTCAGCAGGGTAGAGAAGTCGAGGAGAATAGGCATGGCTCAGGGGGATCTTGTATGCTAGAAGGAGCTGGGGGATGCGCTTATTTGTTCCTGTGGTCTTGGGATATGTGAAGATGGAGTGACAGTTCCTGGAAATTTTAATAGTTTTTGCCATCAGCTTTTTCTCTGCCATCGTGATAAATGACAAGAAACTTCACCTTCCCTTTCCCAGCCCCTTCCAAGTCGAGCTTGGGAGTCCATGGAGGAGCAAGGGCTGCACTGGAGCTGCCTATGCAGCATTTCTTCTGTGTGGCAAAGCAGGGAGCCAATCTCTTGCCAGGCACTTCTCTCCTGGCTCCTGAGTATGACCTTTTAAACCAGTGATCTTTGGAGCATTCTTCATGGTAAGCTCTTGGGGTTTGCACAATCATGTCCAGTGTAGGAGTGTTTCTTGATGATGTCTTTCTCCATGGTGCTCAGAGGTGCTACCAAGTTTGTCTTGCCTCTCTTTCACCACCACCCCCATGACTGAGAAAAGATCCTGAGTCACTTTCCCCCAAAAATTAAAATTTCCAGCAAACCCGTAAGCCATCTGTTAATGTGGGCAGGAAAGAAGATACTGGTAGGAAAACTTGGCCACATGGCAGTGTTTATATCTTTCACCACGGCAATTTCTTAAATCTGTGTTAAATGCCATTTCAATTATTGTATAAATTCATTTTCTGTAAGAGCTGTTACCTCACAAATACGCAAATTCCATCTATTTTTTAAAAATACTGTTCATTTACCGTGTTAGAAATACACCTATCACAGATCAGCAGATCCCTTTTGGAAAGAACTTAAATTAGCTTCTCTTTGGGACTTAGGTGGTAGCATATGAGCTGTGTCCCGTTCCCGACACTGCAGGTATCGGTGTTGACGAGTGGCGGCGTACAGCAGCTGCCATTTGACACGAGGCACTAGAAAATGCCCCGAGTCCAGTAATGTCTACTTGCAGCATGTCTTGTGCAGCGTAAAGATACAGTCTGTTAGCACTTCTGACAATCACAGCAGCTATGACTCTGCTCTCCATTTCCATCAAAAAGCCAGTAACTCCTCTGTCAAAACTTACATCTCTTTGTGCATTCCTGCCTGTGAAGAAGGCAAGGACATTTTGAGCAGTACCCAGTGGATTAATATGCACAACAAGCTAGACGTATCAGGCCAATGCATAAACTGATCTGCTGTTTTAACCCCCAAAAGCTGTGCCTGGCTTTGATTTCTTACTAGCTGTGACTGCAAATCTTTCCTTGCCTGTTCTGAATTTTTAATTTCATAAATAATCTTATGGAGGCAAGTAGTTCTAAAGGCTATGGTGTGCTTAAAAGGCAGGAAGGCAGGCTCTGACCAAAAATGATGATAGATCTGCTGGGATGGGGAGCCAGGCAACACCAGTAGCAGAAAGAGTCTTGCGGATGCTGAGTCAGAAGGTATACAATTTCTCTTTTAAACATTATTAAGATGATGGTAGTTGTATCTCATTGGGGATTGTGTTCAGAATGCACAAAAAGAGAGGCACTCACCTTAGATTCAGTCATTTAAGTTTGAATGTGACATAAGAAAGTGGCTTGCTAGCCAGCATGGCAGGCACCATTGTTTGCAAAAAAAATCAAGTGAAAAAAAAAATATACTGAAGAAAATACTTCTTTTACTAGAGGAAGATCTAGTTCACTGAGAAACAGGTTATAGCTAGATAATGTATTAGAAAGGGTATCAAAAACTGACTGTCTCTGGTCCTTAACTTCTCAGAGATCTCTCAAAAATATTCTACCCATTCTCTGGAAGAATTTTTAGTGGGAAAGAGCATTTCATTCAGAGGTAAATACTAAAGTAGAGGTAAGATAGCAAAGAGGTAAAGAGCAAGGCTGAATCTCCCAAGACCTGAGAATGTAAGGATGTTTTTCGCTCATATAGAAAGAAACACTGTCCTTCTTAGTTTGTGCTAGTTGAGAAGCCTCCGGAGGTGACTGGAAAGCAATCACGCTGCTGTGAGCAGCAGGAGCTAGAGGAGCTCCGTGTTCCCTGGCTCCCTGTGTTCCCTCTGTTCGGTACTGAGCTGTTCCTTGACGCCCTCCCTGGCCCTTGCTGCAGCCTTCCCCTCCATCCGCCGCTGCCTCCAAAGGCGCCTTCTCAGAGGGCCAGCGGCAGAGTGCAGCTAATCTCTCCAATTAGCCAGGGCATATGACAGAGAATTCATGTCAGTTTTATCCTTTTAGGACGTGTATAGATCATGTCTGCTCTGGTGCACTCTCAGTACACTTAGCAAGCAGCAGCAGCATGGTGTTGGGGGCTTTCGCTCGTGTTCGTGGGCACGCCGTGTGCACGCGCCTGCGAGACGGGGCATGGCTGTCGAGGTTATGACTTAGTGTTATGATACCTGGCGTTCTCATGTGACCCCATGCGGAGCAGCTCACACATCAAGACTCAGTACAGAGCTCTGCCTAATGACTTGTTATCACTGCTGAGGGGAAGCAAGGTATGATTTTTAAACCTGTCATCGTGTAGCAAGTGCATTTCGTAACTTCCTTGTGAGGAGTCTGAGGATGAGTGATTTCTGCAGTCTGTGGTCGTATCTGCCATGTTGTTCGATACATGGCAGATCCAGCAGTGGGAGTATGGAAAAAATTTTGTAGTTCAACTGGTATGAAGACAACTGCATCTGGGCAGAAGATCCAGCTTCAATCTTTGCATGAGACTCATAGGACTCGGGGAATATGATGCTGGCAATATTTGGCCCTTGGTTTGGGGACCAATCTAATTTAAATTCTAATAACTCTTACCTGCCACTTTAAAGCAGATGTTAAGGGCAATGAAACTGGAAAACACTGAGAAGCTCTTAATATTTAGCAGAATATTTGTCGTAGGCTTCACTCCATTAAAAGGGAGCAGATGTCATTTCATTTATTTCACATTTATTTTCAGACTTCCCGTACGCACTCACCTTCTCAACGCAAGCATGTTATTGGTGGTTCCTCCCTGCCACTGCTGTGTCCGGGGCTGCTGGCTCTGGATGAGGGGACAGAGCACTCCGTCCGGCCAGTCCTTTGCAGGGGGTCTCTGCATAACTCCACACCCCGGGGCTGCCTTGCTTGGCCTCCTTAGGCTGCAGGGATTTAGCTAGAGAGATGTTGGTGCTATATGAAGCTTGTGAAAAGTTAGCTGGTATGTTTGAACAGACAGAATTAAACAGAGGTAAAAATGTTGGCCTGCTAAGAGCTGTAGTAGAGGCAGAATCACATGGACTGAGATCAAGTGTGAAGTCTTTTAGATAGGAAAGAGCTTGATTATTTAACTGGGCATATTCAAAATTTATCTTGCTTCTAGTGACATCATCTAGGATTCTTGCTCTACTTTTCTGATCTTCAGAGCAAATTTGCTCTCCATTTTGCTTCAAATGATACATACTACTGGCTCTGAGATTTGTTTCATAATTATATTGGTTTGTGCAAGGGAGACTGGAGTAGTCTGATTTTTGGGCAATGCAGCTGCATTCATTTTGCAACAATAACTTGTTTTGGTACTGTGACATCTTACAAATGATATTGTTCATTTCATTTCCAATGCATTTGTCTTCCAGGTGCTTGTTCTCATAGTTGATTTTCAAGGATGCCACTTGGGTTACACAGCGCTCTAAGAGCTGTACTATATTAGTGCTGTTCTCCCTTGGAGTGGGGCTGATGTAGCTCTGAAAGTGTCGCAGAGTAAGAGGCTGCAGTGGCTTGTCATGGGATATAGACAGGGAATGATACATTGGTTTATTTTGGCCCTCTCTGTCCAGGGGATCCAGGGGTGAGGTTGCAGCAGTCTTATAGGAATAACATGATTCTGCTTCATGGTTATCATTTAGTAAAGGGTTTTCAGGGCTCTGGAAGTCAGTCTCCCTGTTCAAACTTTCTGACGATGTTTCTTTTCCTCTGGAGGTCTCACATTCTTTTGAAACTGTCATCTTCTCATTCTCAGCTAATGATATCTGCACATTATCTCTGTTTGTCTGTGATTGTGGTGCATAACCTGATGCTCTGGTGGCTTCCACAGTCCCACAAATTGCAGATGAATCCTTGTGGTGATTCTCTTCCCTTTCTTGGATATCCAAATTAGAAGTGTTAAGGAAAAAGTCTAGGCTGTAGTCTCTTTCAGCAGCATTTACTGAAGAGACTGGGGTTGCCTCTTTGCTTTCCTCCAAAGACACCTGAAGATTATATGTCTTAGGTTCTTCTGTGCTTTGTTTTCCTTGCTGAGCTTCTGTACTTGCTTTCTGGTCTGAACTAGGATTGGGAGAGTTTACTGTATCATCAGACTTTTCCGGCTGTGATTGAGGACCGTGAAGAGAGTCTGGGGAGGAAACAAGCCCTGAGTGTTTTCGTAGCCAGTTTATTATCCCCATGGTCAGTGAAAGTTCAGTATCACAGAGCTTTAGCAAACATTCTTTGCCTTTCCACGTGCTGTGGAAAAAACCCTGGCTGATAATGTCTACAGCTGGTTGGGAAGCCATGTTTTCCTCAGCTCCAACATGAAAGCTGTAAATGGACAGAGGGATTTCAATGGCTTGTTCTGAAACACTTTCAGATGTGCACAAGTCATCCTCTAGGACTGGGTTTATTTTCACTTCGTTTGGGTCATAGAAGAGCTCATAAAGAGCATCCCCACTGTAGCTGTCTCTTGGAAATTTACTGGGGATAGCAGGGGTCTGAGCTTCCTTCATTTCTTCATCTTGTCCAGGAGAGAATGAATCATAGTAGCCTTCATCACTTGTGGATGTGGATTCCTGGTTGTCACTTTTTGGTGTTCCTGTTTCTATGGAGCTATCTTTGGAATTGTCACCATCTCTATCAGGTGATGCTTGGGGGTCTGGCACAGATGTAGATGCCTGGCTTTTAGCCTTTTCCACATCAGGACTGGGTATCTTCAGTAACTTCTTATCAAATAGAGCACTCTGATGTAACCTCACTGACTTGTTGATGCTGTCCCAAAACTTTGCAAATTCAACTGTCTCATTCTGGCCAGGAGAAGCCAGCTGCTCCACACCCCCTTGGAAAGAGCCCATGATGGGACTGTCTTTGTGCTTGGTTCGTCTCACCAGAACTTCTTTGCTGTTCTCCAGCTCTAGGTGAGCAGAGCTCTCATCAGCAAAGATTTCCCCACAGCCAGTGAGGGAGTCAAAGCTCTTTAGTGAGGCAACATCTTCACACAGAGTGTTGCAGCAGTCATAGGAAGAGTCAGACTGCAGCTCGCTATCTGAGCAGTCTTGTGACAAGCAATCAGCTGCAAATGTTTCTCCAGTTTTGAAAAGATACTTCGCAAGGTGCCCAGACAGCTCACTCTTGCAGCTTCGAGAGGGTAGATTCTTGTCCTTCTCAGCCAAGAATGTGAGGCTGTCTGATTTATTCTTTTTTATGTGAAATATATCTCTGAGCCCCTTCTTAGATCTCTTGAGGGAAATCCTCTTCCTTGGAATGGTTTTTGCAACAGCTGGTACAAAAGGCATCTGTGGTACAAAGTTCCTGTAATCTATAATCTGCTGACTGCTGCATGCAGACTGGCTGGGGCTGACCACACACTCCTTCTTACTGCTGGAACTGGACACCCCTGAAAAGCTGATGCTATTGACAAGTCGCCCCCTCCCCTTTCCAGAGAAACCTTCTTCACAAGCTCTGTTGCTGGAGCTACACTGCTCTGTTTTGTCTGCCTCAGTAACACAGTCATGGGTTTTACTCTTCCTTACAAGTTTGTAGGAAGAGCCAGATTTTTCCAAGCTGTTTTCACCAGCTCCATTCCTTGCTGCTCTGCTGGAAAACCTGTGGGTCTTGTGTGTGGCCAAACATGCCTGTTGGACTTCAGCTTCACTCTGGTTTCCCTCTGGAGTTGTCTTTTTGTCTTTTCCCATATCATCTTTGTTCATAGGAATAGTATGCACTGGTGGTGCTTTCTCATGTTGCACACTGGATTTTATGAATGTTTTACCTCTCTTGAGCTCCATTCTGTTCCTCACATTTGTTTCTGTAAAGAAAACAGAAGAACAAAAGTATGACTTAGGTTGGTAGCTAGCAGTGAGTGTTCACCTAGCAATCTCTGAAAGGACTCAGCCGGAATAGGTGGTTGTTTGCCCCACTGCTATGTCACTAGGAGCATGTGTATACCTTCAAAATCATTGGAGAGCAGAGGGACAGATACTAGCATTATACAATTGTTTTTATTTCTTGTCGTAAATATCCATCACTGAATCATGGTGTTGCATGAGAAACAGATCAAATGAAACAGAAGGACATCTGCAAAGGCTGGAAGACCATCAGTGAGAACATGGCAGGCAACAGGGGTTGGTAGCTGGGAGTCTGAAAACATTTTGTTGGTTACAGAGGAGGGACGTTTGGATTTAGGATTGCAATTTTGGGATGACCTTTAACAAGACAGGGATGCTGTTCCAACAGTAGAAGAGACATTAGTGAAAAGCAAAGCCAAATGACTTTAACGTGCCTCAGGGAGGCAACAGTCCATGAGTCTGTTCCTTTGGGGAGGATGAAGAGTTCAAATGGGAAATCTCCTGAGAAAAGGGTATCAAACTTCTAACACATAATGCTCATTTTATATTAAAATAATCTCTACCTATGAATAGAAAATTCATCAACCTTGGTACTTCGCTGGGAAGCATGCTGAAACTGAATTCCTATTTTTGCTTCCTCCTAAGCATGATGTACGCTTTTCTGCAGTACTACTTCTATTATAAAAAGCCAGAACTACCGCTTTGAAAATCTCTGTTAATTGTGACAGAAGTGTCATTTTAGATTTAGAAAGACCAACGTAGTACACTGAGGCACTGACACAGAGAATTGCCATTGTGCATTGATTACCTAGTTTCTAAACATACTGTATTGCCTGTGCCACTGCCAATTTTGGTCTGTCCTATATGATTTAGTTTTGAATCTGTTTTATGTTTCCATACACTTAATTACTCAATACTTTTTTTTAGCCATGACACTTTCAATTTTTCCAGCAATTATTTCGTAGACACACAACATCTGATTCTTTCCTGCCTTATGTCGACTTGAATCACGAGTACATCAATGTAGTTATATAAACACAGGTGAGGGACGACCAGGCGCTTGCTGGCGTTAGAGAAAGCCATTTCTTGCTGAATGGGAAGCAGGGTTAAAACTCCAAGTGCTGTTCTTGAAAGAATGCGCTCAGTTCTTTCTTAAAGGACACCTCAGTTGGTGATTTAACTTGTTTTGCATTGTTTGGACATAACCCAGACCACCTAGATCCTCTGAACGCTGAAACACACGAGCAACGCAGCACTGTATCTAACACTCTTTAACGAACCCTGTGTAACAACGCTGACAGAATGAAAAACTACCAAGACTCCCTAGAATGATCTAAGAGTGATCTCAGCAAGCAGGATTTTAACTTCAGCACCAGGTCTCGTCTTTGACCTTTAAAATACAGCTTTCTGTCTATAGCCTCCAGAGGTTTTCTGATTGCCAGGGCTTGCTGGAAAGAGCAATACCCTGAGCAACGCCCCACAAGAAGATAAAGGTCTGTGTACCTGGGGTTCTCTTACTCACAGCACTGCTCCCGCAGGCAGATCAGTGACAGCCTGTTTCTCAGGGAAGCGGCAAAATGGCAGGTGATCAGCAATGTTTACCACACAATGTAGCTCAATGAGAAACGATAGAAAACTTGAGGGGAAAGCGTGACTATTCTAGGCTAAGAGTATGGGTGCTATGGAAAACATGGTGGGTGGTGATAGATGAGGGGTCTATCAATATGACTGCGGTGTTGGCACGTTTACTTGCATTTGGGGCTGCATGATAGTATTGCAGATCAACCTTAATGAAAGCCAGTAAACATTTTACTACACTGTCAGATATCTGGAGTTCACCGATGCTGCAGGAAACCTGTTTTGCATATTTAGAAATAGGTCACTGGGACATGATTACATTCCTTTGCTGAAAAGCACAATGTGATTTAGGAGAAGTTTACTGTGCAGAACTCCAAGAGAGCCAGAAAAATGGTCAGAAACAGCCACCACAAGATTTTATACCAACTGTTAATATCCCCAAAATTAAGTGTCTGACATCTTAGTCCCTTGCAGTTGAAGAAGTAGGTACTGAGTCTCTGCAGGAAGTCCTGAGCTGAGAAGCTCCCTACCAGGCTGTTACAGGGCAAATGCTAATGCTATAACAATGCTATACCTAGAAAAGCTCTTCGAAGTCCTGCAGCTGTTTCTGCCTGTCTTGAGTATTAAGCAAGGATTGTTTTTGTAGGAAATTGTGTACTTGGGATGAAATAAATCTTTTCTGTTGCTGCCTAAGGAAGCTTTTTAGGGGTGGGTTTGTTTATTAATCAAGCATGAAACTTCATAAAGCTAAGAATTCAGGACTTCAGGAGATAATTTTAAGAAAAAAGAAAACTTTCATCTGAATCGTATTACCTTGATAAGAAAAAACAAGGGACTGCCAGTTTGAGAACTGGATCTAGAAACTGCAAGGCATGGTTTTATTTCCTTTTTAATTTTTCTTTCCTTTTATATGTTAGGCAGACAGATTTAACATGAAAGCCCAAATGCTCTAAATAACATTTAGAATACATATAGTACATATAGTAGAATACATATAGTATAGTAATGGGAGACATACTGATGGTTGCCTCTGCTACCAATCATCCTGACAGGGCCATCCTTTGCCCTCAAGTTAAATCAGTTTTAAGACACAAAGGCAAATACTTTTTAGAGTTATTTAAATGTGTACAGTTGCTTTTCAGTTTCCTCTGATGAGAAAACAATTAAGGTTTGGAGTTTTTTAAAAGATTTACTTTGCCTATGACCATCATCTTCATATTCTGATTCTTTAACCTCTTTAATCCCTTTTTCTTTTCTTTTCTTTTTCTTTTTTTTCTTTCTTTTTTTTTTTTTTTTTTTCATTTTCCCCCAGGATTCATGCCAGATTAGCTAATAGCTACTTCACTATGCCATCCTACTTATCTTGTTTGAACACTGGGACAACTTTGGGAATCTTCCTCGTTATTCCATACTCCATTAAATTTGAACACCAAGATAGGGATGATATCCTCAGCCAACTCTTTCATGGCTCTTAAGAACAAGTCGCCAGAGGCTGAGGATTTATTAAAACACTCATCCCAGATGCTGTTTTGCAACTACTATGCATTCCTCTTCATCTTCAGATGATCTGCATCTTTCCAAATATAGAACAGAAATATTTACAGAATGCAGCTCTCTTTTTTTTATATTTATTAATATATTTACCATTGCTCGTTGTAATGGGCTATACCATGATACCATTTTTTTCTCTTCTGTCTTCAGGGACATAGGTTGTATCACTAACCTCAGAAGGATATCAGAGATGTTAGATTCAGATTAAAGTACTGTAAGGGAAAGTTATCCCTCCAGTGGTTATGTAAAGCTAATCAAAACTCTGTGAAAAATGATTCTGGGAGTTCATAAAATGGTACATCTTCTCTGGGATTTCTTGACCTGTGCACTGAACTACACTAATGTCTGTCTCTGATCCTTTTTAATTATTTTCCTCTTGGATTTAACTTGAAATATGTCTCTTCTTCCATGGGAATAAAGGGTATATGAGGGACTAATTTCCATTTTTGCAAAGAAAATGTATCTTGAAATTCAAATTCACTCTAAAGAACAGGAACTTTTGGAAACTGGCAGCCAATCTACTGAGGGTGGCTTGTTCTGTTTTCAACAAGCTCTGGATTTAGTCTTATTTTTGTTGCTTGATTTCCTTTTCGGCAACAATAAGATTGTTTATGGAACCACATTTAGATAGAGAACATCCCTGAATCTTCTCCTGGGCTACCGTTTAATTGTAATTTACCATGATCCTAAATGCAGAAATCTTTAGAATCTCCATCTACAGTGAAGTGCACTTTTGTCAGACTTGATCATAATTGCTACCCACTCTTAGACTTTTATAAGCTTCTAAGCAGACAATTAGATCTGCCTTATAGTGTAATGGAAATAAGATTTTGGCATAGATTTGGATAACACTGCTCATGAAGTGCAGAGGTACTTCATGGTCAAATATACACCATCTGTGCATGGTGTCTGACAGCCTTCTCATAAGCATAGAAGGGTTTTACCGAGTCTGTATCTAAGTAAAAGTAAATTAAAGATTAAAATAGGAAGGTGAGCACATGCCTGTGAGTTGAAGAGACTCAGTTTTCAGATAGTCAAAGCAATTGTTTAAAGTCCTGGGTTATGAGGGCCTGAACTAGATTGAGTTAGCTAAGTGTTCCGGTTAATAAGAGCCATATTCAGATGTCCTAAATTCTGCCTAAGTCCAGATCAGCAAACAAGGAGGCCAGGAGTGTGCTGGAGCTGGGCTGAGTATTCAGTAGGACACAAGAGGAGGGTAGGTGGAGGAAGAAGTCAAGCTCTCTAGATACTGCCACCAACATACAGGTCAGAGAAGAGCAGGAGGCACACCTGCCTCTGTCCACAGCCTCCAAAGTCTTCTGCTAGGCTGGGATTTGGGAGTTTTTTTAGGATTTTCCTTTTCTGGAAGAATGGAGGAAGATTTCCTTTGACTTCTGGGGCTGCTGTCAATGTCATTTAGCTTATCTCACAGTGGAAAAGGTTTGGTTAGTTCATCTTCTAAGAAAAGATAAAATATATTTTAGTTTAATCTGCCATTAGCTGAAATGCCAGACCTCTTGGGTGTAACTCTAGGAAGATCGACCCACTGAGAAATTAAGAGTATCTGCTTCAGTGATGTTGCAGAGAGAGAAAAAAAATGGGATTATAAAGAGGAAATTTAGACTGAACTCTCTGGCTTTTGCAGCTTTGGCTCAAAATTGCTTTTGCTTAAGTATGGAAAAATATACTGTAATTATGGTTCAGTTATTCCAAAACCTTATCAGCTGTCTCATTTGGACTACTCCTACTTGCTTTTTTTGTGTGTAATTTGTGTGTAATTGTCTCTGTTGGAGATAAGAAGAATCAGGATACAGCAGTTGTTTTGTAGAGGAGATAGGAGTGCTCTTTCCACTTTGCATTTAGTTCATTCTTAAAAAATGGCATGTTGTGAAGAATGTGCCTTCCTCTCTTGCTAAGCAGAACTCTGCATCCCACCTGAAGTCTAATTTTGCCTCCCTTCTTTTGCTTGTATTAAATAAGAGCTGACAAACCCTGTGTACTGCGTTAGTTTTTGATACGTAGAAAACAAAAAAGAACTCTATTCCCACAGCTTCTATGTTTTAAGATACAGTTTTGGAATGAGTCCAAAATCCCTTTTTCAGAAGTGGTTTCGTGTCAATAGGACTTAAGATCCTGTGTTATCAATGTCGCCTCTGAAAATTTTACCCCTGCTCTCCAAATGGGAATAGTAGCATAATTAAATTTCCTGAAAACATTTATCTGGTTCGTGCATTTGGATGTGTATTATGCTTTAAAAGGATGCACTTTAAAATGAAATGTTTTAAAGTATTTCATGAAGAAATTGTGCAATGGGAAAGGGAGAAGGACTGAGCACTCCAGGATGCATTCCAGGGCTCCCTTCCTGTGGCTAGTTAACCTTGGTAGGATTTTTGCTGCGCACCAGACTGAAGTGCTAAAATGCATAAACAAACAAGCATGAAGAGCTGAGAAACATGGCTACTTTTCAAATCAGTGGATGGTGCTGATTTTTAATGCTTTGGACCTAAGCGATTAGCACTGCATAAGAAAGAATTTTATCTCCCAGTAAAGAAAGGGGTATTTTGGGAATAAGACTATTTATTTACTTTCACAAATCTTGACTCTCTAACTCAGGAGATAAAGTTAATAGTGGAAATGCTTACAAATAGTGATGGATATAACATATATTCTCTTCTGGTAGTTGCATTTTTAATTACAAATCATCTTCCTTGCTAGAGGGTGGTGATATTCTGCCTGCAGTTACAGTAATACTGTTTCTTGTAAGCAAATGAACATAAAAGTTCTTACAGTGGAAACCAAAGAGGATTTTAAGCCAGTGCTCATCTTCTCGTGTGAACTGCTTACTCCGCTAGTATCTCATCTCCATTAGGAAACAAAAAAGACAGGGTGGAAACGATGGAAGATGTAATCAGGGACAGTCATGATTCACACAACAGGAGAATGTTTATTTTTAAATAAACCTGTGACACACAAACCTGCACTGAGATCATGCCTCTTGTTCGAGTACTGCTCTTATTATCATCACCGGCAGTATCTTATCATTCCCTTTAATCACCTGTCCCTCTTGGGTCACCCAGGATGCCTAATTATTTGCATATACATTTAGGTCAGGCAATGGCTTTCTCACTAAGAACCAGGAAAAAGCACATTGGCTTGCTTTTGTTAAATCGTAATTCCACTGAGCACAAAAAGTAAAATCTTACACTCTGCAGCAGAATACCAGAAGGATATGGAGTTAAATGCTTAATCTTATTAGCAGTGTGCTATAGCAAAGTCTGAACCTTCAGTTAAGCCTTACCAACAGTTCAGTAAAGCTAAGGCATTTTCATAGTAAAATTAACCACGTTTCTACTTGCAGCACACAGTCGCGGTGCGTACCAACAGGAGGGATCGCCCAGGGAAGAGCAGCACCCAGTGCTCTGCCAGCCCTGTACGGGCCACGGGCATGCGGCAGCGGCGGAAGGAGGGTGAGTCCACGGCAAAAGGTGGCTCCTTCTCTGACAAAACCCCTGCACCCCTCACTCAGTTTTCTTCTATACCTGAGGCTGAGAGAAATGTAACTGCTTGAAACAGTCGTACTGCACCTTGTGAAAGAGCAGTGTAAACTCCTGCACAGGGAGTTATTGAAATCATTAGTCTATTGCCAGGGGAAGGCAGCTGAGCAGAAATTCCTGCTGTGTACCTGAAAGGGAGACAGTGCATTTATTACTTGTTGTGGCCAGCAGCCTGTTGTACCAGACAGCAAAGTGTTAACCTTTGCCAGCTTTGGCCATTTTCAGTAATATATTGCTTTAAAAGGAAATTGAATGTGCATTTTTACAAACACAGGTACATACTGGTCTTTTTCCATATATGGAAAAATAAATAAAAAGCACTCTTTCAAAAACGAGCAGTCAACCTAAAGTAATAGTCCCTTGTAGTCCCAATGAGTGCCAGAGCAAAGGAAATGCCACTGCACCAAAGCAAACAATAAGGCAAATTTCAAAAATCCTACTCACCATATTTTATCACTGAGCAGAAATCCTCACTCCTAGCCTGGCTGCTGAGGCTGGTCTTTATCTGGAGGCTCCTGTGATGCTTTTTAGATTCGGAGGGGCTGGACCACTGCTGCTCTCCACTGTTACTCTCCACCCCCTGTCTTTCCCTCCTCCTCCTTCCTTCATCCCCACCCCCTCATTCCTCCTGCTTGTAGCTTTTTCGTACCCTACATAGATTCCAGGCTTCCACACGTAGCTTGATTTATTAAAGATGCTTATTTCAGCCATCTGCTTGGTATGATGGAAATGCCTCCATTTCTAAAGGGAAAAAAGCCCAGAAGGTAAGCTCGGGAGTCCTGAGCCAGCATTTTGGTGAATCTCTCTGTGAGAGCTTATTAAATAGGGAGGGTCACATCCAATATGCTTGCATTTCTCACCCGGGTTTTTGTTTCTGACTAGGATTCAGGAAATCAGCCCTAATAGATATTTCTAGGTTGGTGAGATGTTTCACTGTGCAGTATACTCAGATTGTTGAACTGTGTCACCCTTTGAAGAAGCAGTTGTTAAGGCTTTTGTTAATGCTGATGTAAGAGGGGATCTCATGTGGTAGCAAACTGGCTGAAGGGGAGAGAGTGAATATTTCTGCTACCCAAAGCTAGAATGCCTGGTGTTTGCCTCATGTTGCTTTCACCAAACATGATTTATTGATTTCTCTGTACAGTCAGTCTAACTTCTGCTTCAGTATGCAGTGAAGTCATAACCTGAGGCTATACCATCATTCCTTGTTATGGAGATGAATTTGTAACTGTCACAAATACCAGAGCGTTAAGCACATGAAAGCATAACGCTGGTGTCCCTGCGTCAGCCCTTTCCTCATGAAGGGGTTCTAGCCTGGTTGTATCTTGACGGTCTCTCCCCACCAATTCTCCTGAGTCTTTTGGTTTGCTCTTTCAGTTCCCCTGCATTCTCCTTCGTGGTCATTGAAACACCTCTGTTTGGGGCACCCTAGGGAGCCTCTTAAAAGCAAAAGTATAATTGTAAAGCAGTGTGTTAATCCACTACATTTGGATTGTGAACTGCCTTTTAGACCTGTACTCTGGGATGCAGCAGGACTCTGTGTACACACTGGTATACCTGCAGGCAGTTTACCCTTCTGATAGGGGGGCTAACATCACTATTGCTTTAAGGTAGTAATCAGGCAAGTGCCAGAAAACTGACTGGGGCAGAGCAAGTTCAGACAGGCCCAATGTGGCCCAAATAGGTATTTAAAAAATCCTCCAGCTCTGTGAGAACCAAAAAGATGCGTGTTCCCTCACAGCTAGAAGAGATGCATCAGAGCTGATCTGTGTGTGCTACCTCAGATGACAGCAGAAAGGGAACAAAAGCCTTAAGGTGCTACAAGGATCTCATCATCCCTTTCTCAAGTGGGTCTTAGCTGAACCTTGGAGATGAGAAGTGAAAGAAGACAGCTAGTTAAGTGTAAAAGGAGGCAGAACAGAGAGCTTCTACTCTGAATACCAGCCATTAAAGCTACAAGCATTAAGCCTTGTTTGTAGAGACTGCAAATTATATCTTGGAAAATCCCTAGGATTCAGTCCAACCTGAACCAAGTTAGAAAGCCCTTGTGTGGCTCCACTGAAAGACTGGTGGGAGGAAGGAGCAAGCTGTGGATAAATACGAGTGAAGAGGCTTGTAGCTCTGGCAAGCAGCTTAAGAGCAATCTTGAAAAGAGCTACATTACTTAGAAGTGGATTTGATGTTTTTGATTCTGCATGAAATACTGGTATTAAGTATAGGGAGAATCCTTTCTTCATGATGGGCAAATGAGGCAACCAAGTTTTTGAGGGGTAAATCCTTGCTCTACAGTGATGTTGGCTTTGAGAGCCTCTATTTACTGTGCTCTGTTTTGGAAAGAGGGAACCTTTCAAAACTTTGAAGTCCTCTTTATTCAAAGTAACATTAGTGCTTGTTAGAAATGCTGATGGTAGACATGAGAGTCAATCAGAGATTACTTTTTGTGTCAGTTCAAGGCTGATTGGCTGGTGTTGGTAATGTCTCAGCAAATCCATGGTTTTAGGCTTTTGACCTGAAAATTATGTATACTCACAATTTCTGAGCTGAGTTTCTGAAGCCTGGAATGTAGATCTGAAAGGTAAAAGTACATCAAAGGAGATGTGTCCAAATATACCACATGGACAGGGAAAAGACAATAATGAGCACTTAGAAGTGCAGTTAAAGCCTACTTCATATGTGATTCAAGTTGAATAAGACAAGTCTTCTCAAAGATGCAGAGAAAATCTGGCCAGGGAGGAGCTGTTTTAGGTAGTTCCTGTATCTCCAGTGTCCAGGACAGTGTAACTCTGCTCCTGTGACTAAGCTAGCTCTTGTATAGATGTCCCTGCTTCTTCTAAAGGGCTTCTTTACGGGAGGAGTTAGAGGAGATCACTGTCAGACCTGGATGAGATACCCAGAAATCATGACTCAGATAAAGTTTCTCCTATGATGAGAGATCTCCAGGTTTTAGGGGTTTTACGTTTCCTATTTGGACAAACATCTCCTTCTTTAGGGCCTTGTATTTGCTTTCATCAAGGGAACTGCAAACCATCAAGCACGTTCATTGGCCTAAATCACAGTCCCATTGCATGCACTGGTAAATGTGCAGTATACTGAATAGCAGCTGAGTCATAGTAGCTTTTAGTGTTGTGATAGAGCCCTTTTTCCCTCCTAAGCACTTCTCAAGGTACAGTTACCTGAACTATCCTTTTCTACTGTCATGTCATTTCAGGCTATTTCTCTGTGGTTGTTCATCAGCTTGATTCAGAAGGCCTTCCCTTTCATGCAGTGCTTTGCTTTATTTGTCTATGTATAAATACCTTCTTGTAGAAGCTAATCAGCCTCAGTGATCTGATCAAGTTCAGCCCATACAGAATTGTTCTGGATATCAGGAGCAGACAAGGGAAGGAAAGGGGAAGCTGAAAATTGTAAATGAAGGGCATGGATAGGACAAGGTGGGCCCTTTACCAAAGAGGGATTAAAGATCATGCAAGTCCCTGATGTGGCAAGGAAAGGGCAGCAAGAATTCTTGGTATCTAATGAGAATGAACTGGGAAAAGGAAGAGGAAAATCCACATAAGGGATGATATGGAAAGAGAGGCAGCCCCTAAGTCAGCCAGGGAGTTTTTGGATGAAGCAGGCCCAGTCTGCCAAAACTTGGAAGCTTGCATCTCACTAAAGTGGGTAGCAAGTGTTTTGCATCAGACTGTGGAGAACAACTATTAGCATAAGCTACTCATAAAAAAAAGAAAAAAAGAAAAGAAAAAAAGAAAGAAAGAAAGAAAGAAAGAAAGGAAAAAAAAAAGAAAAAAAGAAAAGAAAAGAAAAGAAAGCTGTGCTATTTTGAAATCTTCTCCACATGGAATGATATAGCTGGCTCTTTAATCCTGTAGAGATTCTTTTTCTTTCCAAGGACTTACCTACAGAATGAATTTGACCCAAGCTATTTTCTGCCAATGAACCAATGGAGAGTCTAACAATCCCTAATACAGTTGAGTTTTCTGCTAACATCAGCTTAAACTGAATTATTCATGCATTCTTATCAGTATATCATAGTTTTGCATGTCGTAGAGATTTGGTAATGGGATATGGAGCCTTTTCTCTCCAGATCGCTATCAGAACACTGCCCTAGGTTGAAGTGAACGATCTTTGCTACTTACCTGACTGCTTCCCAGAGCTTGCATTAGGTTAATTGCTGCTCTCTTTTCAGTTAGTTGGTGAGCTAATGTCTGCTACAAAATTTAGGATTAAAAATTGTTAATAATATCCATGCTTAGCAAATTAAATAAAAGCACTTTTTTCCACAGTTTTCGGTAAGCACACTCTACCTCAATATACCCCGTCCCTATGTCTTCCCTGTGAGGCACTATTGTTCCCATAGGTTGGGTTGCAAGAGCCCCTCTCAGCACAGGTATGGAAAGCACTGGTATAAATGGAAAAGAAGATTTTGAGGAGAAAAGCAAATGGTGAGGACATTTTTCTAGCTGCTTTCTTAGAATAGTGGCCACCATTAAGCTTTACACTTTAAGCAAAAGACTATCAGATAATAAATGCTTGCTTACAAAATCAGTGGGTGAAAATGAGCTGCTTTATATACTATGAAGAACTACTCCAGAACAGAATTGTTTCACCAACCCCAAATCCATACAGTACAAAGTTAATACATTGGAGGGACATGACACCTCGGGGACACAGCTTTAGAAACGATTAGGTACAAATATTCAAGGCACATGTTTAGAAGATTTTCCATTCCAGATGTGCCTGTGTAGCATAGATATCCATCCAGATGATAGTTCTAGTTACACTACATTATTAGTGTATATATGTGGGCATATATTCCTATATAGTGGAATGTAAGCATGATGGAAAGAGGAGTTTATGGATAAGTTTACCTGCATCTGTTCTCTGAAACCAGAGCAGATAATGCTCTTGAATAAATTTTACTCTTTTAGCCCTGAGCCCTGCAGAAAGTAGTAAATTTATTTTTTTATCTGAAATGTTGCCACCACTGTAGGTTAAACAACATTTACAATTCATTCTTTATATAAAACTTACTTTAATATTGTATTATGTCCACCCCATCTTTAAAAAACAATGCAATAGTTTTACTGAACTGCTGCCATCCTTTACAGACTCCCTGTCTCAAAGGCAAAGCAATCATTCAATGTAAAGCCTAGAGGAGAGCAAAATGCACTGTTCCACAGACATCCCAGTACAACCTATGAACAAAATTTTCTCTGCTTCCACTGTACAAGATGCTAATGTGATGACTTGAGAGAAGGTTATAGGAATTTTTAATGACTGTTTCATGTGACTTGGTTTCCCTGGTTAATTTTGTATTGCTCCCTACCTAGTTACACACAATTAAGTGCTCTGAAGGCCTTGCTAAAACTCAAGCAGGAAACATACAGATGAGGCAGCCTTAGATACACAGCTTCAAATAACAGAGTTGAGGCCATCAGTGGGGGAGAAACTATTTCAGTGGCTCTAATAGGATAGTCTTTCAAACGCTAAAGCTGGGATCAAAGGAGGGACTAAAACCAACAAGACCCAGATAAGGGAGAAGTGAGTAATTAGATAAGGGCTACTGAGGGTGACAGCAAAAAACCTAGCAAACTCAGATGTACATGCACAGACAGGGGGATATAGATACTAATGATGTGAGCTGGACAGGCTGCTTCTACCTACTTTTGTCTTTCACTGTATGCTTTTATTGTGTGAAAAACTGTTGCACAGAGATGCTGGCTTAGTCACAGTGCAGATACTGCACACATGCCAGAGGATCTTGCAAAGGAGTCCTGCTTGGTGGTATGAGGACCTTCAACCAAATCACAAATTCTGTTCTGGGAGAAGAAAGCTCTTGGCTGAGTGCATAGTCGGTGAGATCTCAAGCAAAACAGCACTACAGCCAGCCTGGCAACTGTGACAAATAGATTCTCTGCTTTCCATAAAATCTCACTTGTCTGCCAGTCTGTCTTTAAAAACAAGCAAACAAAAGGAAGATGGATGAAAATGAAGCCTTTGAAATCACCAGCAGTGATTTACTCAATCAAAAATACATTTTCGAAACAAAGCTGTGTTGGATTAATATGCAACAATTAATTAATATGCAGTCAATATGTCTCAGCCAAATCTGATTGTAAACCAGCAAGTTATATCTCTTAGGAGAGACTAAAACACTAGCTTTTGAATGCAGCTTTCTAGCACCGAGAGATAATGTTTGGCGGTGTTTGTTTCTTTTGTTTTCCCCACCTGCTGTGTATTACGTGGTAGTGGATAACAGTGGAAGCTTACGGCCCACTGCTGCTTCATCTGCCACGGTAACTGGAAGGTGAAACTTCTGACCAGGCTCTTTGAAGTCATTAAATTATGTTTGTGTTAGAAGTGTTGCATTAAAAGTAACACTGTTATCGTAGGGAGATATGATTGTTAATATATTTTTGCAATTGCTGTAAATAAAGCAGTAAATCTGAAAGAAGTAAGCTTCTGAAGAGGTGCTTCATGAGTATCATGAATATTGACGATGCCAAGGTCACCGTTTGGGTTGCAGCTACATTAATTACCGGAAGGTTTTAAAATACAGCAGTCCGTTTGAAGTGAGGTGATTTGCTGAGCACTATTCTCTTTACCCTTTATCCTTTCCTTTCATCGCTTTGGCTATTACCATAGCTCTGGAACAAAACGATCGCTCCCCAGCTGTTTGATTTCTGGCAGAGTGGTTATTAAGGTTTCTTGAACTTTAAATACAGGATTGGCAATTTCTTGCCCTACAGAGACACTACTGCAGCTTGCGCTTCTGAAGAGGACTAGTGATGTCTGAACACCTCTGTTTCTAGGTACCTAGTTTGAAATACCTTAAAGGGAGCACAAAGCTTTTTAAAAAACAGACACCTTAAGATGCTTCAAAAGCCTTTACACGGTGAGTTTTTACTGTGAAGAAAAGCAACAGGAGACTGGAAGGTTTACAGAGCTTGAGTGAGGAGGGGTGTGAAGGCAGATGAAGGGAGCGGTGCCGCTGGCAGCACTGCTCTAGCTACAGAGGAAGTAACTGGGAGCCCGGCGGTGTTCCCAAGAGCCGTGTCTCTTAGGACCTGACATAACCGGGAGGGGTATCCCAGAATGGACGGAAGCCAGCCACAGAATGAGTTAACTTCTTCCTCAGCTCGTTAAAAGGATTGTCCCATCAGGAATAAAGCCTGGATTGACACGTAGCTGTGTGCTGTCACAGAAGTGCCGTGTAAATGGCACTGGGACAGGGGACCTTCATTTCCTCATTTGTTGCTTCAGGTCTACATACAAGAGCTGTTGCTGCCTCTCCTTGCACTCCGCAGGGCGCAGGTCTGTGAAGGACACCTGCGCCTCGGTCCCGGGGTGCTCTTACTGCGTGGTGTGGCTGGAGGCAGGCAGTTCTCTGCCCTGCTGCTGCTTCCTATTTGGCATTTGCCCCATGTCGGCATGGATCAGCCTCAGGGGAGCCAGCTCCAGACGTGGCCCCAGTAACGAGAAATTACCTAACAGCCCTAAGGGCTGAGATACCCTAGTTAATGGAAAAAAGCCTAGGTAATATGCAGAGAAACGTGGCAGCTCTGTGTGGACCAAGTCTGGATCCATTGGCAGAGTCACTTCAGCAGGCTGAGCGGTAAGTGTGCTGCCCATAGGTTCTGGGGTCTCTGCACTGCCGTGCTCGTGCTGCCAGTATGGTGACACAGAGACACTGGGGCTGGCGCTGAAGCAGTGGCTGTCTCCCTGCAGCCAGTCTGGCTCTGGGAGCAGCCACCCGCAGCACCTGACACTTCAAACTGCCTGAACAGCTTTGGTGCCTCTCCATCAAGGACGAGGGGGTTTCCTCACTTCATCGGCTGCTCGTGGATAAACAAGAGGTTGCTGGTGGTTGAAACATTTGCCTAAGAGGAAGAGTTAGGGAAGAGGCTAGCTCTGTGGTCCTCCTCCGACAAGTGCTGCTGCCGGCGGGCCGTGGCGAGGGGAGAGGAGGAGCGGGGCAGCCGGGTGGGCAGGGACCACCTGCGTTCTCAGCAGCAGCTTCCAGATAAATGTGTGTGCACAGTGCTCCCAGATTCTCTCGTAGTACTATTGTTATTTTCCCTGTCCTGTAGAGATCTTTCTTCAACACTTAAATGTGTATTTAAAGTTGTGACTATTTTGGCTACTCTGCTGGATGTGTGCTGCTGTTGCCACCTGAAATGTCTTAGCTTATTTTGGATTAATACGGTGCTAGCTTGTCACCTCACTTCAGCATTCAAAGCTCTGGACTGAGGGGATCAGGAATGTGTATTTTATTTCATAATTCTCATCTTTGGCTCTTCATAGGGAGGACAAAAGCCTTCCATGGAGATGATATGCCTGTCAGACTACGGCAATCATCAGCTCTTTTGGTAAGGAGAAGGAGACCAAATTCACTGCTGAAGAAAATAGGCTTAGTGACACTGCATTTTAGACCCCAGCAATAGATTATCTCATGCAGCAAAAGCGGCTGGGTCTCTCGTGCTGCACCGCGTGGGACAGCCCGGGGGTCCCCGCTGCTGCAGCAGCCCTATACAGAGCTGAGGGTAACTCGCTCCGGGACAGCCGGGCTGCGCGGTGATGAGGCCGGACAGAGGGCAGGGGAGGGGCAGCACAGTGCGGCTTCTGCAGCCAGGCCTCTGTGGGATGCGTGAGCTGCCAGGGCCGCTGCTCCAGCAAAAAGGCTGCAGACGGGCCACAGAGCAGCTCAGGGTCTCTGCTGTCTTCTCCCCAGCTTGTGGCCACTGTATATACTGCACCTCCTACAGTGAGCAAGGAGAAGAAAAGTGTAATCAGAAGGAAATAGGAAGAATAGCTCTGGTTTAATAAGCATTTGAAATATTTCTAGATAGAAAAAACGTTCAGGAAAATGTGAGGATTTATTGCTCCCATTAATTCTTGGTTTGTTTTTTTTTTTTCTTCTGTGGGTGGAATTTGACGTGATTTGTATTAATATATTGAGTATTGTGCTGATAAGAGATATGCTGGTTGGTTAGAGAGCACTCTAAATTACCCTTTACTCACTGCATATTCTTATTTCATACATTTGATATAACTAGGCTTTAACTTGCTTCTTGTTAAACAAAAAATAAATATCCAAAATCAGCTTTCATGGAATGAAATAATTGGCAGCCCCCAGTGTAGGGTTTTTAATAAGCAAATATATAAGAATACCGTAACTTTTTTTAGTTTGATTTTCCATGACATTATATTTATGTGAACGTATTGTCTGTGTCTGCCTTCTTGTCCCTGCCTTTGAAAAACTTTTACATGTGTCAACCCAGTTCATCCAGACTCAAGACAGTGATAGAGCTCTCAGAAAATATTACCCTTTTTTTTAAGTTTCATGAAACCTAGTGGCAAGTTAGCAGAGAGGGACCATGTCTGACTGTTCACTGTGAAAAAGGCCAGAAAAGAAACTTGCTTTTACTAAAAATCAAAAAAGCAGCAAAGTAGACATCTTGGGCACCAAAAGTAGTTAATCAAGGACAGGTTACAAGGTCCCATGAAAGTAGACTGAGTTAGTGCTTGAACAATTTATATATCAGCTGTTTTTGTGTATCAGTAGGAAAAAACCTTTGTTAAGCAGCAATTGTTTGTAAGATTTAATGCAGTACTAAGCTAACGATTGGCAAATGATAAAAATCTAAATGTAAGGGATATTTTGATGCTTTTAGAAATTGTAGGTGTTTTCCAGATTTGTGATAGGATTTATAGGTAGCCCTACAACTGCTGCAGAGCCCATCCTGCACCCTGCTCACTCCATAGGCAGGTAGCTGCAGGGATGTCTCTGAATCTCTGACGTGACCCCGGTGTTCTCTGGATTATCATCACAATCATTTAACAAGAAAATCTTGTTGACAACATCTGATATTTCTGTGAAAACCACAGAGAATCAGCTAGCACAGCTATCCAAAGTATTCGGTCAAATTTGAGAGGTCCAAATTGTTGCGTATCTACTAATGCCTTTTTGCACCATCCCAGTATGCTGATAGTGTATTTTTCAGATTTGTGGTTTATAGGGTCATTTAGTGAGCCTTTTTTGAAGCCCTTGACTATGTCTTCAAAGAATTTGTATTAATGAGAACACAAAATGAAACTGTTTAGTGTTTTTTTTTCTGATGAAAGCTTCCTGAAGTCATTAGTCAAAGGAAATTAATTTAAGAAATAACTATTTTTTTGAAAAGGATCCTGCAGTGAGACAGGCTTGGTTTCTCATTCTAATGGTTGCTCCTGTAGATGCTGTAGTGTCTCAGCAGGGGAGCCTTCTAGCTAGAAAGAAGAGCTCATAAAATGTATCTCTGAGATGTTAACAGGCAAAAATGCCTTTGTTCAGACCATGTTGCAAAACACTGTGTGTAGTTTGGACTGCTTGTTGCAAATAAAGAGACTTTCCACTAGATGGCCTTCCATATCAAACATTGAATATTGCCTGTAAACCCGGAAACAACAGTTGCTTGGCTTTGAATTGCACTTTAAGCTTAGTCTCTAAGGAGATCCAAGCTTTTTGTCCCATGATTCAGGTAGGCCAAACATTTAACTTTCACTAAGCCTTTTCCAGTCCTGAAACCGGGCAGAGTTGCTGCCCTGGACTGAGTGTAAACCATTGCTGAGGCTGGGTGTAATTTAGGTTGGGGCAAGGAAGGGACTGGGGATTAGATTTATGGGCTAGAAACTGCAGTAAAGGGGTGGGAGGCAATGATTTCGAGTCCTGCCTCAGTGCAGTGCACACAGCCCAGGGCAGGGCTGAGGGCTGTGGCTGTCGTCTCCATCCCTGCTGCTGAGAATGGTATCTGAGCTAAGCAGGCTTGGGAACATCTGTACTAGAACAAAAGCAAAAGCCTCCTTTCCCATTGCATGAAATGACCCATGCATTCCAGCCCTTAAACTGCTGCAGAATATGGAACAGGCTCAATACAATTTGAAGTAATGAGTTGTTTGGGAGGGAAAGGGGCAAACACTGGGGCTATAGATACTAACAGTAGATATTGGTAATAAGTGAACAAAAGCTGTCACTAATAAGGTATGTGTAGAGGACGAACACTGAGCAGCAAACTGAGGGATTAAAAAGTTGAGATTTCAGGTAAGCATGACTATCATAGAAAAATTAAATGAAAAAACGTACTTTAAAATGTACTTTAGCGATTAGACAAGAATTCATTGGGAAGGAAGTGCAGCAGGTTATCAGGAGCAGCACTGAATATTGCTGTGGGCCCTGGTGAGTTCTCTTTGTCTCACTCTGCCGGCTTCAAGGACTGGAGTCAGTTTTCCTGGCTGAGAAGCATGGTGCTGCTAAATGGTATTATGATAACATAATGAGAAATCAGAGCGGCAAAGTCTTGACAAGATATCCAGCTCCAGCTAATTAAAATAGAGAAGCCATCCCATAGTGCCAAGGGAAATAGTAAAAGCACAGATGGGGAGATCTGATCTCTTACTGAGGATTAGTGTGGTTAGTGCAGAGGTCTTAAAAGGACAAAGGGATGATGCAGAGAACCTCAAGGCTGGGATCTCAGAAGCCGAGAAGAGATGTGGGCATGTGGATTGCGAATTTGCCAATTAGACAACTTTAGAAGGTCACCCCTGTGTGGATCTGTGAAAGAAAAGGCAGGGTTTAGGGTGTACACAATTTCTTTGTAATTATGGGAGTCTGGGAAAAGGGGGTGCCCATTGAAGGTCACGGTTTGCCTTGATAAGTGAGCCTAGTAACTATGTACATACTGTAGCAGAGCCAGGCCAAGGCCAGACCCACAGAACAAAAACTTATCCAGACTCAAGCCACTCACAGTCCAAGCCAGGCTGGGCGATCCTTTTCCTTGCTATGAGGCAGATGCTGGTTGGAGGCACATCCCAACACACCGTGTGAGTTGAAATTGCCTGCTGCAGCTCCTCTGGGATCCAGCGGCACCAACCTGCCTGCTCTGGCATGGAGGGGAAAAGTGCACTTAGCACACGGAAAGGCCTCAGTGGCTTTTCCATGCTGCTCACAGTAGCCACAATCCCCTTGTGTTTAGTCTCCACTAAAGATCATAGCACAAAAATACAAGTGGATCAGATGGAGGCATCCACTGTGCTCTGTTTGGCTTAAGAGCCCAGAGCACATTGAACTAAACAGTCATCACCTCTTACCCATACATCCTCTTCTCTAGGCTTAATTTGTGTGGGGGATTCAGAAGCATGGTACACAGACTTACTGCATTTGCTGCTGTCTTCACTGGGGCTCCATGGAGCTGCAGGAGGCCCGAGCTGTTCGGCTCCTAAGCCTGGGATTGTACATCAGAGCCATCCCCTGCCTGGAAAAATCCCAAAAGCTCAGGGCAGGCATGGTGTTTCGCCGAGAAGAGGAAAGGGATTGTTGGAGGCACAGAAAGGATGTTCCAGAGCAGATGAAAATGGAGAAAACTTTTTAGATTAAGAGGAGTCCTTAGAAAAATAAATAAGGTGCAATGGGTAGAGGCACAACGTGGGTCTTCCCACTCTTGCAGACAAGATGCTGCCTAACCTCTGGTCAGCTCTTGGTTAGAGATCATCTTGCACCAAACAAAGCAAGCTGCTTGCTCCTAGGCTCCCATATTATCTGAAAACAAATACAATAATTTACTTACTAGTACAAAACTGGGTTTGCTGGGCCTCTTGCTGGAAATTAGTCCTGATTATGCACAAATTACCGGGGAAACTCATCAGAAAGAGAACTGAATGTGTTTACAGCATTCAAAAAACAGATGGGAGAATGTGCAGGGTGAGCAGGAGGAACTGATCCTCCTCCAGTTCATTTACAAATACATTTTAGTAATTCTGTACCCCCGTAGACACCCTGTGAGACTCCAAAGACCTTATCTTGAGTCTGGCAAAGGCAGAGTTAAGTGCCTGCGGGCTGCTCTTACGCAGGCTGAAAAGGCTTGCCTTAGTGGGAGAGAGTCACCAAGCCGAGGTTTATTGGTGGCTGATTACCCCAGAGATGTCTTTCTATTTTGGGAACAGGAAGGGCGGGCCTGGGAATTTGCCAGTAAACAGCTCAGGGGTGTAACCTCAAGGGCCTTTACTTTCCACTGGTGCATTCTTATACGCAGGCTTCTAGCAAAGGGTTGAGGTGAGACACTTGGTGTGAAACTGAACATAGCCCACGCAACGGGTGACTCCTATGTCAGCCCAAGCAACCAGCCGTTGTTCAAGAGCGTTGGGATCATGTGAAAGGCCTGTACTACTGGTGGTGTAGCTTTGGGGCTGTAGGCGCAGAGGAGTTCCCCTTGTACTGACTCTTCGCTTTCTCTTACTGCCAATAGCAGAGGAACAGCCTCAGATGTGTGTTTGCTTTGACTAAAATTGGTCCTTCGTGATGCACACCAAAAAACAGCTCACAGAGGACAATTTAAGGAAGTGGTTCACAAATGCACGGTGTAGAGAACTGAGGATGAAAAATGGCTTTGAAAAGATAGTGAAAATGGGATGCACAGTCTCCAATAGCAGGCAGGAGAGGAAAGGAAGTGGGAAGAGAGTCTCAGAAAGCTCAGAAATTTATGCCAAAGAGATTGGCACAATTCTTGGCAGAAGATGAGCCGACTCAAGCACGAAGCAGCTGAGGCTGTATCCTGAGGGATGGCACACGCAATTCACAGCTGTTGTTCTAGTGCTGTAGCTGGCGCTGGTGTAACAGTGCTGGTTTGAGTGCAGCTTGGGGATTATTTTAAGGCGAGAGAATATTGTGGGAAGCAAAGTGATCGAAAGAGGAAAGGAGTGCTGGGGCAGGCACTGTTGGCATTGCCCTTCATGATGTGACTGCCCAACAGCGGCAGTGGCTCCGGGAGCGGAGCTGCAGGGGAGGCGCTGAATCGCACAGAGGGGTGTGCATCAGGGCAGTCATCAAAGCACTTTAGTAGGATCCGGGACAGATCTGATCCAGGTTAATTCACAGCTCATTAAAATGGTGCACATTCGGATCTGGGTTGCTATTTCATTTATGAATGAATTCATGGTTTCATTATGAATTCATTATTTCCTTCCTGTGTGTCTTCTTCCAGCTTCTATGACGTATAGCAGTTTTTGTGTCTTTGTATTTCTCTCAGTGACTATGCCTTTTGCTGGGCTGGCACTGAAATGTTTTCTTTGGAGTAAGAAACCACTGCTTCATGGCAGGAAAAGCCAGCTCAGTTAAAGCCACCTAGATATTCCCGGGAAGATGTTGAGAGCGGGTTAGAAAAATATTTGTTTTCTTGTTGCCTGCAATAGCTGTAAATATCAACACCTCCCACAGGGTGGACATTTGCCTGTGGATAGCTTAGCTATGGCAGAAGGCAGCTTGGAGCTGCCCGCCATGCTGGTAGGTAGCAATGGTTATGGAAGCATAGTGAGAATGAAAAAGGAATAAGGTATATTGGCACTAAACCAAGTCTTGGGAGATGAATTTTTAATTTCTGGCTCAGGCACTCCTTTTTAGTATGATTTGAGTTAAAGTACTGAAAATGCATCCAGGCCTCCGTTCTTTGTGCTGCTGAGGACAACAGTGAAGGAAGATAGAAGGTGTATCATCTCTCATGCTCCTCATAATATCCTCTAATGAGCTGGAACTTGGAGAAGAAAAAATCAAAGTAAAAATGAAACGGACTGTGTTTAGGGAAGCTCTGAGCTTGCAGACCGTGTTCAGCAATGTTCTCTCTGTGCCTCTGTCTCCACCTGTCGTGAGCTGCAATTCTGCCAGTTTGGCAAGAAGTTGTGGGCATTGCGGGGAAGACGTGCCCTCCACCTTGTGCCTGTGGAGGTCACCAGGAGATGTAGACTTACATGGACTCACATAACCCAAGCACCAACAGTTTTGCACAAACAATCCTATTCTTGCTTTGCAAGTCTGGAGCACTTGTGTCGCAATAAGCCTGCTTCCTCCCGAATGGTGCTTTCCTGCCCTGAAGTTGAATCTCCTGTGTGAGAGAACAGCATATTGTCATGGAAATGAGTGGGAGCCATACAAAGCTGCTGTTGGCAGGACAAGGCAGTGTGAGGCCTCATGTGGAGAAAATCTAATTTTTAAGCACCTGTGCTGGATAAATAACAAAGTAACTGCTGGGAGGGGGCAGCAGAGCTTCTAAATGGCACTGCATATGTGACCCTGCAGTAAATCCCCGGCTTGCCTAAGAAGAGGCTGTGGCTCGTATTCCACACATGCTGGCAGTTAATCTCTCTGCCATATGGTGGCCGCGCCTGGCACCTGCCTCAGCAGCGTGAGATAAGGTCAGTGTCAGCCTGTGGGCCCAGGTATTTCAGAGCATCAGTGTTGCTTCAGAGCCTTTCCCACCTAGGAGCCGCTGCTGTTCCTAGGTGCAATGCTGGGAGCTGGGAAGGGGCATCCTACCGTTAGCAGCGAGGCTCCTTCCTCCCCAGGTTGGTACTGTGCCTCATGCTCACCCAGGCTGTGTACAGATTGCACTTGTTCATTCCCAGTCTGTTGTCAAAAGTCATGAACAGACAAAGAAAACACATGTATTTTCTTTTCACTGCTTTTTTCCTTCCTTTCCTCTGTTTCTACTCCAGTCCTGCTGTGCTTCTTTCCACATTACTTCCTGTCTTCTCTTTGTCCCCTGCTTGTACTGCACAGCAAATGCTTCCCAGTCGTGAGAGAGGAACTGGCCCCACAGCCTGGGCCCTGTGGCCACGGCCACCGTCTCTGTCGGAATCCAGAGCTGAACCTGGCTTTCCTGACCTGCAGCCAGGGTCCTCCTGTCTGCTGCATCTCCTGGCTTGTTATGTGAGATGAAAAGTGCCAGGATAGGGACGCAGCTGGACAACTTTTGCTTTTACCTGACTGTAACAGTCCTCCACAGTCAATGTTGTAGATCATCAGTCACTGTGGTGAGTGAGACAGAGCAGAAACAGAAGTTTTTAGATGCCAACCACAACCAGAATGAAAGGCAGCCTGAAATGGAAGGATGCTATTAAAAGGCTGGTGGATATGTGTCGCTCTGTGCTTCAAGCAGCTTTCTCTCAGGAGAAAGAGCTTGCTGCTTGGCTCAGAGCAGGAACCGGGCCAGGAGTTCAGACATGTATTGCTAGTTCTGCTCACAAGTCCCAGTGATCTTGAACACAATTTTAACCTCATCTGTTGGCTGATAAGTCCTCAGATAAGAGTGAAATAGTATCATTCTTCAGCCAAGGCTTGGATTTATGCAAGTAACTCCTTGCATAAGGAGTTGCGTAAGCTCCTTGCATGGCTATTAGCAGCCATGTTACAGTTTTTGAAATTCTTTTAGAAATATTTGAAAGATGAAGGTACCTCCATAAAATTGAGCTACTTTAGAAGACTGATATTTTTAAAATAAGCCTTATTTAGTAAGCCATTTCTGCCATTTTACAGATGCATTATGAAAAGTAGATAGGAAGGGGAGACCATTACATCCAAGAAATAGTCTAGGATGGCTTCTGTTAGTGTCTTATAAACCTATAAATGACTGCATAGACTAGCAGTTGTTGCCATAAATCCCTGGTGGTATCTGCAGCCTGTCACACGAAAACATGCTAGTAGATGAACCATGCTGATCCCTTCAGCACAGAAGAGGCAGAGTGACAGGGGAGGAAAACCTGTCTTACTTTGCCCTGACAGGCTCAGGAAATGAAAATGGATGAGTTCTCCTAGCTGCAGCTCAGAGCAGTGAGCACCAGGCAGTGTCCGGTGGGAAAGCAGTGCTGTCTGGGACTTAGGGACAGTTCCTTTTCTCAGGCTGTGTTACTTCTCCAACCTTTTGTTATTAATACATTTGTTTTATTTAAATATTTGTGAAAGATTCCAAACTCTTGTTCTTCTGACATCCAGTTTAATCCTAAGTATTGCATCTTCAGGGCAAATCTGCTACAAAATTTATCTTTGCTTTGTGATCAACATTGCCTGATAGTATTTGGAATTAGAAAAAATGGTGCAGGGATCTAATGCTGACTCATCCCAGTCTCTCAATACATTCTCTCTTTTGTTTGTGAGCCTCATAAAAATGTTTTCATACCAGGACTTCTAATTCCTCCTTTCTTCTTTTGTTCCAGGTTTCATTTGACCTTTAAAATCATTGTAACTTGAGCTTGGTTTACACACCCATTTCTTTGCTCCCTTAGTTTTAGTAATTGCTATGTCTGGTTTGTGAACTTTGCACAGTTATAAGAGCAAAGCATATACCATTGTGGTTTTAACAAGCAAGACACTGAACAGCTTTCAGTAATTCTGGAGCCAAGGGGAGACAGATGGCTGAGGGATGGAGATATCTGATAGCGAGGCTAGGATGTAAAGCTGTGCTTCTCAGCCTAGGAGTCCTGACCCTGAAGAGGGTTGCAGAGAAGTTTGTAGTAGTTCTTAAAGGGTTAGAAAAAGAATGCCTTTGAATTGACTTTCTATTAATTAGAAGGACAACAAAAAGAGAAAATTCAATCAGAAAAACAACATAGTTAAAACTGTTCTCATGACTTATTTTTCATTGACAGCAGCTCATTTCCTCCAGGCAGAGGTGAGAATATGAATAGCTGCAGCAAGTAGTTATAGCTGGTTCTCACTGCCCTGCCAGAAGGAGCTGACCTGCTCATGGGCACTGCGGTGTTTATAGCAAGGAGAGCTTCACCAGCAAGTGGGCTGCCTTCCAGACCCAGATGAACACAGATAGGGGCATCTGTGAAGGGAAGGTGAAGAAACTGCAATAGCACATGAATAGTGCTGAGATCAAAGTTCTGTTATTAAACCTGACTGGAAATACCCCATGAAACAGCATTCCAGTGAAAACGCTTATTTGTTGGACTCAAGCGTCTGATCCAAAACACCTCTCTTCAAGGAGCTGGAGCAGGCTCCGAGGCAGCATTCCTGTGCTGCTCTCCCAAGGCACTTGCCAAGCAGATCAGCATCAGCATCTCCAGCTCTGAGGCCCACTCAAAGCACGGCATTATATCAGCTGCTAGGCCGGGAGCTGTTGTCTCTGCAGTGAAGGATACTGGAGCAGACAGCCGTGTCACAGACTCCATCTCGTGCTGAGAGGCACCCAGGGGACCTCGCAGAGGCGAATGTGAACATGCGCCCTAGCCACATAGTTCCTTTGTGTATCACCTCACGCCACAGTCTGCTCGGCTGAAGGGCTTGGGAAATCCTATCGTTACTCTGGCTGGCTTCCCTTTCTTGTACGGTGCTTCCCAGACAAGTTACGGCAGCAGTGTGCTTGTTTACCTTTTGTACACGAATCGGTTAGACCGAACTCTTCTGGAAGTGGGAGGCTTCCCCGGGTGTGTACGGAGTCAAAGTCCATAGCAGCTACTGTAAGACGTGGATAATATTCCTGACCTTTCCTGTTCAATTTGACAACATCTGTTTATAGTTTTAAGAGACTATAATGTCGTACGCTGTCTCTGGTGCTTGGTTTATGATCATGAGCGTAGCTGATGCATGCTTTCTTAGATCTCGCAGACTCAACAGACAAGATAGCTGAGCTTTCAGCAGGATGTTTTGGTCGAAGCAGAAATGAGTAAAGTGATTAACAGCATATGACTCAGTTGGAAAATCAATGCAGACTATAAAATAAGAGCCAGAAGAGGGGTTGGTAATACCATAGGTCTGAATCAGCAAGATATGTAAAAAGTGCACCCACCTAACATAAATTTACCAGAGAGCACTGATCAGATGAAATCAATATGTAGAACATTAAGGCCAGGTTTGCAGGAAATTGCAGGGGAATCGTTCAGGTTGGCACCGCAAAATATTGAACACTGAAGCACAACAGCAAGGCAGCTATTCCTGTTCAATATCCTCAGAAGTAGTCTTCAGAGCTGCCATCTCTTCGGCCAGTAGTCTGAGCTCAGAAACAACTCTTAAGAAAATTAAAGGAAACAATTATGTATTCTGCAGAGCCGCCTGTTCTGGCTGTATATCATTGTATCAAGACACCAATTTTTTACAGTTTTAAATCCAGCAGAACAAAAGTGTCATAGGACTCATATGGAAAGCTGAGGGGAGTGGCTTTGAGAGGAGTTGTCCAGGTCTGATGGGTTTGAACCTATCTTCAGATAATTCGTTATATCCCGGTTTTGTAAACTGCTTGCACTCCTATTTTTCAACAGCACAGTTAAAGCCGAACAGGGTCATGCCTTAGGACTTACTCTGCCATCCTTAGGCTATTGGGGCATGATTAATTGAGCAGAGGATAAGCAAAGCTGTGAGCTTGCATTGCCTCATGGGCTCCATGGTGCTCTTTGCATTCAGGCTGAATGGAAGAGTGGGGAGCTACCTCGCGTTTGCCATCAGGGTCTCTGAGCTCAGAGTTAACCTGCCACCAGCTATTGCAGAATAATTGGCAAGCTCATACCTCTGCTTACACTTCAGATTATTTACCTCCTTATGCTTGGAGGGCAGCAGAAGTGTATTTTTAAAAAGTAGTAAAGAATTATCATTCTTTTGGTAAAAATTTGTGCAAAACATAGCTATACCAGAGCTAAAGCTCCCTGCAGAATACTGCTCTAGTAGGTTATCCTTTAGTACCTGCTCTGTGTGATGACTGTGGAGGACAGAGTAAGGTAGTTCAGCTGAAAGGTGGCCCCACTTTTGCTTTGTGCTTTTCAACAGTGAGGGTGTTGGTGTTTGTTACTCTCCCTGCTATAACTGGGGCTTCTGGCCCATGATACCTAGCTCTTTTACCCAAGACGAAGGGTTAGTTTTACCATAAGAATGTTGTTTTCAGACATCAGGAGAAAAGTACTTAGCCTGAAAAAACATGAACTATTTGTTAACAGAAGAACTGGAAGCCCTTCAGACATTCGTTTTCACCAGGATAATGTATTTGTAAAATTACAGTGCTGTATAACATCATTCTGTGAAATATTTGTCTGCATTAGACAATCTTACAAATGCTGATTGCATCTATGTATAGCAGCCTGTCTTGTGTTGTATTTATTTTTCCGTCAGCCTAAAGTGTGCAGCTGAGATGACAACGAACTCTTCGTTTTTTTCATGTTTATTTGTTTAGTCGGTGGAAAATACAGTTGTGATTTTACACAGAAACAAGAAAATCTGCCTATTAATGTAACATCCTAGGAATGCCTAAAGCTGGGAGCAGCATACATGTACAGAAGTTTGAAATTTTAGTTGAAGGCTATTCACATTGCTTTAAATTTCATTGCTTCCTATCCATTTTGCAATATTAGCGTAAATTATACAGTTTGGGTGCGTGAGTGCTGCTGTCTACTTAATAAGGCATTAACTGTGTTGTATGAAGGTGAAGGGCATGATCCTTAAGCCAAATGTATAGTTGCACCAATGTTATTCACGCACTTTTCAGCAAATGCAGAATTGAGCAAGCAAAAATAGTCACCTTCTGTTTTTCCTGTTTGGGCACCATAGCAACTGAAATGCTGCTCTTAAAATCATCACTGGTTTTCCTCCTACCCCTTTGTTCCTGATGGTGCATCTTGTCAAGCTGTCTTAACATACAACATGGATGCCAGCTATCAGTGTGCTAGCAAAATGAAAGGTTTGCCCCAGGTTTGGTGACTGATGCTGGGTGTCATAAGCTTTCTGCTTCGTTACTTGGCATGCCCTGAGACAGCATGTCCATTGCTCAGCACGTCTTTCTGCGATGGGAGGCTGTGCACTGTCTCCTATGGATAGATCCTTCCTGAACTGCTGTACGCTGCCAAAGGTTCAAACATGCTGGTAGTGGTGGGAAAATAATGAATACAATCATGCGTTGTTAAGCAGGGAGCTGCCTTCCCACTGCTTTTATAGCATCAGCAGTAAAATCCATATTCCTTGAGAGGAGATGGAAAATCATACTTGAAACGATAGTTAAAAATCTGACTGTGCTGGTGAATGTGGAAGGTCCTTGTAGACTTCCAAAAGTCTTATTTGAACTTCAGACATCTTTATTCTTACGCATGTAAATAAGTAATGTAATTTGAAAGCACCTGGGCAGTCGACAGACTTCACTGACTATTTATTTTGACCATTGTATTAGATCTTTGGTTTGTGCACCCATCATTTTTCAAGTATGGACTGTGATCCTTTGGCATTTACTGTCACATAAACTGTTTTAAGATGCCCACGCACCATGGATGCACCAGGTGAGAAGAGTATGTACAGTTGAGGGGTAACAAAGCACCTACCCTGCTGGTCCCATGTCTTTGCTACTTATGCTCTGTGTAAACAGCACAACAACGTGATGTGGTAGCAGCGGTGTGCCTTGCGCAGAGGTAAGCAACTAAGGAAGTGTGTGACAGCAAGGAACTGGGCAATGAAACAGTGCTGCTAATGGTCAAAGAGCACTTTAAACCACAGTGACCTCCTTGCAGGGACACCCCTCTTAGATGACAGTCCTAGTTCCTTCCTCCTTGACCTGCTGCACTCTCCTGGGCACTTGGGAGACTGACATTGTGTGCTGACACAGCAATAGCATCTGCAGAGCAGTGCATGCGTTAGTCATTCCTCAGAGATGCAAAATATGAGGTACGAAAGGGAAGCACTGTTTAATTTCTCTATCCATATGAACATATCGATCCAGGCAGCCTGGTGGCTGCTCCTGCATAGTTCCTCTGACATGGAAGAAGCAGGGAGGAGGAGGAGGAACATTTCTATCAACCTTGAAGCCCGGTACCCTTTTGCCTCTCCCTTTCCAATCAAATTCCTTTGGTACTGACAGGACTTTGGCAGCCCAGAAAAGTAAAATCTCCCTCCTTGTTCTTTTAGCTGCTTTGAAAAGATAACTTGCGATCATCATCTGTGATTGCTTCCTGACAATATGCAGCCCCTCTTCATTCACCTCTGGCATTCTGGACAGTTAATATTAGAGTGGGGTAGGCCATACTGTTGTTTAAAACAGATGCTACATCTCCTTCTCCTCAAATGCATGCCAGTAGCCCTAGTGAATAACTTGTAGTAGCTTGGAATGAGCACTTAGTCTTTTCCAGCTCTCTCATCCTGCAGCCAACAGCTATTCTTCACCCTTCTGTATGTCCTTCTCAGATCTGCCTCACTGCCTGCATGCTGCCAGTCTCCTCGGGATGAGATACAGCCAGGCCTCCCTATGCTGTGGCATCAAATGGATGAAGCAAGTTGATGACACCATATATCCACAGCCTGATCCCTCTGTGTGGTGGGAGATACCCTTTTACCTTGTGTGTGTAGAGCACAGGGGAATCTAGTCCCTGCCCTCAATCCTGCCTCAGCATAGATCTGTAAGCATACCATCTCTTCAGGTAGTGCATTTAGGGACAGATTCCCTAGTCTCCTGAAAGTGGGACCTCGTAATATGATATTAAAAAGGGAGAGCTCTAAGGTGCCATTGTCTGATCTAAGCACAGGTTCGTCTGGCCCTCACAAAAAAGTAAGAGGCAAGACAAACAACCATTTTAACAAATGCCAGTCTTACTTTTTTTCAAGAGTAGTTCCTTGGCCCAAACAACAGCTTGGTCTTTTATAGACAAACACAGAAGCTTTTTTTATGACTGCTCAATAACCACGAGAGTCTTTTCTCTGCAGAGACATACAATACAGACACATAAATATCTTCCTTTCGGTCTTCTTCACAGCAGTCTCAGATCTGTCACCCACTTTGTGTCATGCAAGGTGATGTACAATACATCAATACAGTCTTTCTGATTAAGACTGAAGCACTATTAGCCAGTGTTGAGCCTGTGAACAAATATCATTTTCATTCTGGTCAGACCACACCTGGAAGAGCATGAGGAGTTCCTTTTCTGCCATGCAGATGCTACACACTCTGTCATTGTACCGCCAGGTCTGATGCTGAGATATGGATAGTAAGAGCAGAACAGTGCTGTGCCTGCCAGCAAACTGAGAACTGGTCTCCAAATGGACCTTGGAAATGTCCAGTCTGCTCTAGGGTATGCTGCACGTTACTCAGCCCAGACAATTTAGATCAACTGCGAGTCTGTGATAACTGAGAATTCAGTGTTTGTGTATCATGCATTCAAAAAGGCAGGGAAAGGCTTATCATCTCTAAATAAGTGATTTAATTCACTGGAGCGAAAATGTTTATCATCTATAAATAAGATCATTCATTTCACTGGAGCCATTGTGATACAATTTTACAACAGGATTCAGAGCCATTTTTATTGATCACTTCAAATCAATTTTGTGTTGTTACATAAAAATGATGCAAAAATCTAGTCACATTTATGACTCTCGTACATCAGTACACTTGGAATGTTGCTCTTTATCACCTCACATCTGTTTAATCAAGCTAATATTCCATCTGCCTCTTTGGTGCGATAATGTAGTGAGAACAAACTCAAATTACTAATAATGATCAACCCATTCATCTCCTGATCAAAGAGCCAGCTGTGGGATTTAGATTTTTTTAAAGCATACAAAGATTCATTCTCTTTTCTAAACATTAGATTTTGCAGAAAGAAGAGAAAATCTCCGCTACATGCAAACACATTTTTTGGCACCACAGAATTTGCTTACAGGTTTCAACATTCTGCTCTTCAGAGCTGGTAGAATTGGCTACAGAAGTTACTTTGTCTGCACAGGTTTACTGCATCCTCTGCTTCATCTGCCTTTCTAAGGATTCGGAGTAGAAGACCTTGATTTCTTCAAATCATGCAGTCAGCCCAAAATTCTAAAGAAATGAACTTCTCTGTCTGTGCTTTTGTAGAGAGACTGAATACACCTGCATACCTCCACAGGGAGAACGTGTCCAACAGTTCCTCACCTTTGGATGAAGCTTTCTTTTACTATTTGCGGGAATGGACTGTCAGCCCATCTTACACAAACATGAAGGTGTTTTTAGTCCCTCCACTTGTTTGCTTCGTGGCAGGTGTCCTCGTCATTCCTTCCATCTTGTTTGTGATTTTCTCTAGGTTTAGCATCCGTCAGGAAACAAGGTACATGCTGCTGGGAAATGCTTTGCTTTGTGACCTGATATACATTTTGTTCTACACCCTGTCTGCTGTTTTTAATGCAGCAAATCTAAAGCTCCCAAAAGAAGCTTGTGTCCTCCTGTTATTTTTGCTGGCACTGGCTTACTGTGGAGGATTGTTCACAGCTGCTGCAATGGTCTTGGACACATACATAGCTGTTTCGTTTCCTCTGCGCTACATTGCTATTTTGCCTGCTTCACGAACAAAAAAAGTGATCGTATTACTGTGGATCTGTTCTGGGGCTTTCCCTGCAACTTTCTTCTTGTTGCTGTGGAACACTCAAGACTTTATGCCCTGTGTCCTGGAAATGTGCTCCATTCCAGTGATACTGGTATTAACACTGAATGGGACTGATGCTACAAAACTCTGTTACTGGCTTGCTGCTTCTGTTATCTTTCTCTGTCTGTTTTTGATGATCTGTTGCTATGCTATTCTGTATTTTAAAACAAGAAAATCAGGGATATGGAAGAGTATCTCCTCTAGAGCCAGTGTGACATTCTTAATGCATCACACTGTGTTATTCTTTTACTTCTCTCCACTCTTGGCACTTATTGTAGAATCACTCTTGTACATTAATTCTGTCATCGGACTGCAGACAGGAATCTGGGTCTCCCTGGCAATCTGCAATCTTCTGATGATTCTGCCTAAAGTTTTGTTCCCTTTTCTGTATGGGCTCCGGTACAGAGAGATCTCAGCCTCTCTCAAATCCATGGTCAGAAGGAAGCGTCTTTGCATGGTGTCACCTAGTCCATCACCATCCTGAGGCAACCAGAGCACAGCAGCAGTGGAGGAGTTGTCCTTACCTTGTCAGCATGCAGTCTTGGCACAAACCACTCAGCTTCTTTTCCAAGTTTGAGAAAGTGAGGGTTGGTCAGTTTGTTTCCTTGGTGCCAGAAGGTCACAGCTCTTTCATCACATCACAGTTTGGGATCATGGCGAACACTGATCTAAGCAAAGTTCTGAGCCTTCTTCTGATGTGGGAGGGCAGCATCATTTGGAGGAGATACTGAATCAGGGCCATTTCTACTCATCCATGTTAGATGCCCCTCTGGAAATCAGAAAATGAAAAACAAATGATGCTAAGCAAAGGAGGTAACCACAGGTCTCTTGGTCAGCATTGCCTACAGCAGAGAGGGTCCTTAGCTGAAGGTGCTGTTGCTGTGGGTGGAGTGACTCCTTCTTTCACTGACGGTGCAGTCTGGCAAGGCCAGCAGCCAGTGCCCTGTTCTGAAAATCACCTTGTGGAACTTGCCTCTGAAGCTGCACCCAGCGAAACGCTGCTCCTCATCTCGTGTGCAGTGTGCTGCCGTATCACCGGCCGTACACATTCTGTCTGACCAGCTGCAAAACACTGACTTTTTATAAAATCTCAGTCTGATGGGAAATCATCTTTGATTAGTGTCTGTCAGGGAGCCCAGCGCGTGATGCTGTCGGTGTAGCAGTGGGCTGCTTCACAAGCGAAAAGGAGCCAGGAGGTGCAGGTGGCAGCCAGGCAGTGCCCTTTCTGGCAGGACACACTCCCTCGGTGCCTGAGACTGGTGAGCAGAGCAGGGTGACTGCAGGGGGCTGTGGCCCTATTCCCCCGCGGGGCTGTCGCAATGCAGCGGGCTGAGTCTGGCAGCTGGAGCAGTGGGGCAGGACCAGCAAGGTGCGAAGCCGGTGCAGGCATACCCGCGGTGTGGCTGGCACGAGAGCCAGGGCTTAAACGCTGCTGCCGAGCCCCAGGGGGGCTTCTGCCAAGCCCTGCTGCTCCTCCCCAGCAGCCTGAGCCTGGGGCAGAGCTGCACCGTGGCAGAGCTGGCCCCAAGCAGCCGCCGCCAACCCCCTCGGGAGGTCAGGAGGGGAGGTTGCAGAGCCTGTGGTGTGCTCAGGGGTGAGAAAGGTGGTATCTTGTAAGAGCTTCTTTGTCTTTCAGATTTTTCTGATCAGCTACCTACCTATAAAATATACATGAGAGGTTGTTCTGTGCTTTAAAGAAACCACATTTTAATTGAATATAAATGGCAGCATGGGAGATTTGAGCTGCAGTGCTATACCTCAGACTTGAGAAAATACCTTTTGTACTTCTGAAGATAGTATTTTTAGAATTTTGGGGGTTTTATATAAAAGTATAGAATTGGGGGCTTTTTTAAAAAAAGAAAATTTAGAAAATGACCATTGATTTCACTTGGTGCGGTGTTGCTTGCGTGCAGATTCTTTCCATGTTCTGTTTGCTTAAAGCAATAAACAGAAGGTGCTGTGTGTGTTTTTATGGCTATTTCACACTCATCTGAAGAATTCCACTAAGTGTGAACCAGGAGGAGATGAGTGTCTGGTTGTATGATATAGTTTTCAGCAATGAAGCTAGTTTTAGAGGTTCCTGCTTGGCTCTCTCTCCTCATTCCCAGACTGCTTTTGCTCTCCACAGCCTGCAGTTTTTTGCTCTCTACAGTTTGCTGATACGGCTGTTTGTGGGGCTGCAGGTTAAAAATAGCTATCCAAAGAGAAGTAGTATTGTTTTCCTTTTAACCCAGATTATCCCAGTGATCAGTTTTATAGCAGGTTCTGCAAACACCAGTGTCAGCACAACCAAGGGGAGTGACAAATCACATTTCAAAGGTGGGGATGAGCCACTGTGGGGACATCTTAGAAACTTTGCCTTTAAAGGGAAACTTATTATGTAAAAGCACTGCTAAGCTAAAATTGTCTGAAGTGAATAAATCATATTATTGAATATTTGCTTTAACTATGGTTCTATGCTTCCCTATTTTGACCAAAATGAACATAAAATTCCTGAGTAACTGCTTTCTCTTCCAGAACATACATATCTTCTCAATCTTATTCAATAAAAAAAATTAGGACCTAAGAAATGCTTTTTATTGGTTACTTTTTTTCCCAGGGTGAACATATCATAGAAATTTGTCACACCAACTACATCTGTATAAAGGCTTTGTTTTAGAAGTAGATGGTCTTCCGTAACACTAGTAAGGATGGGGCAAATATCTGTAGAGTAGATCAGATGTCTTCTGCTGAATTCTCTTAACAAGCAGACTGACCAAGAATGGTGGCCGTACTGGTAACTTCCAAGGCCTCCTGTGTCCCGGGCCAAGGCTTTATGCCTCTGCCCATTGGCAAAGAGGCTGATAACTCACAGGATGTTTTGTCAATGGAGGATTCTTTCAAGCCTTATTACCTGAAGTTTACCTATTTTGTAAATTTGTGCTAAGTAGTAAAGATAATTATGCAACTGCCGTAAAGTAGGGCAGTTTTTTATATGGCCATAGATGAGTTTGAATAGCTACAGTTTAATACTCTGATTTTCCTGCTAACTGCTATCAATTATCCTGTTAATATCCAGGACAGACTCAGGTAAGATTATATTGTCAGTTCTGTAACTCTTTCTTACATACACACACATGCTCTGGATATACTTAGAGACAACTAGAAGTTTGGTGAAATAAAGAAGGACACTGAAAGAAGGAGAAAGTGAATTGGTGATGCTGGCAAATCTGTGTGGGTCTGTAATGTCTGCTGTGATATCATATGGACCATGCTAAACAAAACATTGGTTTGTGGAAATGACCTTCTAAGAAAGATGAATAAAATCACTTTCTCCATGTTCTTGAAATTGTTCCCTAAAATGAGTATTTACATAAAGAGTGTATTATTTTTAATTTGGAAATCAGTTAAGTCGAACTGAATTCTAAAAACAGCATCCACATGGATGATACTTTATTAATCCACTTAAAGGTGGATTAGTATTAGGTGAGGAACGGCTGCAAGAGCTGGGCCTGTTTAGCCTGGGAAGGAGAAGACGTGGGGGGATCTGATCAATGTGTGCAAGTACCCGAAGGGAGGGTGTCCAGGGGACAGGGACAAACTCTTTTCAGTTGCCCCGTGTGACAGGACAAGAGGCAATGGGCAGAAATTGAAGCACAGGCAGTTCTGCCTGACCGTGAGGGGGAATTTCTTCCCTGTGAGAGTGATGGAGCCCTGGCACAGGTTGCCCAGGGAGGTGGTGGAGTCTCCTTCTCTGGAGATCTTCAAGGCCTGCCTGGATGCAACCCTGTCTAACACGCTCTAGGTGACCCTGCTGAGCAGAGGGGTTGGACTAGATGATCTTCAGAGGTCCCTTCCAACCTTACTGATTCTATGATTCTATGATATTTCCTTAAGTGACTGTGTGGACAAGTCCTTAACATGGAATATTACTGTGCTCTTTGGTGCAAAAGCAGTATAGTACAGCATGTGTAGGAAAAACATGCCATACACCTGATTCCAAATTTATCCATATAGGACCAAAGGAGTCACCTGGGCAACATCACAAGCGCTAGGTTCATGTTTTTATTTTCATAAATGGTTTGAGTTTTATCCTAAAAATATTTAGGCTTCTTTATTTGCCAGAACCTCGGAGTTGTAGTGATGAGGAACCATTTTCTAAGGGTGTCTCCAGATAAGCTCTGGAAATTCAGACTGAGACTGTTTACCACAGCCCAGCTGTCGACCTCACAGAGGTCGCCTGAGTGAACTTCTTGGATGTCGCAGTGCCTGCCCAGCATCCTAGCGTAAATTGAAATGGTTGACATTAACATGTGATGTGTCAGCTGGGGGCAGGAATCCTGTAACAGATTGATACAGCATGAATCATTAAAGGTATCTTTATTTCTAGCCTAAATATAACTGTGGTCAGTTTTTCCCTCTTCTTTTCTTGTGCCAACATTGTTACTTAGCTTAACACTGCTCCCTTCCCTCCCTCAGCTGGATTTACAGTGCAGCTGACTGCTGGGTGTGATCTGCAGGCGGCCGGGAGTCAGACCTGCGTTCCTAGCAGCTGGGCCTGTGCCATGCAGCGCTTGGAAAAGAAAGAAATCTGTAGTTAGAGCTGTGCCTCAAATTAGATTAGTTTCAGTGTCATGGGATGTGAAGAATCTCCTGGCAAGTAAACAAGCATACAGATTTGGATTTTGATTTCAGTACATTTGCGACAATTTGAGTAATTATTCAGCAAAACTAATTAACCTCCTGCAGTTCTAGTAATTAATAACAAATTTCTACTCCTGCTCCATCAGCTTTCTTTGTTATTTTCTAAAGGAAGCTTAATGTAATTGTAGGTCAGAAGGAAGCTTGTGTTTGCCTGGTTGCGCTCGAGGGAGCCCAGAGAAGCACGGCCCTGGGCTACAGGAGCAGGAGCACCACCAGGACGGGGCACCAGAGCCCGAGAAGGGCCGCGGAGCTGCCGCACGGGGTACTCTGCTCTTTGCTCCCAATGCTCGGGTCACTATTTTGGTACTCTGAGACACTGCGTGTCCTTTAGGCCGAACCTGTGATTGTGGCCATTCTCTGTGGGAGGTGGGGATGTATAGCAAGCAAGGAACCCTTACTAGGAAAAGAAAATTGCAGGTTTCCTTGAAAGTTGGTTTCTGCTGTCTGCAGTCTCCAGCCTCACCTCGCTGCTGGTAACGGACGGCACAGTGCTGCCAGTCCTTGCAATTTTATCACAACTCTTGTGATTTTTTGCGTCTTCATAAAATTACTGATACTGAATGTTTGTCTTTTTCAGCATATTTCTAGTCCTTAGGATTGCAACATGAATCTGAAAGGTGCAAAGAGCAAGGAGGCAAATGAGAACAACTCTTCATAAACTGCTATTAAAAAGTCAGTATTTCTGAGGGAACTCTGTGTTTCGGAGAGGGAAAGAAGCTAAGCTGTGGTTCTGTGCTCTCATGTTTGTCGGTGAGGGCTGGCCAGTCCTTGCCCAAGGCCTGCAGGTGTGTCTAGGGAAGCAGCACAGATGAGACAGCTCCACAGAGAGGCCTTTTGCCTGCAAACCTCACTGCAGCCATCTGCCTTCACAGGTACCTGAAGGCACGTTTTTAAACGGTCGTGCTGTTGTCCACTTCCCTTGCAGTACTTTTTTTTTTGTTAAGATGTAGGAAGCTTCCCTTAAGATGTTTGGCATATTAGGAAGTGCAGATAATGTAGAATCTTCACTGTAACTACAGTTTGTATTGCATTATAAGCTATAGCTTTTCCTTGCTGAACAAAACTTTGTGCGTTTCTAAACTAGAAAATTCATTCACTTCTGCCCTACTGACAAGGACCTGTGCTTCTCAGTGTCATGTGCAGCTATAGACAGACTGCTGTAAAGGCCTGAATTGTCAGAGTAGTAACAAGCCTCCCATTCACTGCTTCAGAGAGGGCAGGATGGATCCCTCAAACTGAGTCATGGCTGGAAGAGACCATCCATCAAACTGCAGCAAGAAGAGCTCCAGGACCTCACATCAAAGCATCGTTCCAGTGTGTTCACCAAAATTTTAGTGCAGCAATAAAAATATGGGAAGGAATAAAAGAATGTCTGGCTTTATTCTTTAATATACAAGTCAGTTTTCCCAGCAATACTAAGAAGTCCTGGGAAAGGGAGTAGATTTGGCCCATCCTTTTCAGAGAGCAGTTCATAAATGCTAAGTAGGGTTCTGGGCCAAGTACTGAAATCAGTAAGTGCATCTAAGCAAGGACTATATGAACTCAAGGGCTTTCTGCCCTAGCAACCTCCGTCATTGCTCTGGGCTGGAATGATCTCAACTGCAGGGGGAGGCTGCACTTGTTGTCTCTGCTAAACAGAGTTAAGAATTAATGTGTATTTGGAAGTTTATTTGGAGATTTTTTTCCCACTCAGCGGACTGACTTTTCTCAGGCGAAAAAATACTGTTTTTGCTACTGAAATGGCATGAAAGAAGTCTGCAACTAACTCCTAACCTGAGAGCTACTGCTTTTTGTAATAATTCCCGGTAGGAAGAACTGGTCAACTCTGGCAGCTGCTATCACTGGTTTAAGCAACAAGTGAAGACAAGGAAGTGCAGCTCCTTGAGGGGGAAGGGAGACCCCCCTCTTCATCTGCCTTCTCCTTCCCAGCAGACCAGCTGTGCTGCTAACTGAGCCAAAGCTGGTCACTGTTTGCCATTGCTGCCCTCTGAAAACTGAGCAGGATGGGACAATCTGGGCACCGTGGGAGAACTGCTGTACCCTGGAAAGGACAGGAGCAACAGAGGAGAAGGAGAACTGAGTGAAAAGGAGAAAGAAAAAGGAGGGACTGCAGGATGGATTAGAATAAGAAAGTGTGGGGATGGGCTTGAATGACAGCATTTCAAGGGATGGGTTAAACTGTTTGAGAAAGAGACATGGTTTCTAGCAGACTTTCTGAGGGAAGGACGTGGTGGGGACTTCTTTAAGGGCATGCACCTGCTGCAGGCCTGCTTGTGCCTGCTGCGGCCCTGCCATGCTGCTGAGCACTCTGCAATTAGTGTGCTGAACTTAAAGAACCCAGGACTTTTTCCCAGACTAACGTGAGAGAAATATTATTTTTAATACTATATAAGGCAAAAGGAGACATTAAAAAAAGGGATAGAGGCTGAGTAGGATACAGTGCTCTCTGCTTGGATAGATCTGTTTGCAATGTGTTTTCTATCTTTGATTTAATGGTGAGTTGGCTCTTTCCAGCAACTAGTCGGGGGGGAGGGAGCAGAGTTTGTTCCCAGCCTTTGGCCCAGAGTATCCGGAGGCATCCCAGGCGTGACCTCTTCAGTGTTTATTTTTCTTTCTGTACAACTGACCCAGATGCTGGGACTGGAGACTCAGGCCCTGCTGGCGTCTTGTACCTTTGCTTCTTCTGGCACAGCATGTGCCTGTCCCAGGAATCAGACCTGTGTACAATACCTAGAACTGTTTTTCTTTTGAGCAGATTGTTCTGTCCGTCTGTGTTCCAGGAAATCAAAACCCGTGAGAAAAAGCCTGGGACAGCACTGCCCTCCAGTGGGGAAGGAAGCAGAGATTCGAGCAACCCAGAGGCCTCGTACTCCAGTTATATTCTTGAGCAAAGGAAAAGAGACAGCGATAGGGAAAAGAAGAAGGCTTTTCAGCCAGAACAGCAAATCAACCCAGAATACAACCAAAGGGAAAATAGATTTTGTTCTCCTTTATTAGCAAACAGCTAGAATCACTGTCCAGTGGAATGAGATTAGCATCTGTCCACATCTGCAGCCAGTTCAGTCTCTCTCTTGGGAATGATGACAAGGTTTGCAAACTGGGATGGGCTTTCTGGTCACACAGAGCTGAAGAACTAACAACTGTTTTAAAACAAACAAACACAACGGTTTTAACTTTAACTAATGCACCAACCATTGGAAATAAAAGCGCAGCTTTGGAGGAAACGATGTTACACTTCACCATAGTTAAATCTTTTTCCTTCCAAAAAAGCATCTCTCTTTTTCACTAGTAGGTGCTGCAAATCCAACAAATCACAATAAATAGGCGAGCAAACTTCAGGGCCAGGCTGGGCCAGGTCAAGCATATTGCAAGGCAGAACTAGTTGGGAAGTGAATTTCACACAACGCATTTCTTTATCTGATTGGAGGTGTTGCACTGGCAAGAGTAAGCTACAGCTGGTCCATTTGTTTTTCTGTAGAGGGAAGGGATTAAGATAATTTAAGGATATACTGTACAGAGGGAATGCAAGGGCTGAGCATATATACAGATACTCTGCAGAGGACCCTCGAGACAGTATTTCCATTGCTACCTGCCTGTAGAAAACGTCATCGTTGCAGTCCGTGCCACAGGGGCACTGAGGTATTATATTTCGTCGCTGTTTTTCTCTAGTCAGACAGAAACTGCCCCAGGCACAATCCTGCGGATGTGTGTGTACGACTTCCTGAGGGTAACACTCCCATGGTGAGACACCCCCCGAGGCAGGACGCACTCTTCTGTCAGCTTCTGAGTTTCAGGGTCCCAGCACAGCACTGTTGCAATAACTTCATTCTTTTCGTCTCGGCCCCCAGTGATAAACAGCTTGTTGTTGCATGGGGAGATCCCACAGCTGGCTCTCTCGTGGGTGAACTGAGTCACGAGGCACCAGGTATCTTCATGGGGACTGTAAGAGTAGAGTGCTTTCATTGCCCCACCTGCAGACAAAACAAATATCAGTTTGCACTGGCCGTTCCTGTAAGAGATTTTAACTAGACAAGTCATTCCAAGGAGGTTCCATTCCTGACATTTTTAAGAACGATTTGTGCCCTAAAGCTGAGAGAAAACAAGGTCACAGGACACTTTATTGTTTTGAAAGTCAGATCCACAGAAAGCCACTTACTGTTTGTAAGGCTGGGAAGTTTAAGGCCAGAACAAACTGCTGTGATCATGCAGCGTGACTGCAGTGCACCCAGCAATGAACCTGTCTCCTACCTGCCAGTTAAGCTAAGGACACAACTTCATAAAAACATAATCTTGTTTAGAAGACCTCAGATCATGAAAAAGTAGATTTGGAAAGCTGTCACTATTAAAAGTGAGTGATTTCTACACTGACTCCTCTAACTTCATTGTCTACCTCCCCGTTAAACCTTCCTCTGCCTGGATTTGGCAGTTAAGTCTCCTTCCTCACTTAGGAGTTCATCAAACTGACATCTTAATCTTCTTAGGGTGACCGAAGCAGACAGTGATCTTCAATTTCTCCATGTTTCCCAAATCCACAGCCACTTTAAAAACTCTTTTTGTGCACCCTTCCTTTTTTTTTTTTTTTTTTTTTTTTTTGGGGGGGGGGGGGGGGGGGATGGTCAATACCTTGGTACCCTGGAAAGGCTCTGGAAATATATTTTCTCCTTAGAGTACCAATAGCTAAATGGTTCCTATTCTGAAATTTGGAGGGACTGAGTGTATCTTCTGCAGCAGCTGTATAGAATAGGGCCAGGGAAATGTAAAAGCCATAGTCTTACTGAAGAGTTGCAATGTCTGGGATTCTACCTCTTGGCAAAGTGAGTATTTATTTATTTGAGTTATAATAAATGTAGTTTTTGACTAGTCCAGAACTTGATGGATGATTAAGCCACTAGGAGTGATTTAAACAAACAAATGAACTAGAGCAGGCAAAAAACACCCATGTTGCTAGCTACAATGATTCAGCTGGCAGTTGGTAATCCATCAGTCTGGGTAATTTGATTGCTTTGGATGAACTGACCACACGGTCTTGCATGGGGCTGATTTCCATCCAAAACGAACTAATTTGTTTCTCAAGTAGGGAAACCATAGGTTTACCTGTGGATATTCCTGTCTGAAAGATGCTGAATGAATGTACCTGGAGTATCATGTCAAGTCTTATCTGAGAGTTGTGTCAGCTAACCCGTAAGTCATGCCTTCTCTTTCGATCTCTCATTCTGTACAAAGAGGCTGAAGTCAGTCCCTGTGCTGAGTACCAGCACAAGGTATACATATCCACACATAAGGTACCTGCATATGCACACCCACTCCCCGCTGCCACACTATACCTCTCACTGCAGAATGCCATTTACTGCTTGGTGATATCCTGGCTGTATGCCAGCGCTCAGCACCCTGTTGATTATTCTGCAAGTGAGAAACTTTCTGCACCTAGGCTGGGAGAGGGAGCTTCTCTGTGCTCCTGTTTTTGAAATAAATGTCCCTTTTTCCACCCTTTTCTTTCTCCCAGCACCATCTGGAGGTGTGCTTGCAGGCTCCCTCCTCCTTCCCCAGCTCGGCTGACCAATGTTAGCCTCCTGTTCTTGCATCTTTCGCTCCTGTTCTGACAATTGACTGAATGAACCCCAAGCACAAATAGTGAAGAGGTTTGGGTCTGTGGGTATCTCTGGCTCTGCTCCCATGAACTGCTCCTGTTGCTTATATCCCTACATAAACCCTGTATGCAGTGTGCTGCCTAATGCCCCTGGAGAGGACAGGGGATGCGAGGTAGCCCTGAGCTCATGCCCTTGCTCTGTTTACTGGATGGCTCTCAGCTGTCTCTGGGTCTTGGAAGACACCTGCTATGCTAACAGGGGCTTAGATCTCGACTTGGTGACTCTCCACTGGTTTGTGAATGTGCTGGATTCCCTCGCTAGGCTTGGTGGGACAAGCCATCTAACCATTTGATTATACTCCATGAGCTGTAGGTAAAACCAAACACACAGACGCAAACCCTGCTATGGCTAGGCGAGAAGGAGCATTAATGCTTCACCTACCCACAACATAAATGTGGTCACGGAAACTTGCAGCATTGATGCATTTGGCCTCCACCGGCATGGCAGCTTTCAGGCTCCACGTGTTGGTAGCAGGGTCGTAACACTGTGTCTTGTCCGTTGCCAGCTTCCCATTGGGTCCTCCCCCAATCACGTAGAGTTTCTTCTTGTAACTCGCTGCTGCAAAGGAGCTTACGTTGACCATGAGAGGAGCAGCCTGTGCAACCATAAAAAATCACTAGTAACCACCAAGAGGTTGTTTTGATTTCAGGTAGTCTACATTTATGCCTATGGGGTAGAAGCCTGCTGAATTTTAAGTCAGAAGTCCCTGTTAAGATGGATCAGTAGGTCCACGAGATGAGATATGTAGGGGTTAGGGAGAGGTATGTTTCAGCTCTTTTCTTAAGACTGTGAATCCCTTAACAAAAGTACACTGTGTTCAAGTGCTGTCATTACAATTACACTGTCAACAATTCAAGAGCTAGGAAATGCCAGAAATGCCCCAAATCTCCATTTTTCACTTATGTACAGGGAAAAAAAATGAGAAACTTGTTCCTGTTGATCTTTCATCTGCAGCTATGACTGTTAGATTCCTCTGCAGATTCCTCTGTGTTCCTTAGTATCAAAAGCTAGGGTCTGAATCTGCCATTATGTTCCCTGACTGGTTATTCCTGTTAATTTTAAGGATTATTGGCTGTGTAATACTCTCACCATTTGAAGCATAGTTAGTAGAACTGTCTTTTTTTTCCAACCTGTTTACCTTGAAACCTGCACTTTCTACCTAGATATGTAACTCATAGCATATATAATTCACAGGTTGATATATACCTTATATATTAGAGTAGCAGTTTCAGCCTATGCTGTGGTTCACAGTAAAAGCTGTGTTTTTACTCAGTGATTTATGGACTGCTAACTAGAGGTCTTTAAAAGCTAACTGAGAAACTCAGGCATTAGACTTCTCGCATAATTTGGCAGGAGATCTTGGGCTTTTTACTTTCTGCAGGATCCAGATCTCGAGAGAAAAAAAAATACTTAGAGTGTTTGCAAATCAGAAATACTTTAAAAGCACTGTACTATATCTTGTCACATGAAATGTCATGAATTAATGCTCTAACATTTTCTGACAAGTAAAATGTTATGTGATACAGTATTTTACCTCTGACCAGCAGTTATGAAAGGGATCGTATGCTTCCATGCTGTTGATTCTCTGCAGGCCATCAAAACCTCCAATGACATATACTTTGCCACCCAGCACAGCCATTTTGTGCCTCCATCGCCCGATATTTAGATATTCAATTTGTATCCATTTGTTGATGGAGGCGTTGTACTTCCAGACATCATTCTGTGTTTCTTTGCCACCTGTAATGTGCATGACACATGTAAATATGACAGCATAGCTTGTATGTGCTCCAATATGTTTAAATTTTAATGTTTCCCTCAGAACAGAAGAGAAATAATTTGTCTGTGCTATTAACTTCTTAATTACGTACCCCAGTGGGCCGGCCCTGTTACAGAAGAAGGAAAACTCTGCCTTTATTGACTTCCTAGTGTTCTGTGTTGGAAAGAGAAGGAAACTCTGGACAATTTTTACAGGCCAAATCTTCAAGAAACCTAAGTCACTGTTCCACACTTTACCAGACCACAGCTTTTTCGTTGGCATTTGCATTTTAATTCTCAGTAAGCAGCCAACCACACACAGCACGGTGGTGTGCAGGAGATTTTTGGGTAGCAGTGGGGCATTGCGGAAGGCTGGGAACTGACCAATAAACAAGGGCAATTTAAGTAAGATAGTAAAGGATGCTGCAGTGCTTAGTGCCAAAATGCCTGGAGAAAGATCTGTATAGGGGAGATCCTGTTAAAAACAGGTAAGCCAGTTCACACAGGGTAGATCCAGTCAGCTAGCTGAGTGAATTACACAGCAAAAAATAGAAGATAGATCTCTGAACTATTAATTATAGACCTGCACTGATATGTTAGAAATTTTACTATTTAACTTTGCCACCATATGGCTGGAATCTCATTTTTATATCTCTATACTCTCCTTCTCTGCTGACTTGGAATTGCTTTATATTAATATGTGCATTTTGAAGATCAGATTGGATCCTGTGAGTTCATTCTAGACCTGATTTGCAAATGAATCTTTCCTCGCTCAGAAGTGGAGAGCAGTGTTTTAACCAATACTTTACTTGCATGTAATTTCTGGTGTAACTGGAATACGCACTGAACTAGTTAAGCATGAAACCCAATGCACGGACTGAGTAGCTTGCTCTAGCATCTGTGATCTGATTAAACAATCACTTCAGAGGTGAATGTACTGAAAAGAGAATTCATATTCCCTTGAAGAAGTGCCTGCCGTCATTGGTATTCTGTACTGCAGCCAGATCGCTGCAGACTGATGGCGCTCATCTCTGGGCCAAATAGCGCATTGAATGGAAGATAATTAGCATGCTAGAAAGAGTCGTTTGTAATGCTTTTGTCTAAGTATTTTTCACATGTATGTGTTGAATTTTATTTGCTCTCAAATAGCTGAAGTGGCTGAGGGGCCTGAATGCAGCATTCATGTTTACAATGGGGCTGAGAGACTGCAGGTGTCCCCACGCTCTCTCTTGGAAATATCCCCTTTACATTAGCTTGTTCTTTCCTGTGCAGGATGAAAGCTCTTTTTGGAGTATGAGCGGGACCAGGCAAGTGAATTATCCTCACACTCGGTGGCAGGAGAGATTTTAGAGTGAACTGGAGGTTTATTTTGTTTCTGTTCTTTTTCTAGACCACTTTTTTTCTAATTTGAGGACAAATTGTAATTACATTAGTAACAGTAACAGAAGGGTGAGTGATAATTTGTCATTTGTAGTTACACATGGAGTGTTTCAGTCCATATCATCAAAGCATTTAAAATGTTTGGGGAAATGGCGATCTAAAATAGTAATATAGCTATGTAAAGGACTTGCTCATTGCCTGGGTGCTAAAAGAGCGAGGAAGACTCTGAACTGTAACAAGATGCTGAGGGAAATGAGCATGTGGGAAGGGAGAGGCTGAAGGAAGGAGGTCAAGTTAGGAAAGGTGCATGTCAAAATAGAAAAGAACCAAGTCACAGAAGCTAAAAGAAACAAAACAGAGTAGAAGGACATGCAGGAGGGGGCAGATGGTTCATCGGGAATGGGCCACTAATAACTTGAGGGGCCAGGAGGAAACTGCTAATGATTTTGGCCCATTTAACTCTTTATTTGAGGGGAAATGGCAAAAAGCAGATAGGAAGAAGGCATAGGGAATTAGAGGGAGGAAGCTACAGGTCTGAAATGCTGCAGGGAACGAAGGAAGGGGATGTGTTAGACTGGCAGCAAGACAAAAGCCAGCTTATACTCACCATAGTAGGGGATGTGTTAGTCTAGCCTGGAGGTATCCTGCATAGAGCGTTAAAGAAAAGGGAGAAGAGACACTGGAAAAGATGTAAGATGTAAGAGGAAGCAAAAAAACATCAGGAGCAAGAGGAAGCAAAAAGCCTGTGACCTTGAGGAAGAGGAAATGGTAAATGATTAAAAGCAAGAGGCCTCTCAGCTGAAGGGTGTGAAGGTGTGAGGAATGTTCCCTAGTCAGGATGTCTGACTGAGCTTCCTCCCTATAACCTTTAATGGAGAGTCAGCCTATAGAGAAACACTCCAGGGTGGACTGAAAAAAAAATCATTTATTTGTAACTAGAGGAGGAGTAATCTAATTCTTATGCCAGGGTAAAGACATAATAATCATTAATTTGGAATGAGGTAATAAAAATCCGTGGAGTCCCAAAAGGGAGAATGCAATGAAAGATATTTTAGTGAAGGCAATGGACCAGTATTTGTATTAAGCAGAGCATTTTCACTTCTCCTTCTCCATGTCCTTTCTACTCTCCTGTTTTAAGCGAGCAGAGAATCTGGTGGATGACTTTGCAGGCAGAAGTCTCCTACCCATGGAGGCACTGCTCTGTGTCTTGGTCTGATAATGTGGCAGTAGTTACAACATGCTGTCGCTTTTCTTCTGGAAAGCAGAATGATATCACCAGATTTTTGACAGATCGTCAAAACCCGCTGTCAAACTGTAATGACTAACTAACTTGAGTTTAACCTTTCTGATTGTCTAAGTGAAAACGTTATAGCTCCAGGATTAAACCTCACATGGACCTCAGCTATATTTACGTGGGAAGTTAAATTTGCTTTCTGGAGCTCTCAGGATGAGAGTCTGCAGAAGGTACATTCACACTTGTGCTGTGTGTCCTGTCTCATCTGGCTCTGACAGATAATATTGCCTTTAGCAAAAGGGCACTTCTAGTGTCTTATCTGATGCGCTGCAGAAGTGCTCCTGAAAATGCAGTTTTCAGTTAGCAGCAAAACAGCAGAGTCAGTTCCCTGCAGATTCGTGACTGATTCCTGCAGAATGAGTCAGATTCTGATAAATCCTTGCTCGTACATATGGAGCTGTGAACAACGTTATTACAGGAAGATGCTGGAGCATTATTCTTCATTTTATGTTTGCTAAGCAATTTGTGGGGGCCTTTCCATAATAATGGTCACCGTGTGCTTAAGGTGCTGCACACCAGTAGCTTTGCATATAGTTTAATAGTTGCTTGAAAAGGAATCTTGTGCTAAAACTCTAGCTAGAGCCAAGCAAGGTCCTCACATCCAGCACTTCTCTTGAGCCTGTTCAAACCCAAAGCTTGTACCTGTAATACTAAGTTCTTCTAAAGCTGCTTTGACTATGATCTTGATAAAAGCTGGACTATTTGTGAGAACCCTGTTCCCCTTTTCCACTCTCAGTGTCTTACTCCTTACCTGATATGTAGACTTCATTTTTTAGCGTAATGCATGCAAACTCCACCCATTTTTTATTCTCGTTCTCTGTCTCCTGTTCTGTGATCGGTAATTTTGCTACTTCCAGGCGGCTTCGCCTCAAAGGATCCAGGCAAGTCACTTCAGCTACAAACTTCTCATCTTTTGTACAGCCCCCTATGATCATAAACACCTCAGACTGGAACTCGTGCATCCTGGGCTTGGTTCGCTCTGTAATAATCTAAATGCAAGCAAGACAGAGTGAGTACACAGGGCACTTACACCTATAGTTACAGAAAGGTCTGGTGACCCGTTTTCTGATTAGCTGTTTTGTAAATCACAGCTGGCCTACAGTCAACTGAACAAATTATCAAATGCTAAGTTGAAAGCCTGGAAAGCATCCTAGAAGCACTGCAGTAGAGATTGCTCTATCTTTGCTTCAGCAGGATTTCTCCAACACCAGACTCGCTCACTTTTGCTAACCCACAAGGATCCTTTCACACCCTAGCCTCTTGGAAACTCCCAGGGTGGCACCGTGCCATTAAGGTGAGCATTAGTGACAAGGCTGGGTGCATGTGAGGCAGCTGAAGGGGACAGGTTTCATTGGGACTGACAGAACAAGGGGAAGGTAGGAGGGCCACGGGGTCGAAGGGAGCAAGATTGTAGTCAGTGCTAAGAGAAAGTAAGCAGCCTCAGATTATTTGTGCTGAAGGTAATTGTTAAAGCATCAAAGCAATAGTAATTCTCTATTGTGGGAGTTTTATTTATTTGTTTGTTTGTTTATCAGTTGTAAATTTAAGGCAAAATTAATAGATCCACTTAAAACCAGCACCAGTCTGAAATATGGCTACTTTTCATTTGGTGCCTGTTGGCTTAGCTCATTAGCCAGACCTTTGTCTCAGGGACACTGGAAAAAGTCATTTCCTGGGTAAATGTTCACCAGGAGCAAAGAATGCACAGGAGGTGCTGGGAAATGTCTGTTTTGCTTGGAGGATGTGTTTGCAAGCAAGTAAAAATTATTGCTAATATAGAGTGTATTAGTGTCCCCAGGTATGCTGGCTCTATGCTGAAGGACAGGGACAAAAAACCCTCTTTATCCCCCCACTTATTCACACTGGAATAAATGCAGTGCAAAAAAGTACGGGGAGCACTGGGGATCCAGGAATTTGTTTCTCTAGTTCTCCATGTCACAGGGCGTTTGTCTGTTTGCAGCCCCTCGAAGTCTGCTGGGGGACATGTGCACCCTTCTTCATCTTGCATCTAGTGAGAATAAAATTGTATTTGGTGTCTTCTGCACCTCTCAGAGAAGCAGCCCATGGACCCACAAGGTCTGTGGAGTACAGATTAAATGCTATTGCAGCAGACAGCTTGCTTACAGTTTTAAACTTCTTTTAGTGTGTTTCTATAAATGGACATAAATTGCCTATATTTAAACGGTTATTTATGCAGACATTAGAAAATCTTCTGTTTTCCATTTGTTTAGTGAATTGTTAAGTAACATCTGGAAACTTGCTGGATTTTAGAAATCTGTTTTTAACCCGCCTGTTGCCATTACTAGGCATTAGCACAGGGCCAGATAGCCGGCAGGGCTGCCTCTGACGTTCTGCCCCTTGAAAGCCGAGCGGATTGGGTGTTTGACCCCAAGCAACACTCCCTTCCTGTAGCGCACACACACCCTACAGCACTGCTGTCTGCAGCTGGGCCCTGATGCTGCAGAACAACCGCAGCCTCCAGGCACGGTGAGTTACCCCCAGAAGATGGGCCAGCGCTGCCCCAGGCCGTTGTGGCCTGTCCTATGCAGTTCACTGGCACAAGGAGCCCTTGGGCTTCTACCCCTCCCATGACTCACATTCACTGTTAGCAATGGACCCTGCTGATGGCCTCCTGCCTTCCTCTGACTCTCTCAGACTGTCAGCTCTCTGACATATTTCCTCACACACTCATGTAACCTTGCTCCTGTTCGTTGTGGAATCTCACCTCTATCCCACATGTCAGGCCAGGAGATGCAACTGGTACCTAACTTTCTGTAGAGGATGGGCAATTAGGGAACTGGAGATCTATCACAGCCTTCCTTGAGCAAGCAAGATAGAACTTGACCAATGTCAGGATGAGCCTGTCTCTTTGGGTGCTGGGACCTGTGTAAATGAGGAAGATAGACAGACCTCTTCTCTGAGAAGAGACTGCCTTCTTCACAGCAAGTTCTCCCTTTTCTGAAAGATTTCCCCCCATAAGTAGCAGATGGAGATGCTAAATCTTCAGATTTAATAGAGTGTCATTACAGATCATGGCAGGGTTTAGTATGGTAATTATTCTTCCTTTCTTGGGCTCAAAATATTAACTAAGAGGATGAGGGGTAATAGTAGTACCATTTGCTTTGCCTTTCTACTAGGGAAGTCATCTGGTGTTTAGCTGCTGCGTAGTGAGCAGTGTTTGTTTAGCTGCTCAAGTGTGTGTGTGAAGGTTCATGATAGATGTCCATAAACAGGAAGCTGTATGCTTTGATATTAAAACAAACTGCCTGGAAGCTTTATAAATCATCAGGATGACTGATAAAGCCCACCTTGTTTTTCAGTAGTACCAGTTCATGAAACTTAAGTGTGAATACCTGTTTTTCTGCCTCACAGTACCACTCCTCCCCATGGGATTTTTGAGCAGAAATACACCGTTTTTAGAAGGAGCGGCATCACCACTGTCCTCCTGTTTGCCAAATACTTTCTTTTTTTACTCACCTCATTGCCTGACAGATGATACATTCTTGCTTCCTGGAGCAAAGGAAAGACATCTGGACACTGTCTAATGAGCTGATCAGCTTCAACGGTCTCTACAAAATACCAAGGGTCCAAGAGAGGCAGCCGGACATTCTCCAACACATGTGGCAGGAGAGGAAACCTTTCTGACTCCTTGTAACGTACCCAGTTCATTACAGTTTCAAACACCTGTGCCTCCTCGGTGACATAGAGGTCATCGCTCTTCAGTGTGCTGCAGAGAATGTCGGCTGGAAGCTCCAGGAATTCCTCGTAATTCAGGACTTGGGTAAAGTTCTGGATAATGTAGTTCTGCACTTGCTGTTTCAGGCTATGCAGGGAGTGGGCATCAGCCAGCCTCAGGATGCCAACGCAGTTCTCCGGTTGGAGGGCTTCAGTGAGAAAACTGGCACAAGCATCTACCATGCGCAGGAACTGTGGACACAAAAAGCATGTAAGCACAGAGCAGTTACTTCTGTGACTAAATCACAGAAGACCTGAGCAGTTCTGCGGGGGGTCCTGATGAGTTGTGCGCAGCACAGCAGGGAGCCAGGAGAGACAAAAATTTGCAGTGTGAGGACAGATGTCTCCCAGATTCTGCAGACTCTCCAGAATTAAAATTTCCTTCTCTCATTGCTTTCTCTCCTTCTGCATCCCTCTTGCTCCTTTTCCCCTTTGAAGGACTCAGAAGACCTGAGACTGATCAATTTGAATTGTTTCAAGCCACCCCCCTAAAAGTAAGGGGAGTTCTACCATTCCTCTTCCCTCCTGGAGAGCACAAAGAGCTATCAACCATGGAGTTACAAAGTGCGGACAAGGCTGCCAGGCTTCAGATGTGTTTGCCTTGCCTCAACTGACAGGTTAGCTTGGATCAAGCAAAAGGGAGTCTGGTTTTGGAGTACAAGTGGCTCCAAACAGTGTCTGCGTTCATGCTTCTGCCATCCAAACTCTGAGCGTGTCTGAGGCCTGGCAAGGGTAGCGCAGAGCAAGATGCTGAGATGTGGGAGCTTGGCCTCCCCAGAGCGTGGGGGCATGCCGCCACATGCTGGGAGATACAGCAGGATAGGACTGACCACCAGCAAATCTCTGAGCAGCCTGACAGCAAGCATCTGGCTAGTGTTCATGCATGTTGAGGGCGGCTTTCAGAGGTTCTAGTGACCTTTGTTTTCCTTGTAATTATCATTGATTCAAAAAAAACATGGACGTGCCTTTTTCACCGAGTCCCCCTAAAGAACTTGTCATGTGTGTCTAGCAGGGCATCTCAACTACTGTCATTAACTTCCTTTGCACAGGTAGCCCCAGCTGAGGGTCCCAAATATGCTGATCGCCCTGGACCACAGGGGTCTGTGGGGCTTTTGCCCGCGGTGTGAGCAAGATTGGTTGCTGGGTGATTATTCAAGAATAAGAAAATGGTTCTAGGCAGAACCGTTAGGTTATAATGCTTTATCCTGCACTGTGATTTCAGCGCATCAGTATTTCATACTGGTTTTGTGGTGCAAATAGGGACGTACAGAATAGATGGGTCAGAAGTGATGCTGTGAATTTCCATTTTGGGTCTTTTTTGCATCTGACATCAGGAAGACATTTTAACTTGCTCTGTCCCAAAAGGGAAAGTTGCACAATAGTAATTTAGGGGCAAAGGGGAAGTGAAACACAGAAAAAACATTTTTAAAGGCTATAGTATTTAGATTTGTTTCAGTAATTAGGGTAGAATCTTCTAGACAGAGCCGTGTCACGTTGACGCATGCAGACTATTTACCAGAGCTGAGTGATCACAGACTTTGGGTGCAGACTACCTGGTTCCTGTTTTACATTTAGATGTGGTCAAAAGTTTAGAGAAATGCAACTGACTGGTGAACAAGGGTGCACGAGGGCTCAGAGTAAGTTGCTACTGTTTGTGATCTAAATATGCCAGTGGTGGCCGCGGCACCACCGCAGAGCTCTGCAGCCGCTGCTCTCGGTGCCTGGCACGCCAGCCTTGCCGTTTCTTTCCTGGCGAGCACTAGGTTGGCGCTCTGAGCTCATCAGTGCATTTCCCTGAGGATCTGAAAGCACTTTGCCAACACTAGGTAACCCTCAGACCTGAGGCAGGTTAAGCATTAGCCCTTTCGAAGTTGGCGTTAGTCTTTTAAAAGTTGACAGCAATGAGATGCAAAAAGCAAAGAAGGGATTTGTCAAGATCACTCATCAAGTCATTTGCTAGCCTGGGAACAGACCCCAGAGCTCCTTGCTCACCAGCCTGAAGTCTCACCACCGTACAATATCCTATTTATACATGGCTTGTTAAGAGCGATACTCACGGGATGACAATAGCAGCTTTTCTCCCAGAAGGTGCACACGGAGTGTAACGACTGTGCAGGCACCACTGATCACGGCGGAGCTGCATTTACGGGCATGCAGTTGCTGAACTGTGAGATGTGGGTGTGAGAAACAGTCCCCCTGGTGAGGGCTTAACCAGAGAGGTCTGGCAGCTCTGCAGCAAGGCAGGACTTCTCCAGCCCCACTGCTCCCTGTCTGCAGGGTGTCCTGTCTCCCCATCACCCCCTTCATCTTTAACAAAATTGCTAAAACACAGCGTAGATCCTGCCTTGCTGGGAATGCTCCAGTCAGTCTTGTGAGAGCAGGTGACACAGCAGGTGACTTCCCAAAGGAGGACAACCCTGAGCCTATGATTCATCTGCTCTGACTTGAAGAGCTCTAAATTTTCTTCTTTCTGTTCGGTGGGCCGCCCTCCTCATGCCACGCTAGGCATTTGAAAAACCTTGTTTGCTGGGAACAGTTTCCTCAGTAACTGGGTGCTTTTTCTCAACACCCCTTTGAATCCAGAATCTGACTTGTAGAGACATCCCACAAGCTTGCTTGGCCTCCACTTGGCTTTCTCTCCAAATAATAAAACCTTATTCTCCTGATTAAAATCTTTGCTTGTCCCCACTTTGACCCAAGCTGTCTAGTGCAAGCGGTGCCAGCAGCGCTGCCTCTGATCGTAGCTCATAGAAAGGGTGGGAAAAGCAGCTGAAAGGGCTCACGTTCATCATGCTTCTCTGTGCACGGCACACTTGGCGGTCAGCTCCCGCACCCTGCAGCCGCTCAGCCCTCGGCCAAGCGCTCCGCCTCTGGCTGCAGGGGCGGCAGGTCCCAGCTCAGCAGGAATGCCTGTGTCCCAAGGGAGCCCCCAAGGCACGGAGCCACCCTGGAGGGACAAGGAGGGCAGCAGAAGGGGGCACAGGCGACCCTTTCAGGGCAGCTTTCTGGGTGAGCTGACAGCTTTCTGAGCCTGCAGGCAGCTCTCTGACCCAGGAGGTGCTAAGGATCCCTTTGATAGCAAACCATGTCTTCTTGTCCTGCACTCCTGGTCTTGCACAGTGGGCTCCGTGTGGTTCTGTCCCACAGCGTTACTCCAGAGCAGCAGAAGCAACCACGCTGGCTGCCCAGTGCTAAGTGGCTGTGAGACAGTCTTCAGATAATTTGCAAGTTATTTTCTTTGCAGTGCTTTGTTGATGAAAAGTGGATTAACATGAGGATGAGAGGTGCTTCAGAAGCCAGCAAGGCAGTCACCCTCACCCTGCCCTCACCATGCCCTGGGGGCAGAGAGCGGCCCTGCTCTGCTCAGAGCGGAGGGAGGCAGCTCCCGGGAAAACGGAGGCATCCCGCGCTGTTCTCACTCTAGCAGGGAAGGCTGTTGGTGAATTACAGCAGAAGAAGCAGAGCTCTCTGCCACAGCCCCGCAAAGCAGCAGAGGTCCTGGCAGACGGGGAGATGAAAGGATGAGCTTTTGGATCAGCTGCTGCCCATGTGCTATGCAGGTGGCAGTGGACGCTGGGCTGGATCCAGGCTGGATGCCAGCCAGCATGGGCTGAGCAACTGGGCAGCTGGCAGCTCGGGCCGAGGAGGGCACCATTAAACTCACGTTGCAACCCTACTCTAGGTGGAAAAACTAACCTTGGGTTAGTTAGTTAGAACATAACATTCTCAAAAATGTTATGATAAGTTGAAGCATTAATCTTTTCAGTTGTTAATATATTGAAATTAAATATTTGACTTTTTCAAATATTTCTATTTGTTCATCAGCATAAATAGCAGAGGCAAGCTGGCAGAATGTTCACAGTTACTAAATCTTATATAAAACCCATTTTCAGCCAAAAACCTCACCCATACATAATGTGGAACTTTAAGGCCTTATAAATCTTGACACTATCCAAGGCAGTTGCAGTAAGGCTCAGGATCATTGCTTTCAATAGGACATTCCTAGTTTTCTAAGTTTTTGCGGTTTACTGCTCTTGCTTATGACACCCTCACGGTTTTATCATTACTCTTACAATATTTGATAGTTTTTTTAGAGCACCAGCTCTGGGAATCAAATTTAATCTTAATTTTCATGAGAAATAGGGAAGAGAGAGGAAAAATGTAAGTATATGCTTTGATGGGTTCAGGGAAAACCCTAAGAAACGATCCTAAGGTAAAAATGTTTCGGAAAATAAAAAGAACACAGAAATGTATCCTAAAAATGAACCAAGTAACCTTTTTGAGTTAATGCTACCAGTTGCAGTATTGGTATGGTGAAAACTTCAGGAATCCACTGTACTCTGGCCCAAGGCAACATTTAAGTCTACGCTCTCATTTATTTCTGTTGGTTACTGAGTTACCCGAGGAAGCACTTTGTGAGAACTTTCCCTTTTCTCCTGGGAGCTGGTATCAACTCCTGTTACCGCAAAGGCCACGGGTTCGCTTCAGAACCATTTGCCCTCCATTTCTAAAATTATGGAATCTTAAGTTCAGAATGAACCATGATGATTATGGAGTCAAGTGTTTCTTACCTTCTTTAATAAAAAGACTGGGCATACCTATATCCATTGACAGTTGGCAGGTTTTTCTGGTTGCAACTCGTTAGCAATTTGCAGCTTAGTACCGGGGACTGTAATTTGGTAAACCTCTCAGATGATTTACAGGCCATGTGAATACCTCACGGATCAAAGGCTGAGTAACATCGCTCAAGTCTGACTTCCTCCATGTCCCAGGTCACGACTAAAATGCTCTCCATCAAGAGTCCTACAGAGAAGGCATTCACGGATGCCAGCCTGGACCTAATGAGGCTCCCCCCTAGGCAATGATGAGGGAGAGACTAAGGTGGCCTCCTGCTCTGGATGCCTATCAGTCCCTGTCCTCTGACTGGCCTTGGCAGGCTCACGCCAGCATTGGGGCACTGCCCCACAGCACAGCCCTGCTGCCTGTCCGCCAGCACGTGTCAGCAGCCCCTGGAGGCAGAGCCAGGCTATGTGCCCGTTTGTGCAGCACCTAGCTCAGTAGTGTTCCAGTACATCACTAGGACTGCCAGTTTTTACCACAGTGTAAGTAAATATGAAGTGAAATGTCTCTGGAACCTGTGAAATCAGACAAGTGTGCAGTGCTTTACCCAGGGTACATCACAGTGTTGCCAGAGCACCGTGCCTGGAACAGTACATTTGAATTATTTGTACCTGAAAGAGGCTGGCAGCTTCCAAGACCTTCTGAACATTTTGCTTTGTGATCAGCATCTTGCTGGTGTAGGTATAGTCCAAGAGAATATTCATGGTTTCTGCATCAACTCCTTTGAGTATGATCTTCTCTTCATATTTCTCTCTTAAATCATTGCAGAACATGGCCCTGGACAGAGAAACATTCAGCTGTTACTGCATCCCAGCCAGGATGAGGCACTCTGAAAACATTTGCTTATATAGATTTCAACACAGAATATTCCAGTTGCTTCATATTTTATGCAATTAACCCTGCAGCAAAGTAACAAGGAAAATCCTTTTGGTGATTTTGTACCTCTTTACTCACGAGTTTGATACGGCACATGCACCTAATTGGCACCCCAGAGCCAGGCCTAGTGGTAGACCCAGAGCTCCATGGCTGCAAGCAACAGCTGGGAGCTCCCCTGGGAAAGACTGTGTCTGCGCTGGTGCCGCATAGCAGCTGTGTCCACACCTCTGTCTCACCTGTTGGCCTCTTACAGACCCCCTTGTCTTTCTTCTACAGGCACAGCCCGTTTGACTCAAACCTTCAACCTGCTGGCATTCCCATCATCAACCATTCCCCTTCATCAACCCATAGCCATGAGCACACACATGTACTTCATACCCCTTGGCAGAAGTGCAGAGTGCTGCTTCGTCTGAACGCCAAGGGCTGGACCAGAGCTACATGTCTGACAGCCTCACCTCTAAGTCTCCCGATGTCTTTGACCCCATTATACTAGGAATGGGCCAGGAGGGAATGTCTTATGGATTTGCTTCTACATAAGAGGCAAGTTTTTCCTTTGGTAAGTTTGGGGAGCATGTGGTGGGATCATAGAGTTGGTACCTCTTAGCTAAAACATTACTTGGATAATCATGAATTGGAACTGCCATAAGCCAGAAAGTCCAATGTTTTGTTGTGTGGCGATACCGCCTTTCCTTTGGTGGATAATACTGCCTTTGAAAGGTGTCAGCCAGACATGCCTTTGGCACGAGTCAAATATTTCATGAGGGTTGTAAATCAGAAATTTCCTTAAGAACCATTTAAATCCCCTTTGCATCCTTCTGCAAGACCAGCACATCCATTTTTCTTCATCTGCATTTTCAATCCATCATTTTAAGTTTTATTTTTAATGCTTTTGATTTTATTTAAGAGGAGACTTTACTGCTGATCAACCCAGTCTTGTTCAGTGCATCCAGACAGTGAGATTTCATCTCATTTGGAATCTGGCTCAACAAATTAGAAGCATGTGAGTCCTCTTTTAACTACATTGGTGAAAAACGTGTGCATCTACTGTGTAATTAGGAGTGCTCTTTACCCTGCATACCAAGCCCTTCTTTATTAGTCATGTACAATGTTGACAGGGCAGTATAACCTGGGAAATGTCTAGAGGTCCTGAGTCCTAGACCGTCTTTATCATTTGAAGAGGGTGCAAGTTTTACAGCAAGATAACTACTTGGCATCAGCTGTCTTACTGACACATCTTAATGGAGCAATAATAATAATAGTATTTAGTGCAAAGTAGTTAGGCAAGATGAACAGCAAATGGACTGAAGATAGCAGCTGCTCAGTGCTCTGAGAGCTACCTGCTCCTTGTCTCAGCAGAGAGTTTGTAGCTAGAGTGAGCCTGTATTAGTTGTCTCAGTGTATGAAACTGTCTTTTGGATAGAGAGACCTAACCTTTGAGCAGAAAACTTGGGCAGAAAGGTTACTTGTCAGAACAACTGTCCAGCCAAAATTCTCATATTTCCTTCAGTCCTCTCAGTTTACACGTTTTTGATCCCATGCTCAACTCCATGCTCCAATTTCTGCTCCCATTTAAATCAATGTATTTGAAGGCATTTGAAAGGCATTAAGGCAAAACATTGCCTTTTCAGCTAGTACAAGAATGGGATCCTCCTTAGCTTCTCTGCTTCCTGGCGGTGCTGAGTGCTTTGACTAACCCTTGGGCATGCGGGCAGGTGGCCATCTGAAGCAGCAGCAGGCAGTACCCACTTCTCCATGGGAATGGGGCTTCAGTGTGGAGAGGGAGGTTTGTACAAAATAGTCATTTCAGTCACGTGGCATTGGTAAGCACCAAGTCTACGTGCTTAAAGTGACTGAGAAACCAGCCGTTTTAGGGTGCAGGTGTTGTCTGCCCTTGTTCCTTTTATCTCTTAGACTAGTGACTGCAGTCTTGTATACAACCTTCCGTGTCGGGAAGGCAAAGCTCTCGCTTCCGTCCCCAAAGCCGGAGCGTTTGGTAGAAGTCAGCGGAGTTACGCAGCATTACACCACTGCGAGGCAGCTCAGAAGCTATCTGCGGGATCTTGTCCAAGTGCTTTCACCTTTCTGTCTCCTGATCTGTGAAGCAGGGTCAGAGCTGCCATCCACTCCTGCTCTGAGAGGGTACAGAAATTCCTGCAACATGGCTGCAGTCTGCCAAAATTAGGTGTCGAAGGCACCACACTACCCCCGCAATACTTCCCCTAGACAGCGGCGGGGGTAGAGGTGGGGAAGTGATATCCAGGAGAGCTGGTGGCTCCTGTAGTGGCCTTGCTTGTGGTCAGATGGAGTGGGCCATTGCTCCCACCATGCATGCAGACCACCGCTGCCACTCAGGACTGATCAGGCTGAACCTCTCTCCCAGGGATTAAAGTGCTGCGTCCGTACCTCTGGATTTGCCTATACTTACTCAGAGAGGTGTGTGATAATTTTTTTGCGACTCTAAGTCCGTCAAGAGTGACTACTAATTTTACCTCCTTGCTTTTTCTATTGTATCAGTCCCTGTGTGATTCTCAGCTCAGCCGTTGAACCAACATCAATTTTAAAAAACGCACATCCAGAGTGAGGAGCCCAGGCCAAATCTGTATGCCTAAAAATGAGCAAATCCCCCTCCCAAATGGAGAAATCTCAATAAAAGAAACAGAGGGCTGCAGTTTGTGCAGTGCTTTTTAAACACCAACCCACAACGAAATGCCATTGCTCGGAAACACTCAAATACCGGTGCTGGAGTTTGAGGATGCTCTGGCAAACGCTGCTGCAGCTCCTCCGAGCCCCGTTCTCCCACACCGTGGGCAGTGCAGCAGTTAACAAACTACAACAAACTACTGCTCCACTTTGGTCAGCTTGGATTTCCCTTTTCTGCTTTATTACCTTCGCACAGGTGAAGTGGAGAGTTAGTTCTTGTGGATGTGGGACATATTAGAAATGTTAGTTTATCTGCTCTAAGGCAGCGCTGCAGGAAGGCCTAGAAGCTGTGGACTTTGCCTCGTCCTGTTAAGTCAGCCTTCACGGACTGCTGACCGTACGGCACCCGACGCTCAGGAAAGGGGTTGTGTAACACGCTGTTGCGGGGCCTGAGGCCGTGACTCACAGGGTCCCCTGCACACGGGACTCGGAGGCTCTCTAACAGCCTGGTAACGCTCCCAGGAGCTGCACGATGTACGAATCTCTTCGTTCTTCGGGCCCGTGCAGCTCCCAGTGAATTGTGGCGAGATGAAACAAGTGAGCAGCAGACCTAGGGAAGCTCACTGCCCTGCAGACTCGCGTCCTCCTTTCGCCCGTCGCGGCAACCTCAGCTTCCCCTCCCCGAGCCCTCCGGTCTCTCTCATTATTCCTCACACAAACACGTGCTTTGCCGTCCTTCCTCCAGGACGCTTGGCACAGTGCTGGGCCGCCCGTGTTTGGGCGTTTGAGCAAGCAAGGACAGCGAGTGCTCTGGCGGGCTCAAATTTGTGGGAACTTCACAGTTGTGAGATTTCTGCCCCTCTGCCAAACTTGACTAAATCTAACCTGAAGAGGCGTGAGGACAGGCGCTGACAGACATGCAAACGATGTGATAGAATAAATCTCAGTTCCCTGGGAAGCCAGACCCAGCACAGACAGCCAGAGGAGCAGACCCTACACACAAGTGTAATCCCATGAGGTGAGATGACATCCTGCCAGGTATCTCCCCTCCTTCATCACGACAGGCTGTAGCCAAGGTCTCAATGGAAAACCAACTGACTGTAACTAGCAGAAAACTATTTTGTCTGTTTTGAACTGTTGAAATCCCTTCTGATTGCAGTACCTTCTGTTAATCCCCCGATAGAACAAAAGATATTTTTATAGGGGTTTTCCAAAGTAATATTGTAGTCATTCTTATTTTAATTTGCATGTCTTTTGTCCTTTCTGCAGTTGATGCTGATAAGAATCATCCATGCATCTCTGCTTTCATTTGCATATATTCACATACACAGTCTCTGTAGTCTATAGGTAGAAATAATACCTATTTCCGTTTACTCACAAATATAGTCTCTGTTATGAGTAGTAAAACCATGACTATTCTTCAAGGCCCTGCCAGCAGAGCTTACTAGCCTCCATTAAAATGAACTTTCTGCTCATGTCACAAGTGGTCACAGGTTCTTTTTTCTCACGTTTCCTCTGTAGCTATTCAGTCATCTGACCACTTTAGCAGTTAAAAAGAAAGGAAAAAAAAAACCCAGCCATGCAAATTTGATTGTCTCAATGATAATGGAAAATCTGTGTTAAAACTGATACTGGGTTTTTCTGTACATCTAAAATTTGTTCATACTGGCCAGTGGTCTCAGGTAGATGATCTACCACAGTACTGAAAAAATGAATAATTCAAGGAGACTAGAAAAAGAAGGAGAAATGGTAAAATTTCTCTCAAGTAGATATTTCCTATTGCAGCTGATTTTCAGTAGCCCTAGGAAAGGTGGGAAGTTCCTTTTCTTTCCTTCTCAACAGTTTTATCTATTCTATCACAGAACAATAATGGGGAAAATCAGCAAGTCCCACAAGCCCACTCATATCTCAGTAAAACTACTCCATAATTTGAGTGGATCTTCCTCTTTGCCTGAGTCCCAAAGACATCACACAAGGGGCAGAGTTCCAAACATTTGGTTAAAATGATATTTTCCTATCCCCTTATCTGCCAACCGTTCTCCTTTTCTTTGCCTGCCTCTAGCGGACTTGCTGCGCGCCAGTAACAGACCTCCATGAAATCCGTAACTTGGCACCTGCCTTATTTATGTCTCCGACTGTAAAAGAGGAGCTGGAAGGTGTCAGGAATGCCAGACTCACTGCAAGTCTGAGGAGTTCACCACCCAGTTTACGCTCCCGGGAGATCTGCAGTTCCAGTCTGAGAAGCAAAGTAAGTTTCTTGGTTTTGTTTCTTGACTGCCTTACCTGAAATAATTGCTTGCCGCTGCCAGGACCACTCGGTGACAGGAGAACTCCCTGCTTTCCACGCACAGGATAACGTCTGTAAGGGAATTTTCTAGCCGAAGGTTCTCCAAGCCATTCTGGAGCACCAGGGAGAGTCCTGTATCATCAAACTTGACCTTTTCACCACTCGAGACTTCCACCAGGTCCTCCATTTTCCGTGAACATTCATTGTCCACAGAGAGCTTGGGCTCCTCAGAGCTTTTCTCCAGCGTGTCCCCCATTTTCTGGCCAGCAGTGTCTCATTCTGTTGGTGCTTCGATCTAAAAAGAGTCCCTGAGCCTCAGCCGAGTCACACAGCAGAAGTCAGGCGGATTTCCTGTCCAGAGCTCTCCGCTTATCTATAGCTGTCACACACATATAACAGGAAGCCTTGCACTTTCTCATCCTGTTAACACAAACAAAGACTGTTTTTTTTCGGTGAATTTCAGGCAGTATCAACGTGTTTAGAAAGGACTTAAGATGCCTCTGTATGTGAGAAGATTACAAGTGACAGGGAAGGCCTGCCTCCCACCCTCAAACCAGTCCTGCACTCTTATCCAGATCGGCTTGTTGTAGCGATAGGTGCTCCATATGGCTGTCAAGCTACTTCTGGCAGGTCAGGCTGTGAAGGGGAAGAGGGTATGATGTCAAATTTCTTTTTCCAGGTATGCAATTATTAATCATTGAGCCGATACTTTTTTTTTCATAATAGTGTGTTCACGTATCGAGAAAGCCCTCCAGGCGGCTGTTCCTCTTCCTCGTGACATAAGGTGCATTGATGATAATATGCTTCTACTTTAAGGCTAAATTGATGTAACTCTCTCCAAGAGATGGAGCAGTACCAAAGAGCCTCAGATGATGATATTCAGGCCCCTGCCATATGCAGCAGCGTCCTTCATGGGTGCGTGCAGACAGTGGTGTGCCATTGACTCTGGCTAAGAGTGGCAGCTGAAGGAAAGTGCCTCAGGAGCAGGGTGTGTGGTCTCATCCCTGGGACATCATCCCACCTTGATCCATGCCTGTATGTAGCTCACAGTCCCCAAGATGAACCAGGGTGGTGGGGTGGCTGCTCTGATGTGTGTCTGGGGTCTCCACAGATCACCCTCTGATATGGCAGTACACAGAGCACAGGGCTGCAGTTCTCACTTTTGCATCTCCTTGGATTTCACCTAACTGAGAAGCTGATCCATAAATACAAGTCGACTGATACAGTAAGCTGCACAGCCTATTGAAAGTAAGAGGATAAATTCTTGGGCTGTCCTGGAAAACTCTCCCACTAGAGGGTTGGAAAATCTCCCATCCAAGAGAAATTTCTAACAAACTGCGCCTTTGTGATACTTATTTCTAGGAATCCTGGTTTGTCCCATCTTCAGGTTTCTGTTATGTGTTTGGTTTCCTCTTTAGCCCTCTAGTTCGTACAGCTGAACACATGGAGCTGAGGGAGGCTTGGCTTAGAAGAAGGATGTGAAAGCAGTGTTTGGAGAGGGCCAGATTCAGAGAGTTTTATGTAGGATGGAAGGATAAAGAGGAAGGAAAGTGAGAAATCTCCCTCCTGCTTTCTCCTACCTACTTGTCATGATTTTCTCTTAATTTTCTGTAGTCTATGCAGAGCTTTGACTTTTTCCTTCCCCAGCTGATGTATTCCTTCTGCCTTTTGTGCTAATTTTTGGTAATGAATGCCTCCTTTTCCGGGCCACTTCCATCTTTCCACCAAGTACTGCTCCAGGAATACCACCAAAAAATGAACATAAGCCCTCAAGAATATCAGGTGTGATTTTGAAATCACAATATTTTAATTCTAATTTGGGTTAGATTCTCTTTATTCATCCTCGTGATTATTGGCCTTAGGGAATTCATCTTATCAGGCTTTTCTCCAATAGTGGAAAGCTTCATATTTTCTTTATCTATGTAAGGGAAAGCTGAGATTCAGCAGTGATCACTTAATTCCCATTGCTGAAGCTTTAAACAAAGCACTAAAAGTTGCAAACATTGAAGTAAGGTTGTATTGACTGTGAGCGCTGGGAACGGAAACCCTGCAGTAACTAGGTCGGTTGATAGCTGTGGTATTGTCAGCATGCTACCCATTAATCGCACCGTAGAAAGGACCGTAGCAGCTTAAGCAAGTGTTGACTAGTACTGCACTGATCACTATCTCCAGTCTGTCTCCTTCTGTGCCATTGCCAACCCACGTGGTGTGTTTTTAACCCTTAAAATACATTTTTTTCTGTCAATCACCTCCACTCATTTCTTACCTTCGTCAGCCTTTTTTATAGTTCTGTCTGGTATTTATAGAGCCCTTTCTCAGGGATTAATCCCCAAATGTAGTAGCCAGTTGCACTGTTTGGACAAGCATGAGGGCAGCGCTGAGGGGAATGTTGTGTTTTGTACAGGTGTAAGGGAATACAACGTCAGGGATCTGTTTATCCGAGCTGCTCCATCTCCAAGACTGCAGCAGCAGCATGTTCTTTAATCCTGGGGCAAATCCAAGTTGTTACTTTTTGGTAGCAGCTTCCAAAACCATCCTTCTTTTTGGCCTTTAGAAATGTCTTCTGGCTACACTTCACCTGTTTTCATTAAGTTAATTACCTGCTAGCTAAATGAACTAATTAATCTGGTGAGAGCTGAAGGCTTGTCTGTTCATGAGGTGTTTGACTATTGTCTTTAGTTTACGCATACTGAAATGGTCTGTGTCGGTTCTGCACTGCCTTGAGACAACTGGTCAAAATTGCTACCTGGATACTGATATTCACCACTTTGCTTTTGCATGGTAAGTTTGTGGAGCAATGTAACGCCAGCAGCTACTGCTTATATTTATGTATCTCTTTTGTACAATTTGGCCAGTTGAGATCAGACGTTGTTTTGCATCCTGCCCTTACCTGTGAACCCTCTGTTGCCACTGATCATGCTCCTTGCTTAAAGGTTGATCTGTAGCCATTTTTGGCTGCTTGTTCCTGCAACAGCACATTGTAACCGTGGCATTTCAGCACTATAAAGCCATAACAGGCCGAGTGTATCTGCCCAGAGTGGCCAGAGGTCCTAGGCCTTGCCTTGAAGAGAAATATTCAAGGAGCCCCTGGGAAGAGCCATTTCAGTAAGGACATACATGGAGCCATAATTAAGGGGAGGGCCAGAAGGAGTTACCCACCAGCAACAGATCAAGAACAAGGAGCTGAGGCACTCTTACAACAACAGCAGAGATATTTCTGACAATTCTTCCTCTTTGGCTTTTGTTTCCCACAGTTCCTGTGCTGGAGCTAACAGAGCTCTTATGAATCTGTCAAGTCTGAGAGGGACCAGGCAAGAAACATGGGAAGATGCAGCTGTAGAGCTCATGACAGCTTCAAATAAGGGAAGCCAGACGAGGACTGACAGGAGTTTTTCTGGACTGAGAAAGAACATGCTGAGCCAGCCTGGTATCCCACTGGGATCTGAAAATTTGCTACTCTAGGTAATGATCAGGTTGCTGAACTTGCAGATGGCAATGGCCCCATGTTTCTGGGCTAGAAGGGAGCTCTGCTGCGAGTGTCCTGTCACTGCAGAGCTCTCACAACTCTCACAAAGTGCAGCCTTGCACTCTTTTTCCTCTTCTTCCCAATCATGCACATTTCAGGAGTCTAAAACGGCGTTGCTACAGGGGTGGATGATCTATGGCCAGGTGGCTGGTTTTGGCTGCTCCACTTTCCTCTCCCCCTCATGCTGCCAAAATTACCACCCGAGCTGCCTAGAAACAAGCAGATAACTTGCAAAACAGCAGCCTATTGACAGCCACGTCTTCAAATTTCAACATATTTCCTGACAGCTGTGGTAGGGAGCAGTCTTTCTTTGGAGGCAGTCTGCATGAAGGCTAGTCCCGACAGGAGGAGGATACGATAGCAGAACTTGGAAAGTTTGTGAGTTCTACCCAGAGTCCCAACCATGCAGTCACTTCGACTGCACAGCCCACTAAATACTGCAGGAAAAACCTTACAGTGCAGAGGATCCTGATGGGAGACACACAGCTGTTCAGAATACCAACTGCTTAACACAAAGACTGTTCCTACATGTCAAAGCAGAGATCAGGACTCCAGCTGGACACAGATACCAGGAGCTATTTTCTAGCACAGCACAAAGTAAGATCACTGAGACTTGAGATAATCTTGCCAGCCCCAGAAAGTTGCTAGATTCTTGGTCTGTGTTTTCAGTACATTGAGCTAATGTTCACTAACTTAAAATAGCATGTCCTCATTTTAGCTGTAGGGAAACAAATGTGATTTTTTTTTTTTTTTTTTTGAATATACATCCAAAATCTGTGGACCTGATTTCCTATAAACAGCAAGCTAGCATATTTGATTCATCACACTTGAACACTCTCCTCTGAGCGAAAGTCACCTTCCATTTTAAAACCTGCTCCACGAGCCTTTTCATATCCCTTCCTCTGGGCAACTGTGGTTATTCAAATTTAGCAAATTTAGCAACCATGATTTTGTTTAGCTGGAGACTAGCCTTAGCCTGTCCCATCCGCTTACTTTTGAAGAGCACCACTTATTTCAAGAGCACTGTTACGCTGTGAGTGCTGCATTTATTATCTTCCAAAATTTTGCTCTTGGACCATTTTTGTTTGTATTTTAAGTGACTGAAATGTTTCTGGAATAATTGATGTACTCCAATTTTTTTTCTTAGGAGTATTGGAGTAGTCAAGGCACAGTGTTAAGTATCCCAATGAGTGACTCCAAACTGTGCTTTCACCTTATGTGCAGGAGAGATCTCAGCTCACCAAGCTGTGTGAATGCCAGATCATTTGGGCTAAGAAGCCAAAGGCTGGTTGTTACCCTAATCCCATTACTCCCATGTGTGTCACTGGTTACAGATGTCAGCAAGCCCTAACCCTGATGTCTTGATGGGCCAGCTGAGCTTGAGAAATCTTTGATCCCCTGCTCATAGACCTTTGAGGAAGCAGTGGTAAAAGACTACTATTTAAATAAAATGTTTATTCTATTTGAAGAAGCTGAATTGCAGTCTGGAGGTGCAGTATGGTCACTCCCAAAGCTGTTGGCAGAACAAGCTGAGACATGACTTCACTCTGTATTTTAAGTCCTTATTGGCCAAGATGAGATGCACCCCCCAAAAAAGCTGGAAGGATTGAAGGCTAGCAATGGGGCTAAAGGTAAGACTCATACAAAATGCAGTAGCATGGTATATGGTAGCTGGTGAGCACTGTAACCGGCTTTCCTCATGCAGAATAATCTTTCCCTTTTTCCTGGAAGAAGGATGTTCTTTCCTCTACATCTTACACTACTGTGGGTTTTCACATAAGTGCTTCCCCTTTTCCCCCTCAAGATATTTAGTCTTTGAAAATCAGCATTTCCTATTGTATGTTTATCTACTTAGACCTGCAAACAGGGAAAGAAATGTCATTCTTTAAAGTTAGTTTCTTTTTAAAAATAAGAGGCTTATTTTCTTTTAAATTAGTCCTGAATACTTTCTGAAAGATTTCTTTCTGAAAGATACACACACACACACACACACACAAAAAAAAAAAAAAAAAAAAAAAAAAAAAAGCTTTCTCATCAACATCAGACTCCCTCTGGCTTTAGTTTATGTAAGTAACTATTTGCTTGGGTCATCTGTCTAATGCTGGCTGCTGTGCCACCCATTTGAATTTAAAAGCATCTTCTTCTCTGCATTATTGGTTCATGGCCATTTATACACAAATAATTATCCCTCTAAGTAGATTACAGCTTTGATCTCTCTAAGTGGACACAAGGAACTGGTCCTGCGCTAGACAAAGTAGAGGCTTGTTGTCCTCGGTGATATTTTGATCTTGTATTCCTTGTGCGCCTCAGTCTTCTGCTGCAGCCACGCTCCAGCCTCCAGTGTGCCAAGGTAAGAAACACATCTCCCATAACTCGGGCACTTGTTTCACAGCTGATTGAAACATGACCACCAAAGATGCTATTGTAATGAAGGAGAGCTATTCTGTGCAGCAAGAGCTGGGAAATGCAGTAAACTGTCATTTGTAGTGAATTATATGAAGAAGCGTGCTTGATGTTAATGAGCAGTGTGGACGTTGGTTGGACTGAAACTTCAGGTCTTGAGTCTATTCATAGAATATGCTAAGCGATCCTGTGAAATGCTGACAGTGCAGTTCCAAACCATTGGAAATAAAGGTAATTTCAGATTTGATTGAAGTCTAAAGCAAATCCAAATTTTATTTTTCCTTGAGGCTTGTCGATCTCAGCCAGTTCTGAGTACACATACCTAACTGATGAGTTCACACTCCGAGTGAAGCTACAGAGCTGCGGCTGAACTCTGCTTTGGCTTTGGACTGCCTGAAACTCAAATGCTGGTCCCAAGGTCAGTGCAGTCCTTTAGGTTCATAAAGATGGATTTTTTTTCTAGTTTGTAACACAGATTTCCTTCTCATGTTCTAAAAACGAAGTAGCCTAAGTGCTATGTAGGCACAGAAGAGAGCAGCTTGGCCTCCACACTGCTTTGCTGACGAGGCTCAGTCTTCTTTGTTGCCTTCTCTGCAGGACTAAGTGTATCAGGCTTGAAACCCACATGGACCGAAAACAGAAGGAAATAATTCAAGTGAAGCCTAATCTAAACATGCTCACACCAAACAAGATTTTTTTTTTTTACTGCAGATCCTAACAGGGAAAGGGAGCAGGAGTCTTTACACAAGGGGGAGACACATTTTGTATGATGCCCACAACAACTCTCAAAATAAGAGTAATGTCTTCAGAAATTTGTTTGACTACCGGTATAAAGTAGCTTCTGCTTCTGGCTGACACAGAGTCACTTACCGTTCTGTCTTGTTATCTGGAAAATAAGAACACCATTGTTAAATATTATTACTTTTGGAAATGAGTGTTTTTCACTGGCAAACTGAATCTTGAGTAGTTCATTCTTGGGTTTCCTTTTTCTGACATAATGAAGGGCAGAATCAGTTGGCTTCCTGGTGACTGATTGCTGAACATTCAGATCTTGCTCTATCTTGGGCGAAAAAAGCAAACTAGAGGAAACAGCAATTTACATATTTTCAATAAATAAATGTAGAACTTTTGGTCAAAGTGCAGTTTGACTTAATATGCCCGCACACATGTGCTCCCCTATACAAAGCCAGTACACAATTCTGTCTAATTTCCATTACATTTTTTTCCTCCAGAGGTATTTTGTTTAGTGCACGGCTACAGTTTAAATTTTCAGTTTGATGGTGATGAACTTAATGTCTGATGAACTTTAATTTTAGTTTAAAAAATTTGATTATGCTGCCAGCTAATTCTGCGGCATTGCTATAGCAGCCAAAGTTTCAGCAAGTTTTAAAATACTATTAAAAAAATTGAGCTTTTGTAATTTTTCAGCAGGGTGTCTTAATTTTCTCTTTTGCAAGAAATCCAAATTTGCATGAAACTAGTTTTTAGACAGCAGTGTTAGTCAGCTTTCAATACAATTCCTACATTAATAGTAACTGTAACTCTGTATGACGTGAACCACGGAGCTCAGGAGTATGAAAGTGCTGTACTTCACAGCTTCCAGCTACCTACAGCCAGTGGAGGAATTAAGCTGGTAGATTGCTGGTAAGTAGCTGAGCAAGTAGAAAAGTATAATCTTGTCGGAAGATATGTTGTAGAAATGCAGATTTTTGCTGATTATTGCCAGGAGTAACAGATCAGTATTGCATCGTACGTAACTGAAGTGTGAATGATCTAAAGTTAGAAGTGGTGTAGGTGAATTGTTAATATCTTTATTGCATGAAGTGTAATAATTTAAAAAATAAAAAGTGAAGTGCTGAAAAAGCTGTAGCATTTGTTGATAAGGAAAGGAAATTACTTGAGAATGCTTTAACTGCCTGCGTACTGTATTGGAAGGTGCTACACAGTTAGGAGCGTGGGTGGTCGCCAGTTTGTTTTTTTATAATAGGAGTAATCTTAGCTGAACACCTTAACTTTCCCTCTGCGGATATAGCAGATTCTTGGCTACTTTGGACAGAAAAGAACATCACTATTTTACAGACCAATCGCTTCTTCCCCGTATGGTGCAGGCCGGGGTTTCGTGCTCAGTAAGAGCGTAGGCGGCGGGCCCTGCGCACCCCGCAGCGGCCGGCAGCGCGGAGCGGCAGGCGCGGCGGCGCGGCCGGTGCAGCGCGCCGGGGAAGCCGTCGGGGATGAGGGCACTGGGACAGCGGCGCGGGGCCCGGGGAGCAGCTCGGAAATGCTGCAACGCTTCGAACTTGGAAAGCCCGAGGGATGCTTGTGCTGGCTGGCGCCGGGGCCGGGAGGCAGCGCCCGGCTGTGTTCAGCGCTGCTGAGCCTCGGGAGAGAGCCGAGCTATGAGGTTTGGTGGGTACGGTATTTGAGAACGAGGGGACCAGAATCATTCGAGACTTGAGAAAACAGGTGACTTTTACAAGTTTGTCACTTACAATTTTGCTCCTACTTCAGAAATAATAGTTTAGCTCTTCTGCCAATCTACACTGATTTAAAATAAATAAAAATATCGGTGTCATTTCCCCATTAAAAAGAGAATGAAGAATTTTCATATTCCAGGAGAATTTCCATTTCCATGATAACCTGTGCCCAGTGAGAGATAGAAAAGCTTTAGAATTTCACACGTCTCCTCAGTGTGCCTCAGTGTTAGAAAAAAAGATGGTTATTCTTAGGTTTGTTTTACTATTCCTTTAGAAAAATACATTAAAAAAAACAAAAATATAACAATTATCTAAAAAAAATAGACAGATATTTGGCTTTTTATTGCTTCCTGTCTACAGTAATGACCTGTTCCTCATTTCATTTCCCCTCCCCTTTTAAAACTACAAAAGATTATCTTTTGTATAAAAAATGTTAATAAAAAAGGCTAAGATGATGTATCATACCATATGTAGTAATTTTACATTTTACATTTTTTTCCTTGGGGTTCACTTCCATATTGATCTATATTAGAAATCTCCTAGTTAGCTGTGACATGCCCAAACAACATGTTCATTATCAGAAATCCGCCAACTACCCAATCTTATTTTTAGAGCCATTTCTGTCTCATGATTCTGCTTATGAATAGATGGGTAGGGAAGGGCTAGGATCACAGATTTTGCAATGCATGGCAAAACAGCACGTGTTGAGGTAGCTACTCCACGGGAGTCTGCAGACTTTCATTAAGTGTGTTTTTTCTGGGATTACTTTAGCTACTTATTTGTTTCCTTTCTTCATGTGACAGAGCTTGGCCCAGGATGAGTGATCTGAAGTGTCCTTAGTCTGGGGTAGGATTTTGAAGGGAACTGAGTTTTGCTTATAGAAGTACACAACTCTTGTCCTTTGAAGTAATCCAGATCTGGAGATAGTCACATTTCAGGCCTCGCAGCAAGTGCTTCCAGCACTGTTTACCAAGGAGTGGGTGATCAGGGTGTTGTTCTGGGCTAGGATTTCGTGTGCTGGCTCTTACGGAAGAGCTGTTCCAAAACAGCTGGATCCACATGGCTGCTGTTGCCACATCCCTCCCTGTCGGTTCATGCCCAAAGTAGCCACCTCTTTCCAACAAGGCACGTGTGTTCAGGCTGGGAATGCCAGACTGGTTAGTCCCAGTGGTGGTTTCTGTATATTCCAGGGCTTTTTTCTGTGCCGCTCTGCTAGTGCAGAAGGTCTGGGGTCTAAGGACAAATTTGTCAGTTGTCCTTCTGGCATCCTGTGATTTCTCTATTTTTTTGAAAGCCAGTACCACAGTACCATTTTCCAAGGCTTGCTAGTCAGCTTGGAGAGAAACCACTTCACACCACAGTGCCAATGGTGGATAACAGAGGGAAGCAGCTGTATGTGCTTTAGAAAGCAGTGCCATGCTATTGAGCGTATCTGGCAACTAGGAGAGGAGGAAGAAATTGCGGAGCTCTTGGTGAATTAATTCTTCTTGAATTAACTTGATGTACTGAAGCCTTGCTGATGATCAAAGTGAAGGGGCAGCTGCAATTGTAAGATGACAAAGCATGTGGGGTGGCTGTTCTCGCACGTGAAAGCTTGCTACCCCACAGCTGCTATTAAGTAACCACTGCCCAGGCTGTAAATTTAGGATATATTCCTTGACTTGTTGCCAGACAGGTGTGTACAGAGCCAGAAGTAGCTCGTGGCATGGATCTGCAAGTGTGGATGTCCTTGGTAGCTTTGTAAGACTGAGACTCCCAAATCTGGGACAAAGAGGCAGGTGCAAGCTGCGGGGCTGCACCAAGGCTGATGGGGCACGCAGCCCCTGGAACTGGGCTGTAAAGCTGGAGGCGTGCAGGGGTGAGCACAGCATTTGGCTGTAGAGGATGTCCCATTTCATGCCCCGTGACAGGGCCTGCCCTCCTCCTGCTGCCTCCCTGCTCCAGACCTACACACAGTGAAGAATCACTGGCCGGAGTGAAGGCTAAGGACATGCAGTGCCAGAGCAGAGCAGGATCTAGAGTAGCCAGCCAGAAGGCAGTGAAAATGGAAAAGATGAGTAAGTGGTGTCTGGGGGGACGGAGCCCGGGCTTGCCAGGGCCCTTAGCTATTCACGTGCCAGGGCAACAGTCTGTGCTCCAGTTGCCATTTCCCCCCGCAGCTGCCGTTTTTAACAGGTGGTGGGAGGAGAGGCTGCAAGTGAGCAGCCTGGGGAGGCTTCCTTCCAGCCCGGGTGCTTCTGGCCACTGTTTATCCACAGCAGCCGAGCGCAAGTCAGTGTCACCCACAGCAGCCACTGGGCCTTCTGCGGGGTGATGCTGGAAGTTTTGTCCAAAGTCAAGGAAAGGATTTTAGCAAGTTCTGTTGTGTTCTCCGGTCTTTTATCACACAAAGAAATTTTGTTGTGCTTTTCATCCTGATCTAAATCCAACCTCTTCCTCCATTAATGCTGTTCCTGTACTCCTCTTCTTTTTCACTTAAAACACCTTAGTCAGTGCTTTTGGCTGCACACTGAAAATTTAAATCCCTCAATAGCTACTGAGCTCAGTCTTGTCCTCTTCCTTACAAATTGCTTTTACTGTCATCTTTCCGTTTGTTCAGTAGTAACTGTTGTTTGTAGCTTTGCTGAATGGCTTATTTCACTACCTTGACATTTCATGCAAATTTGCATTGATACCTACTGTATCGATGTTGTCACTTCTCAGCACCTCTTTTTGAAGCTTTCTGTCCACTAAAACTTCTATCAATGAGAAAATCTATTTTCTTGTGCTGAAAAGTATTTGTTTCATATTTTTCATTTATTGTACAGCTTTTCAAAATGCTCCTTCTATCGCTCATTCATTATCAGTTATTAGCCTGCACTTGTCCTGCATCTTCAGCTCATGTATCTCACTCTTCTTTTATGCTGCGATAACAATCCCCATGTTACAGTCAGGCTTTCTGCTGTTCACTTACCAGGCCGTCTCTGTTGCCCTCCGTTCTGTGTGATCAGTGATCAGTGCAAGGGGCTCAGCTCTTCGACTTTCACCTCCCTCTGTAGTCTTGTCGCTCGACTGCTGCAGCTCACCTTCTTTCATCTGTTTCTTCATTTAGCTCAGACACTTCATCAGATGGTTTAAGATGAGTATCCATTAGCAGTACATAACTATTAAGAGATACCATGGATTTCCTTTGATTTTTTTTTTATTTGTTTTCTATGAGTATTGCTATTTGAAAACCAATGGATTTTGCTTAATTCTAGAATCTGATACAGAGTTTAGGAGCTCCCCACAGCAGAGGAAAGTTCTCGGGACCATACTGGCACACAGCTTCTCAAAATAGTTACGTCTTTATCTGGAGGAAATCCCACTGACCCATTTAGGTGGCATGCTGCATTATTGAGCTGTGTCTGAAAAGTACCTGATGCTGCTGGTACTCAAAGCTTTTGCAAAAATTGTCAAGTAGGCCTCTAATTTTAGGATTTAAGTTTCCCAATGCCCAGCTGAAGATGCCTTCAAAATCTCCAGAATCACTGACCTCTTCAGAAAATACTGGCTTTATGAATAATTTTCATTGTTAAAAAATACTAACAAAGCTTTATAGAGATGAGTAATCTTTAATAATTGGTTTTAGCTTCTTAGGAATCATGCAACTGCTTATTTTGAGAGAAGTGCTCAGCACAGTTTGTGAAATAACAAGCAATCCCCCTGCTAGCATAGGAATGAAGACAATACGACGTAATAGCGACCCAAATATTCTTAATTTCAGACATCCTCAGTGACGTTTGCTTTCAGAACTGCAAGTGCCTGGATGTGACTGCATATATACATTACATGTGTATATTATGAAACAACTGATTGCTCAATGAGTATTTTTAATTAATATTTTCTTTTTAAATGCCCTATTTATCCTCTTCACACAAGGTATTTCTGCCACGTGCTGTTCTGATGAAGTAAATGTACTACCTTAAGATAGCTCCTTCAGGCCAATTCATAGATACCCTCTTCTGATTTTTTTCCTCCCACTGCTCATTCCTTTATTCCCTCTTATGTTTCTGAAGTGAGCTGTACAGAGCTGTATTAACCCCAGCGGTTAAAATTCAAAGGACTGGGGCAGACGAGAGAATATATTAGATAAAATATTTATTTTAACCAAAAATTTTTCTTAGATCATATACTTTTTACATCTAATCTTTTTGTAACAAATAACACTTCAGGTTATTAGTATTTTTATCTTCAGCAGATGAAATTGGTTACTGCAATACAACTGTACTTTATGAAGTAAGCTGGGAGCTGATTTTTTGTTGGCTGCTTCTGTTGTTTTGGGTCCTTCTTGCTTTTTCAGCTGGAAAATGAAACACTGACAGAACAGTCTCACTTACAATTAAATCTGTTAAGTAGTTTTGAGTTTTAGCTCAGCACAAAATAGATTGAAGGTTTCAGCTGTTTAATTTTTTAAGTGTTTTCTTAATGAAAAAAATTTACGTGCACAACCAAAATTGACATTTTTCAGTCAATGTTTAGAAACATTGCCTTCTACTTAGTAATTCTATCTCTGTTTTGCAAAGCTGAAATTTGCCTGAACCTTGGGCAAAAGTGGAACTCATCCAGCCTATGAAAATCTGGGACTGGCTTGTTCCAGAAAGGATCAGTCCTGGAGACCTGCTGCTCTTCCCGCCGTTTTTGGGAAGGACCACGGTACCTGCCAAGAGGGCGCAAGGCTACGTGGGCCTCCCCGCGAGGGCGTGCAGAGGCCGCGGGACAGCCAGGGCATCCGAAGGGCAGGAGCTCAAAGGTAGTGCGGGATCTCGGAAAGGTAAAGACGTATTATGCTCGCGATTGATACCTGACATTTAGGAGAGGGATGCAGCTGGCTGCTAAGAGAAGAACGCGTGTGCCTTCTTCTTCCTATCGCGATAAAGGCAAGAGGAAGATGAACGCACACCCGCGGCTCCGCGCAGACATGGCCCCGGGGACGTCTGCCCTGGGGCGCTGATGCATCTCCTCGCCGCCTCTGCAGAGGGAGGGGCAGTCCCGGCAGCGCGCGGACAGGTAAACCCCGGTGGCCTCTGTCGCCCGGCCTCTGCGCGCCCGTGTGGCTGTTGCTGCTGTCACGCCTTCACTCGTCAGAGCGCCGGCGCTCGGGCGTGCTGCCTGTCCCGGAGGCTCCTGCTGCTTCAGCCGGGCCTTCCAGGAAGGCGAGCGCAGCCACCTCACCTCTACATCAGCTCCCTGCTTTGCACGAGGCCTCATTTAGCACAGGGTAATGACCTTACTTTAAGCACGCACATCCCTGCCCTTGCCTTGCCGCTCGGCACTGTAGCTATGCAAGTTTGCTTGTGCTAAAGGGCAGAGCAAAAATAAATTTCCCTACTCCCAGGCATGTTCCATCACCCTGTGTTGGAGCGTGGGCTTGTGTCCAAATAGTTTGGATATGAAGTGAGTTTTGGGCTCCAGGACAGGCTCAGACCTGCTCTGGATTTGCACTGTGATGACACCAGGGCCCTGGGTTCACATTTGTGCTTGAGCGGCTGCCGCTGCTGCGAGCCGCGGCTGTGACAGCAGCGCTCTTCTCTTACTGCCTTAAACCAGACCTTGCTTTTCTCTAGTTAGCAGGAAAAATACTAAGTTTTGCGTTGAGCAGGAACTAGTGAAACGCTTTGTGAATTGGAAATGCCAATATTAGCTAGGTGAGGCTGTAACTGAAGTAGATGAAGATCCTCTTTTGACTGCTTGCGTGTGTGTGCGTGCAGGCGGATCCCATATTTTGGGCACGCCGACCGAAAAGCTAACGCGGATGCTGCTGCTTTCCCCAGCCCGGCTAACGGGCCTTGCTGAGGGTCACCGGCCAGGCTCCCCAGGCCTCGCCATGGGCCTCCCACCACAGAGGAGCATCAGTGTAAAAGCTGCCATCTGAGCGCAGTATTTCCTGCCACGGCGCAAAATTTGGCGTGCTCAAGATGAGCAGTGTTGTCAGGAACACCCGTCTGGGTCCTTTCCGTTGTCACCTTACAAAGGGGAGCGCAGTCACAGGGGTGACAGCGGCAGGAGCGGCAGGCCCCCTCCCGGGGCTCGCCGAAG